>NW_019174793.1:310432-400432 GCF_002260705.1 Seriola dumerili | reverse complement strand
CTTCAAACTGAATAGGTGAATGTGTCTCATTGCACCTCACATCTTACTTGGTATTCTTGGTGTATGAATAGTACACTCCTCTGTAATTAGTATGATTAGTTTGTATCGTTAGTTGTACTGAGACTAACATTGCCTTATGTCTGTGCTTCTTTTGTGTTTTTTCGTTGCGTTCGCGTTGCACCCCACCCGTGTTGCCTTGTGTTCTCGTTGCGTTGCATCAGATGGAAGTGCCGAACTTCAAAGATAATGTGTTGCAAGTTCTTTGCCATACACGGCATAATGAGCAGTAAAGTTATATATCGGTTGCTCTCTGGAGAAATGACTCATACGAAAAATTATTAAATGACACAGACCACGATGCCATGACGTCCCAGCTCTTTCAGTGGCACAAACATAATTCAAACTATAATCTTCCACACTTGTTTCAGGCTGCTATTTGTGGGTGTGTTGTCGGTCGTCTCAGCCCAGGTTTTGTTTACAGTTTGGCACGAATACCTAAGCTTTATGCATACTGATGGAAAATGAACAGATGCTTTTCCCCCTCTGCTCCACTTTCACAATAAGAGCGCTCTGTAGAGAGGACGAACGAATCCACTGGAGCAACATTTAAATCCTTGTAACTTCTTGCCAAACTTACTGTCAAAATGGCAGATGGCGAAATGTATAATGAAGGAGAAGGTACAAGACAGGGAATGTAAAACTTCTGTAGAAAGTGTAGATGTCATAAAAAACTAATGTATCATTGCTACGCAGTCTCATGTATCCCACAATGCCTTGTCGCTCTGGTACCAATTAGCCAACAGAAATCCTCCAGAGGCGCACGCACACACGCATACGTGTACAGGTCTAATCAATACAGTTGATTAAGGTGTTGGTGAGAGACAGGTAGTCAATTATTTGTGTGTCTATCTATGTGTGTGTGTGTGTGTGTGTGTGTGTGTGTGTGTGTGTGTGTGTGTGTGTGTGTGATTGCAGCTTGCCATTCCAGGACCATAAATGTCAGACTTTCTCTTTCTTTAATCACTTTTGCATGAAGAGTGTTTTTATCTCATCTCACGTACAAAATATAATAGGCTATTCAATTCCACGCGCACACACACACACACACACACACCCACACACACACACACACACACCCACACACACACACACCCTGCGGCTTAGTGCGTGTATGTGTGTGTGTGATGTGATCTACCCCACTGAGGAACACAGTTCAGCCTCTGCTGCTGTTGCATTCTCATCCAAAAGCACAATTACCAACTAGCATGGGAATACTGTTCAGAGGACAGATCAACTTCTTCTAAGGTTTATGTAATCATATCTGCGTTATTCCCACATCAAGTGATAACATTCACTTTTCATGGTACAGGAGGACAGATGTAGATTTTCCCAGCAGCACTTCAAAGACAGTAATGTTTTATTTCACCGCTACTACTGAGCTATTCAGTGTGATCATCTGATGCACTGAAACACGTTGGATAAACACGACTTATTTTATCACTTTAAGGTGATGTTTCCTTCTTTTGTGGCTTTTCCTCGGATGACATGGTGACTTTGTGTTAGCGTCGGACCTGAGCTATCATGAACGCTAACTCTCCTCAGATTCAATTTAACTCAAAATTCAGATGCAAGTGTCCTACTTTCAGGGATTCTGCCTTTTGTCCCAACCCACACCTCCATACAGACGTCTGATCTGAGAGTAAAACTCCCACCCAGGAATTTATGTCCCTGCGTACACACCATGTATTTTTTTCTTGCTGCAACAAGACACAGGAGAGTGCACTTTAGAATAATCAGTCCTCTTGGTTCGTCCAATGCTCTGAGTATGTCTACAGTAATTTAAAGAAATGATAAAAAAAAAAGATGCTAATAGAAAGGCAATAAACAGCTGAACCACAAAGTCACTCTGTAGCTTTTTCCCTAGCAGAATTAGGTCACATGATGGAAACTGATCTATCTCCACGACAACAGAACCAAATCCATCAGATGTGGAAGACAGTGAGATGTGCTTAAAAGCCCTAGAAAAGCTAGTGAGTGGACCTTGAGTTAGGATATTTTTGGCATAAGTTTTTGCGGATCTTTATAATCTGATTTTCAATCGGATACAATTTTATTTAAAGAAAAATTATAAGAGAAAAAAAATTGAAATTTTAGAGGCGTTTCTGTTTGTGCACGGGATGATTAAACACAAAACACACAAAGTCATGCCTGGCCACAAAAATGCTTATAGATTTTTTTTTTTTGATGCAAACATACTGCATACGAACTGAAAGAATTAAAGATGAAGTAACCATCTTATGTTTAGAGTTTGTTTTATATTTTTACCATAAAACAATCAGAAAAATATACTGTATGAAATTTTAATTTGCCCTCTAATTTTATCTACCACTCTGGGCGAATTACTGTACTAGAAAGTGTGATAAGATTCATCATCCATGAAAAATGGCCAGGTTTTGTAACTGCTCTGCCATTTCAGTGATGGAGGAAGTGCTGGCTCAGCTGCTGCCTGAGTGGAGCAAAGATACTGTTACAGTGGGAATTTTCTTTAACACCAAATGCCAAAGAACAATTTAAAATTTAGACTGTTTTTACAAAGACTTCCACCAGATAAAACAATGCGATTTACATTACTTGCTAATATTAACCCAATGGAGCAAGAGCGTTGTGGGGACCCACTTCATTATTACATATTCTATCCACTTATCCATTATCAGGCAGCCCACGAGCTCTAGTACCAAGCTCTGCTTTTTCACTCCAAATGACCAACCGCCTCTCAGCAGTTTGAGAGAGGAGGAAGTGCTCTGCTGGTGTCAACTCGTCAGAACGATTTGTGTGTCCAAGGAGCACGGCCTCCATAAAATGCCAGAGACAGAAGCCTAAATATAGATATGATGGAGGGAGAAGCACAAACACTCCACGACAAACACTATTACGGCTGGGTCAGAGACAGGACAAGAATAGCACTTCACGCACACACACACCGTGAACAGGAAACACTCACACACACACTCAAACACACAACAGTACAAAGGACTGTACTTCAAATGTACAGAGAGCTGCTCTTCAAATGTTGTTTTTTACCTTTATAAATAACAATAACAACTAGGGCTGAAACAATTAGCCGCTTAATCACGTTAATAAATCAACAGAACCTTAACAGATCAACTATAATAATATAATAATAATAATAATATATGTAGTAACTAATTCATCATGGAAGACGACCAAATGTTCTCTAGTTACAGTTTCTTAAATTGCTGCTGTTCTTGACTGTTGGCCGACGTCAGCTTGGGCTGTGGGAAATTCTCATGGTCACTTCTGACAATTTTCTGTCATTTTCTGGACGATGCGGTTGATTAACTGACAAGATAATCAGCTATTTAATCAATAACAAAAATCATCATTAGTTGTAGCCCCAGTTCAGTGTTCAATCATAATTATTGGTTTACTTGTCAGGACTTCTGAACCAAAATCGTTCACCTGACGAGAATCATTTTCAACCTCATACCTAATTCAACCAGTTTTGTAATTCTAGTTATGCCTTCTTTTTACTGTCTTGTTGTTTTTTTTAATTGTTTTTTTGGTGATCACATATAGTTGCTGTTATCTGGCTGAAGCCAAATAATTAACTTTTTGACTAATGTATGGCTGGAGATGACAACCTATCATCAACCCATTTGATACAGGGTTTTTATTTTGCTTCGATTTGACAGGCACACATTTAAAGTAGTGTACAGCAGGAGGACAAAGCTAGTGAAGCGATGCTTGTTACTCCCATTGAAATTTTATTGTGTCATAAACTTATTGGCCTGTCTCTTCTGTGATTTAATTCTCATATGAATTTCCCGACTCTGCATGTTTCCACAATATTTTACTCATCAAACGTCTCATAATGATGATGATAGAAACAGTAAAACATACAAAAGGAATAATATTCACAGTGAGGGAGTCCCCTGTCTACTTGTCATGTGCTCTGTTCATCAGCTGTACTCCCTAAATGCATCTCCCCTACCTGTCAACACCCCCCCCCCCCCGGCACTCAATTCTCCTTGCGCCACTGGGCTGCGCTGAGTGTGTGTGTGAGTGTGCGTGTGTGTGTGTGTGAGTGTGCGTGTGTGTGTGTGTGAGTGTGCGTGTGTGTGTGTGTGAGTGTGCGTGTGTGTGTGTGTGAGTGTGCGTGTGTGTGTGTGTGTGTGTGTGTGTGTGTGTAGGTGGCGCCAACCTCCCTGTGAGGATATTTAAAGCCTTTTGGAACAGTTGGCAAGATAGCAGAGACAACACCTGTGTGTGTGTGTGTGTGTGTGTGTGTCTGTGTGTGTGTGTGTGTGTGTGTGTGTGTGTGTGTGTGTGTTAGTTAGTATGCGTGTGTGTCAGTGTCGTCTCCGGTGGGCAATAATGATCTGCGGTCAGGGTCAGGGGCCCTGAGTTATGAGAACATATTGATCCCATGGAGCCTTGCAGTGATTGAGGGCTGTTTGTGTGGACAGTGGCTCCCATCACTGAGCTCTGAGTACTGCACAGTGCACAAGAGGTGAACACTCACAACCTATCCTCCACAGGTGATGTGCAACACAGTATCCTTTCTGATATTTTATTTCAGAAAAGTGAGAATAGCGCCAATGCTCTTTAATTCACATGGATCGAGGCACCTTAACCATAAAAACACAGCAGGAAACCCTGTTATCTGATGTCTACGGCTGCAACCAAATAATATTTTCACTATCAGTGAATTATTACATTAATTGATTCATCTTTTAGTCTATTAATTGTCAGAAAATCCCATCATACATACCAGAGGTCACAGTGATGGTCTTCAAATTGCTTATTTTGTCAAAACAAGAGCGCAAAATCCAAAGGAACTGAACATACAGCGATTCAAAAAAGACTCTACATATTTCTTTTATTCGCCTTTTATACTTCTATATACTCTATTCTATCCATATGCCATGTTGTTGAGATTTGGAGGCGTAAACATTAAGCCCATGCAACCATGTGGTTACCCATACCAACCTTCCCTACAAAGGACTGCAGAGATGTTTACATGTATTATCCCAGAAGCCTTTTTTCTACTGAATCACAAGTACAAGGACTGCTACTCCGTGAGTGCTTAAGTGAAAAACCAACAGGCAGTACAGTATGTGTCAGCCTTTAATATGCTCTGACAATCACTAAGAGTTTTAACCTCAAGGCAACTGTAACCCAAAAAATAGCCAAACACTCAAAGTGAAGGTGCATCTGTCACAAAAACTGCTAAATTATTTAACATGGCACAGAAGTAAACAGTTTTTGGTAAATAGTCTTTGGAGAAAGAGGAAATGGGGGCTGTATGTCAAAGCTCGCTCACAGGAGCAGATGGAGACTTGACAGAAAAGTTGCTAAAAGCATGAATTTACAGACTCAATAACTGGATTGTAAGACTAAATCAACACCTCTGTGATTCAGTCTTCACCAAAATTCTACATCAAGAGACTCCCAAAACTGTAGTTCGGAGCAGGGCTGTCATTCAAAATCCAAGGCCAGTGCAAAATGACACATAACCTGGACATAACAGCCCTTAGCAATAAAAAACTAATGTGATTCTCTTCCATCCTTTTCCCTACATGTGCACAGGTGCACACTTAAGCCATCCTCAACCCACAGGGAACGGTTACCAATGTGGTGTATCTCCACTATTGCTATCGGAGTCATTGGTCAAAAGACTTCTGCAGGGTTATGTATAATTTAAGACATAGACGGTCAACACTGTTCCCTCATCCCATATTCTGAGGTAATGTCCCCCCACGCGCATCGCTAAACAAATTCAACACTGCATTCATGACCTTCCAAATCACCAGATCTAAACATCATTAAATCTTTATGTGAAGTTGGGCCAAGAAAGCCAAGTACATTTCCATCTCCTTCAATTCCCAGACGAGCTGGGAGCATTCCTCCATAAGGAATGATCCGATGTGTTCTGACATGGTTCAAGACTGGTATGACAGCTTTCCAAGGACGATTGACACTGTTCTGAGGACCGGCCCCTTCTCCTGAGAGTTTATTTAATTCCTTTCCATCCCACACAGCACAGAGAAATAATGACATGTTTATCCAATATATTGTGTATCTGTGGCAGGAGAAAGTGTTACTGAATGTGGATTCGTTTCTACTCTATTATTTGTTTTGCATTTTTCCACTTGTCCGCATCTACTTACTGTTACTGTTACTGTTACTGTTACTAGCATTTACATTGTCAGGAAGCTCCTACATTAAGACATCTACAAGTCAAGTGCTTATATACACTGTAAAAAGCCATGAATGTCATTAAAGATAGTCAATCCTTTAATGACTTAAAGAAAATAAGCATCTTATCGTTAAAAGGTACTCTGAGGAGTGTAAAAGGTTTGTTTACATTCAGGGTATTTCAAAAGCAAATGCACTGTGTGTCTTTGAATGCATTTCTTTCTTATAAAACATTAGCAAAGATGATTTTTTTAAACATTTTTGAAACCTCACTTGTAAGGCATGTCATACAAGCACCAAGCACTTTATTAGGAACGCATGTACACCTGTTTATTCATGCAATTATTCAGCCAATTGCAGCAGCAGTACACTGTATAAAATCATGCAGATACAGATCAGGAGCTTCAGTTCATGATGAGTTTGGCAGCATGAATGTGCAGCTGACGAATGTGAAATTAGAAATTAAGAAATGATGTGATGCAATCATGTCAACATGGACCAGAATCTCAAAGGAAAATTTCCACCATCTTGGGGACGTGCCACAAAGAATTAAGGCTGTTTTGAGAGCAAAAGGATGCCCAACCAAGTATCAGTATGATGTTCCACCCTTGTGTGCAAACATATGTGTTCTAGCATATACTCCAAGACACAGACAAAATGGGGAGCGGCTCATCAAAAAACACTGCTCCACAGCGCCAGTACCGGTCAAAAACTTCACAGGGTACCACTAAATACAAAGCAAGCAATTGCTGTACAAATGTTACGGAAGTAAAAAAAAGAAACACCCTGCACATTGGCTCAACAAGCCGAGTGAGCACGGGCGCTAACAATCCCAGGCAACCCTGGTTACCCTTCCTCCAAGACAATATTGAGCTCTGCACTTTAGGTCACACACACCTCTTCAGCCACTAACTGTGACTGGCTCATGGTCATTGGCCTGGGATTGCCACCCCCCCCCGACACCACCACCTTGGCCAGAGAGATGGTGTCTGATCAAGTTGATTCACTGGATAAGGGGATTAGATGGGGCGTGGGGGNTTGAGGGATTGCTAGTTTGTTCTGGTGCTCACTTTCTCTCTGTCGCTCTCTCAAACGCTCATTCTGTATTTGTATAGTGATATTATGGCCCACCTTCCTCTTGTGTATTGTACTGTATGGGTTATGCTCTTCCCCTAGAACCATATGGGAGGTCCCGTTGTTTCTGCTGCAAGCCACTCACAGTGTCAGAACGCAATGTGCTTTCTAGTCTCCACAACAACTCCACCGACTGTTTCCATCACATTTTGTTCTGCTTTTGCAAGATGATTAATATTTCCTATTGTGTCTCACACTTAAAGATACTTGCTCAATGTCAGCTTGTTTAAAACACTGAAGCCAAAAGTAAAAGGCAAAAATAAACACAACCAGTGGCAAAAAGTGTGCTCAGTTGTCTCCTGGCAACGAAATTCCCTGCTTGTTCAGTAGAGAAATACTTAGGTAAATCAATGTTAGTCATTTTTATTGCCCAAAAGGTGTTCTCCTGTTTACAACCATCAAACAGCCATGGATACTCTGGACAACAAACAAGCACAGAGCAATGATGTTTTCACTGACTCTCTTCCTGACACAAAACTTCATATACTCCATCTCTCCTTCTGCATCCATGTCATCCAGTTTTCCAGAGATCATCCAGTTAGAGGGAACTACAGCAGCGTTAAGCCACTCTAAGACCACATACGGCTCATGAGCCTCTGGATTCAGCAGTAGTTGTGTTGGGTGTGTTTCTATACATCAATGAGCTCAGCCACTTTCCTCCCAAAAGCCAGATGTTGGTCATTTCCAAAACATATACAGTTGTGGTCTCTTGTACCTGCTACACCGTAGGGTATTGCACGTTTAAAAAAAAAAAAAAAGCTTTGCATTGGCCTTAGCTCACCAGATATTCTCATTCACCCAAATGCCTCCAGTGCATCCTTTCAAGGATCCAGCTTTGTCGACATTTGGTCTTATTTCCCACATTATCGCCTTCATTGCGACTTGTAAATTCCACCTTTACGTGGAGGACTGGGATTCCATTCACAGTGAGTATATTGGCAGAAGCACCTAGAGCTGTATGTGACATCCTTTGAGAATAAACAGCAAATTCAATTTAAAATTGAGCATACCGTTGCTTTTGAGAATTGTTCTATTCATCTCTTGGGGGACTTCTCCTATAAAAACATGTAGGGGCCCACGGCTCTCTGGCATCACTGCCCCTTCCCTTCCCGTCCACAGAAAAAAATGCACATACCATGTTTGATTTATGAGCTAAAAAACCACCCCATCTTTGTGTGCTCCTACTATAAATTATATAATTATAAAGACAAAGTGATGAAGGAGTAAAGATGACAGTAGGCCATTGGGGGCAACAGGTATGTTGTTCTATCTGTATTCATGTATTTATGTATGTATTTATGTATGTCTTATTTCTTGAAAAAATGTAATGATGCAAACAAAACCGGTGTATGAGCAATAGTTGAACCCACAAGAGAGTTTTTCAAAGCTGAAAAACCAATATCACACTGGTGCGATATGATAAATCCTGGGACAGGTGATGCATCATTAACATACAGAGGAATCAACGTCTTTTGGGATTTAGATAATGGAAGCTGTCTTGTGAATCAAGGGCACTGGTTCAATACTCTGCACTGGCTGGGGAGAATCAAGACAAATGGATCACAGCCATTAAACAGGTGACTGTCCTCTGATAGGTGCAGTTGACTGAAACAGCCACGCCTCAAAATGCTCAGTAGCCGGACAGCAGATATACTGACAAACTCTTCCCTTAAAAATGTGCTTAAAAAGCATATGGTTCAACATAGTCATTGGAGACACAATGTTGTTACTGTCGAGCAGCTCTGCTGAGGCAGTTGGGAATTAAGTGCACTGCTTGAGGCCACCATAACAGCAGCAAGATGAAAGCCTTAGTCCTTCTTCCACCAATCACAAATCTCTCTGGGGGTTTGCTCTGACAGCCTTGTGGTCACAACCCTACTGCTCTAACCTGCAGGCTGCAAACCCATCCATGTGAACATGAAGCAAGACCACGAGTTCACAGCAAAACCTCCACTTTGAAAAAATGAAAATGAGTAAATGAAAATGGTATCGAGGTTTTGATAGAGATATCATGTTGCTGTCACAAATACTGCCCTTGTTTGATAGGCCAAGCATGCACAGGGGAACAAGTAATGAGCCAATTACACCCCTCCTTCTGATCATTCTTGATGATGAGATGAAATGTCATCCTCTGGGATTTTAATTGCCTCCCTCCTTTTGCATCTTTACTCTTTAATCGGTTTTCTCCAGAGGCAATGGTAGACAAAGTGTTTAGTTTAATAGGCAGCAAACTGCAGTCAATATCTATCTATCCATCTATCCATCTATCCATCTATCTCTCTCTTCCCTCCTCTAAATGAATCCTCCATTCACCTGTTACTGCACAAATGAATGCATCAGATGAAGTTCATTTCAATCCATACTGCAAATTGGACATATTATAAAGCTCAGACAGCAATACAAGACCACCTAGTCATCATCAGTGCATCTATTGTATCCATCTATTCAACAAGATATAAAAATATCTTGGAGCAAGTGATCTCATTCCTAACCTGCAGCTTTAAACCTTGTGGATGTTGAGGAAAAAAAAGGCAGTGAGTTATCTGAAATCAGTTGAAAGAGCGCCCCCTGTTGCCTGTTTGATCGCCTTACTGCTGAAAATCAATCCAGACAGGAGTGCTAAGATTTGCCTAAACAGCCATTTCAGAATTGCACAAATCCAAAGAAATCAGGATCAGAAGGATCAGCACTTCCTTCAGTATTCATATTTGTCTTTAGCGAGAGTGGGAGGAAGAGAGAAGGAGGGAGAGAGAGAGAGAGAGAGAGAGGGAGAGAGAGGGAGAGAGAGAGACGCGCTCCCGTACCTGTTGACCTGGAGCCATATAAAGAAAATAGAAATTCATTACCCACCGTGCGTTCCGACCGACCTGCATTGGCGTCACGTAATTGAAAAGCGCCTTTAATTTATTCAGTAGGATTTGCCCTTCTCTTCGATAACCAACAGAGGCTTGAACCCCCCCCCCAATAATAATCACATGACAAGCAGCCTATATGCACTACAAATTCTGTTCAACGAATAATTACCAATCTTAATGATCTTGCAATAAACAGAATATTAACATTCTTTTTTTTGTGTCTTTAGTCAAAAGTTGTCCTGTTTTTCCAGTGCGTAATGTATGAATTATGGTTTTTTTTCTAAGAAAGTGAGAATACATTGCCTGTAAACAGCCATAAATTAACGCATCTGTGAGAAGAAACCTGGCTGATTCTTGTTTACATTTGATGGAAAGATTCCTCATCATCGACTTCAGATCACAATTAACCAACGCTTTGCACTGTATTGATGCTTGTTCTGAGAAGATGAGAGAAAAAACAACAGGAAATACGGAGAAAAATGTTGCTTTCTTTTACCTTTTCAGACATCAAAGAAGAGCGCGTCTTACAGTTGTTCAGGAGAAGAAAAAGCCTGGTAATCCGTAAATATAAAGCTCTACTTTCCAAATTCTTCCCCCTTGCTCTCTGTAACTCCAGAGCCGCTGCTGTGGCTCCGCTGGAGATGTTTGATATCCGAGCGATTTCCCCTCAAACCCAAAGCAAATATCCGACCGGGAGCATTCCTGTGTTCAAAGCACTCCGGCTGATCGTCTTCCACTTGATTTTTTTAGGTTATGCACAGAAATCTGTAACTTAGCGGTTCATACACACAGAGAGAGAATAGGATGATGACTTGGACACCTGCGCGCATCAAAAACCGGATCCGATCATGCGCCTCGGGAATCCACGTGTCTTTCCTTCCCTTCCTTCTTTCCCCTGTTCTTCTGTTCACCGAGTCAGGGACACTAATACTGATAAGGGGCCCTGAGACTGTATCCAAGTTGACCAGTGGAGTAATCTCTCCATTAGCGCGGAGTGACGCGCTGCGCACCGGAGACTGGAGAGGTTACAGGCGGCTCTAGGTGGCAGGTCGGTGTCGCTGCACTGGAGAATATCAGGAACCTTTAGGGTGGGGGCGCGGGGTGGGGTGGTCGAAGAAGACATGCAGAAGTGTCTCCCGGCAAGCCCCTTTGTGCGCGCTCTCTCTCTCTCTCTCTCCACTTTCACTGCATGCGACCACGGGCTTCTCCGAAAAACGATGTTCTCTTATGAATATCAGCCAAAGCAGATAAACTGAAGGTTATCGTCCACCGCCCCCGCCGCCAGTGGGTTTTAAAACCAGCGTCTCCTTGCGCGGCTCGCCTCTCCAAAGTCGGGGAATTCCTCAACTGATGCGCAAATGCGACTTACTGGGTCAAAAACTGGAGAGAGAGAGAGAGAGAGAGAGAGAGAGCGAGAGAGAAAGAGAGAGAGAGAGAGAGCGAGACAGAGAGAGAGAGACAGACAGACAGAGAGAGAGAGACAGAGAGAGAGAGAGAGAGAGAGAGAGAGAGAGAGGAAGCAGGCAGTGGAAACCTGCCTGTTGCGGTTGTTTGGTGGCTCCCCGGTGCATATTTCTAAGCGGGGTGGTTTATCAACAGTTTGCCCAGTCACTGCTTGAGCCTACGCACAAAAACATCGACGGAACCTGCGGGTGATTTCATCTGCAGCGGATAAGCACTGAAAGGGGACTAACAGGCTTTGAGCCACGGACTGCTGTTATCATCGGGTTTCTGTTTCATGTACTTACGATGTAAAGTCATCATATAGGCCTAATAGGTTTACATTAAAAAAAAATGTTTATATGTTTTTGCATTGACTTCCACAGGCTCCTCTGACGGAGGATGTAGGTGGGAGGCAAAAGGGCCTTTGAGGTGTAGCAAATGAATATTTGAACAGGAGGAGGTGTGTGCGCGCTTGAGTGCCAGAGAGAGAGAGAGAGAGAGAAAGAAAGAGAGAGAGAGAGATATGTGGGGATGGGAATCAGTTGTGGTGAGAAAATGTGTGCGCAAGAATGTCAGCGAGAGACAGTCACTGTAAAGAGAAAGAAAAACAGTGTGTGATAAGGAGGAAGTGAAGAGTGAAGCAGAACAGAGGGAGGGAGGGAGGGGGGGGGAAGAGAGAGAGAGAGAGAGAGAGAGAGAGAGCGTGTGTCTGGACTGAGGACGAATCCTAAGATCAGCACCACGGACAGCGACCGGCCGCAATATAGTTCACTTTTTAATGTTCCCATTCAGTATAAAACCTTACAGCTTATTAAAATGGGAGCAGGACGAACAACTGATCCCTCTTGTCTTAATGCTTCCACAGTGGCAGATTCCATTATAAAAACTGGTTGTAAAACTACATTTAAAGAGCTGTGAAATAACTTAAGGAGAACCTGATTTCTCACAGGGAATAAAAACACTTCCTGCTTCAGACTGTGTCAGACAGTAGAAAGGCACTGCCACTTGTCATAACCACACAATCAAACATGATACTGTGGCACACAGGCGCTGACACTTTAGGCTCACATACACCTTTTGGAAACTTTTTGGATAAGTCTTTCAGGAATCTGTCGTAACATTAGGTATGGTTGCCTGGTATGGTAACCTGGGCATGAAACACAAAAAACACCTGAGCCAGATTGTAAAGGTTGCTGCTAATCCCCTGACAGCTATCTTAAATCAGCAGGTTCTCCGCAAGGCCAGATCCATGTTGGACTGTACAAACCACCCTCTTCATTCTGAGTTGGAAGCCCCTCCATCAGGCTGTAGATTCAGAGTTCCTTGGTACAGATGCAATAGGACTAAAAACTCCTTTATCCCATGTGCAATAACCCTGACGATTTTGCACACATAAATTGTCATTTTATTGTGTTCTGTGTTTTATAGTGTTTGGTGTTTCACAGTGTTGTGCCTTTTATTATACTTTGTATATTGTTGCACTTGTGTTTTTTTTATTTGTTTTCTTATCTGTACCCCTGACTGCAAATCAAGTTTCCCACTTGGGATAATGAAATGTCTGAATCTGCATCAAGAAAAACAATCATTAGGTAAAGGTTTTATGCAGCTTCGCAGTGATAAAGGCCATATAGGTCTTAATTATGAGTGAGATGTTAGTTGAACGACCCACTGTGGGGTTTTTGTGTCAGAGGTCAGATCTATAGAGAATAAGGAGTGTGTACGATGACGGTGCCTGGAAGCTGAGTTTAAATCAATTTTTTTGCCTTGTGACAGTAAATAAATGTCAGCCATTGTTTTGTTACAACCTAATTCAGTTCGAGTACTTGATGATATTGATCTTGGACATTAACCGGAATCCTCGGGGTCTTGACTTGGCATATCAAAATGAAATTCTACACACAAACACAATTCACTTTGCCCCACAGTTTACACCTGAAACCAGTATTTAGGCACCAAGGCACTGTCAAACTATAAGAGCGCTGAAATACAAATTTGTAAATTTGAGCTATTCCATTGGTTAACAGCGTATGATGTGAGAATATCCACAGTGATTGTTCTGCAATGGTGGACTTGGTTTCGTATGTCTGAGGACAACTTTTAGTTCAGAGGCCTTAAAAGAGAAGCCTTATTCTTCACAGTTCATCCTACACATCTGAGCCAGAACACAGAGCCGATCTCTTCTAAAGATATTGTGCTCCTGTGTTTTTTTCAGATGAGTCATCATCGTCTTAATCTCCATCATCATTAGACCTGTTGGTAATATTTATGCACTTCCCCTTGGCTTTGTGCATCAGTTGGTCCAGCAGTCCCATCATCGCTGCTGTTGTTGCCTATGAAGCAAATGTTTGCTTCACTACAGCTGGTTGAGCTTTTGAGGCAGATTGAATAGTGCTAGAGCATCAAACACTATCTCCCCTTATACTTTTATATAAGCCTAATAGGTCTCTAAGATCTGCAGGGGCTGGTCAGTTAGTGTCTGTTAGTTAGTAGAGTTAAAAAGAAAAAGGGCAAACTGGGTCATTTTGGTTCATTTATTCTGTTCTCTTGCAGCAATGGCGGGGAAAATAGCCTGTAATCAACCTAATAAGCTAAAGAAAATTATTTCTTTCAAGTCAACAATACTCTTCTTCTCTTTTTGGGACATCTTGCTGCTGGCAGTTACCAACCTTTGCCTAATGGTAAAGACACAGTTGAGATTGAAAATTTACTATAGTGAAGCTCTTTTATTTGTGCATGTCCACACTGGGGCCGTCAGCCCCTTATTCTTATTTCAAATCACTGCTACTGTTGCGTAAAGATACTCAGCACCTACACTTGGCTTGACTCCACATGTGCTCACATGAATCTACAACTGGGCTATGCAGTCTAAAACAACATACAGAAGATTTTTTTGTCCTTTAACATAAATGCCCACAACATCTGAGCAGAAGGGTTGCCAGGTTTGCTGATAAGTACAAATATTCTAACAGTTAATTCACCAGGTGCTGAGTTTTTTTGTCGTTCAAAAAACAATTTTGTCTGTTTAAAGAATAAAACCGGCCAACTTCTTGGCATTTCAACACAGTCTCCATCTTCTCCCTGGCCTACTTGCATTTTTAGCCAACCAACAATAAAGGGCAGTGAGTTATGAGCAAACACCTGCACTTGAAACATATTATACTCCACAGCCAGCTAAGCAAAAGACATATCTGGGGATTGTGCCAAAAATCTATCTATTGTTGTATTTCTCTTTGCCAATAAAGGTCGATAGAGGAGAGATGGACGACTCTTTGTAAATCTATACAGTGATTTAATCAGATTTTGTGAACACCAAAGTGAAAATGGACTTCTATCATGCAATATCATCACTAACACAAATCTAATAATAGCACGTGGGAAATATCACAGGAAGCCTAGAAGTAGCATCTTTCCGTTGTAATAGTGCAACAGCCATAAAATGTTTCTTACATCTATGACATTTACAGAAGTGGATTGTTTATGCCTTCAAATATCCAAAAACCAGAGGATCCATCTGGAGCTTCAATTTGTGGTTGAATGTTCCCATCAAGACGAAACACCTTTGCAGGTGATGAACCTAAAGTACAGTGTCAGCACATTCGGGCATATCAAGTCTCTCTCCCCTCTTCTTTATCTCACACACAAGCCGCTCACAGAAACACACACACAGAGAAGCACAGCGGCGGTGACAGCGCGGTTTATCAAAATCTTATTGGATTTCACCTTGTTCCCCTCGCCACTGCAAACAGAACAAGGAAGGTCAAGCGGCCTCCGAGACGCCAGTGAGCAATCCCACCCCGGGGGTAGAGTGGTCGTTGTGCATCTCGGTCACGTTCCCACTGTCCGCTCGATGCCCACTTGTCTCTTTTCACATCAGGTCCTCATACATACCAGTGATGGACCACAGGGAGTAGAAGAAGGTATACCACTGAAATATGGCAAGCAGCGTGACACGGTAGAACACACCCTGATTGATTTTTATTCCGTGCACAGGCTTGTCCAGGGCAAAGTTACAAGGAGAGCAACAATAGAAGTGGCTGAGAGCAACCTTTGGAGAGGGCTGCGAAGGTCTAAGGTAAAAGATCCAGAAAAAAGGAAGATGCCACAAAACATCTCATCTTTCAGTCGACAAAGCAGCTGAGAACATGGTTGTTAAGAGCAGTTAACTGAGTGTTTTTCACATTACTCAAAGCAATAGGCCATTTAAACATTGGTATTTCTGCACTACAACCTGTAAAGCTGCATCGCTCCAATGTTTTTCAGCATTTTTGTGCCTCTGCCACAGGTATCTCAGGCTCAGATGTTTTTCCAACTAATAAATGAGTCATCAGTAAGCAGAAACCTAAACCTATTTGGATCACTGATAAGAATCTGAGACATGAAACATGAAGAACGGACAATAAATCATCAGCGCCTCGTCTTATACATAAAATGACACATGCACATATGGTATACACATGTGAACGCACACTGAAAGTAAATCTTAAGGACTCTGTCTGAACAGGTTATTTAGAGATAGTCGTATATCATAGTCAGTGTCATCATGTAACTTATGTTCTGCTTTCTCTTTCTATGCCAACACTGACATTGACTAGCTTTCGTAGAGTTGCTGGTAGTTGCTACTGACAAAAGTGAGCTAAATGCAAAGAGGATGACACGCTTGGCAGTTTGTTTTATTCAGGCGAATGATGACAGCCAGCCAGTTAATTTGGACCGAGATTTATGCAAGCTTCATTTAATAAGCTTAATATTAATCAAGGTTAATGTTGAAAAAAAAATCAATGGAAAGACATTTGGCATAAGCAGCGATGATAGAAAACCTATTCATTCACAATACTATGATAAGTCATTTATGGAGGTGATTGCGTGGCATGAAAAATTGGACCTCACTCAACTTTGCCCTGCGCAAACAAAGTAAAGTATTCCAGTCACCAACAGTGAAGTGCTGATTACACATGAAGAAAGGCCCCCCTGAGGAGAAGTCCTCAAAGTGTAAGGACAGGCTGCAGTTTGTCCTCCAGCAGGTCACCCTTTCACCCTCTGACTATGTGGCTGCCACACTCTGTCAGTCTGAGAGCTCAGCTAGACAAGGCTTTTATCAGCGAGGCCACTTCGGTGCATCACCTTGACGCAACCAAGCATTCACTAAATGCCAGGTTTTAAAAGAGTCTTCTGCTGTTGTCAAGTATGTTTAAGTGTGGTGTCGTACTGTAGTGGAGGCCTGTTCAGCCAAAAACCTCTAATAAAACTTACATTTTTCACCAACTTATAAAACAGAGTTGTTTTTTTGTTTTTTTTTTACCTGGAAGGGTGCAGCACACTCCATGTTGACAGATGTTGACTTTTGCTGGCCTGATGGGGGGGGGGTTCGTGCTCCATTTCAGCTCACTTGTGGCTCTGTGTCAGGGTGACCTTGTTGCAGAAGTAAACTGTCCTCAGCAAATGGGCCTATTCATGTGACAACCACAAAAAGAAAGAAACTGAAATGAGGTCACATGTAGACATGGGTCAAAGACATGGGAGGGATTTATGGCAACAATTCAGAAAGCCAATTCACAAAAGAATTACTTCCTAATATTGTGACCTTTCTGGCACTTAACATATCGCCCCAGAACTATTTATGTATTCCAAACCATGCTGCAAGCTTTTTTTTCCTTGACAAAGTACAAATTAAATTCACTTCACATGAAGTGATCAGTCAAAAAATAGACTTTTATCAATGCCCTTTTGACTGAAAAATCAATGGCCACTACAAGGACGATTAAGCTTCCCCAAAAAAGATAATGTACACGCATCAGTGCTTTAAAGGTCAGCTATCACTCTCAAATACTGCACTCAAACCGCAGCGAAACAAGACAGATATTTGGTCTAAAATTTCTTCTATAATGGTTTAAGCAGCTGAGAGTATAAAAGCTACCTAAAGCTGCATGAAATTATCATGTAAGGTGGTTTCGGTGGTCATCCTCACTTCTCTATCTCTAATCTGTCTGTGTCACAGCTCCGGCCTCTTTACCTGTCTCCCTCGTGGGGGGGGGCATGGGTGCGGCTCTCCCTCGCCTGTCTCCCATCATCTCATCAACCCTGAAGTATAAGAACCCTGGTTCTTCATCCACTCTTTGGCAGGTTGTTCCACCTGTCACTGTAGTTGACGCTCTCTTGGCCACACTGTGGAAAGCATACAAGTTATTATCTGTGCCTTAACTGTTTTCTCTTGTGTTAAGGATTTTTTGCACCCACTTCTTCATTTGAGTTTCCTACCAGCCAACTCTTCCACTCACCTGCCTGCCTGGCCTCTGCTTCAGCTTCCCTCCCATCTCCAAAACCATAAGCATTCCTCTTTATTCTACAATAAACCCACAGTTCTCATCCACCTGCATCTGTGATTTAATTAAGCCTCAACAGTCTGTTTTACTTAAGATGTGGAAGAAAGAGGGCAGTGATACATGAGAGGAAAAGGAATTAGAGAGAAGAAATGATTGAGATAGAGTGCTATATTCCCAAAGTGTGAGTGAGTTATTTTAAGTTGGTACGTGTGCAAGATTTTATCTGGTCTTAAACTTCCTCATATAATTCCCCCAATGAACTACCACAAAACCCATCCCACTGAAATTTAACTTTTCACTGATATCCACAGGTGTAAAAGTAATCAGTTAATTTCATATTCATTCATTATCCAACACTTAGAAATGCATAGGTTCATCCTCTCTCCATGCTCTCAGCTGTAATATATCTCTTCTTTTTCATCATCCCCTCCTTTTCCCATCATCATCCTTCATCACTCTAATCTGTAATCCCCTCATCAATATGCAGAGAAAGAGAGAAATGATAGTTCTTTTAAAAGGACACAGTGAGGAAATACGCAGCTACAGAGAGAGAGAAAAGGAGCCCCACAGTGATGACAGACATTATATGAAAGCAGACACACAAGATTAAAAAGAAACAAGATCGCAACAAGTATACATGTATCAAAAACATTATATCAGACATAAACTCGCCAAATTAAACACTCTCATAGGCACTTAAAAAACTGGGCAATGTCACGTTTTCTATGAAAATCGATCTCACCTGAGCACAAATAGACCTCTGAGCTCTGCAGATACAAAGATACTGTTGAGTATATTATTTATTTTCTAATTAGTCTAACATGCCTTCATTATGCATGAACCTATTTGTATGACAGGCTTGGCTAATACAAGAATTTGAGCATACTTTTGCCTTTAAAACTTATTCTCTATTAGTAATAGTGAGCTTAGACAAAAACACCACTACCCGTTGTAAAATAGGTCTCACAAAACAGACAAGCTACAGTGCTACTTCAAAACTGTACAGTAGCTGGTTGGGTGAATGCACGTATGGCTGCGTTTGAGCTATATATTAAGCTAACAATCTCAGGTATAGCTAGCTAGTAGTTCATAGCATTTTCGGGCCTTAGCTATTTATGTGACGTATTTATTTGATGTTGTCACGCTAGACAACTACAGATAATACACATCATATAAGTTATAAGTTTTTTGTTTGTTTGTTTTTACTTTTATTTGTTGTACCTACCATAGTTTCCTTTGTGCTTGAACGTTTTCACGTAGTTAGCTTGCTAACGTGTGTCATGTCATCACAAACAAACATCAAGGCGGACATGTTCCTCGAAGAAGAAGAAGAAGAAGAAGAAGGAGAAGAAGAAGAAGAAGAAGAAGAAGACTTCCTAAAAATAAATAAATAAATAAAAAGTTAAGAGGTTTAAGATAAATCACATTGTAAAGGCATAATTATGGCTGTTTTGTTGTTTTTCCACCAGTGTATGATTTTTGGGTGAAAACAATCACAGTGTCTGTAGTGACTGTCACAGCTGTGTCTATCTGTCTTTTTTAAAAATTTTATTTTACTATAAAAATCCTACAGATTACTGCCTAAAACTATATATTATATTTTTATATAATTATATATTTACTTACACCAAAGCACTTAAAGCCTATTATAACACTTGTTATATAGTAGCTCTAGTTTTCATTACACTGATTTTGGATGTAACATGCCTCTTGGTGTGTTTTACATTGTCTGGTTTATCAGTCTAAATGCATATAAGGCTTTTTTTTTTAATCACATCAGTGTACATGTTTGTGCTGAGTGCACTTCATACCTCTGTCCAGCTGTTTGCATTACATACAGTGTCTGTCATACAGAGACAAAGGCTTGAAACTCGCACCGCCTCCCTGATCCCTATTTATTCCTCTCGCTCTCTCTCTCCTCTGTAATGACACTACAGTGAGACCATTAGGTAGATAATTAAATGTGAGACGCATGTATCTCCCTGATGCTCTCCAGGCCCTGATGGTACATGCTTTGTGTGTGTGTGTGTGTGTCTGTTCTATGTCCATCTGTCTATCTATGTGTTCCTCCGGAGCTCTTTCTTTCGGCGGGGGGGGGGGGGGGACCATCTGAAAATTACTAATTGATGGGTTTTTATGTAATTTAATGTAATGATTGTCAGCTCAATGATAGAACTTTTTAGGGAGTAGCTTAATGATCCTGTTGCAGCAGAGATCTCACTCATATTAAAGACACTTGGGGGACGCTGTAGAGGGATTAAATGTCTTTTAATCGGCCATTTGCATAACGTCATTTCAGATTTTTAATGTTTCTGCCAGAAATGTTATTTTGGGAAGAATAATCTTTTAAAACCATCATGATCTCTCAGGACTCTTAAACATTTGAAAGTCATTGGGATGAATTTTACAGAGTGAGCCCTCCGCAGCTGTCGAGTAAGACCATATTGACGAGCCAATATCTTAGGTTTGTCAATATTAGTCTTGTATGGTAATGTCATGTACAGGCCTTCCTTCTTAAAGGAAAAGTAAAATAAACTTACAACTGTCTCTTTAAAAAGTATTTTAGTGTAACATGGCACAACAAACTCCCAAAACCTCCAGCTGCTGCAGTGGAGCACCTGGGTAGGACCTATCTATGTTTTTGCCCATAGCTCTGTGAGTGTGCGTGCAACAGAAAGCTTCAGATAAAGTATTTAAACTCGACTGAGAATACATCACAAACGTTTGAGTTTTCAGCCTTAAGATACAAGATAATTCGTGTTTGCATGTGTGTGTGCAAAAAGATTTCTGTCAGTGCTTCCTTGAGGGGAAACTGCACAGCCATTCAAAGTAGGAGAGAGGTCTGATAAGTGAGTGCTTTGCTGCTTTAGAGCTGAGTTGCTGCTGCTTAGCAGTTATGATAATTTGGTAATGTATCAATGAGGCAGATAATCATTTCTCTGATGTCAAAAATATGCAGTGTTGCCTGTGTGTGTTTATATCTTTATATATTTATTGTTGTGGTTTTTATGAGAGAGGTGGATTAGCCTGCTTCTCTCAATGTGACAGCTTGTAATTCTTGTTATCTTCTATAGATAGATAGATAGATCAACAAGACACACTCAACTCACTGTGATGCTTAAATGGACACTTGTACAGAAATTTGCCCACACAGATACACCACATGTAGCTTCACAAAGTCCTGCCAACTGCAGACTCATCAACACCTACTGCCTTGGCCTACCTGGACGCACACACACGCAATGTGCACACGCACAAGCGAGCACACACACACAGGCTGTCACACACACACTCAAACACACACCACAGTTAAATGGTGCTTTGCAGTATTGCTGGCGGGCCAAGTGGTGAGGTTGCTCTGCACTCAGCAGCACTGCATTTTTACTGACTGCCAGCCAATAGCTCAGCACTTCTCCCCTCTGTCTGTGTGTGTGTGTGTGTGTGTGTGTGTGTGTGTGTGTGTGTGTGTGTGTGTGTGTGTGTGTGTGTGTGTGTGTGTGTGTGTGTGATGGTGTGTGTGTGTGTCCATATGCATTCATTTGTCACTTAACACCTGTCAACATACACATTATAAAGCACATGTGTTCGTTGACAGCCGAGCATCTGCGGGCTGGCACATGCATTATTCATCATGCCAGATGTGCAGTATATTCTAAACAAAAAAAAACAAAAAAAAAACACACGTATGTGAGTGGCTGCATTATTAGGATGAACACATGATGCTTCTCTTTGTCCAGTTTGAAGGAGCTGGACCTACTCCAAGGCCCGCTCCCTGACTGTGTGGCTCAGATTAGTGGCCTCTGACTGGGTTGCGATGGCGGTGAGAGCTGCCTCATCATCGGAGAGCTCCAGGGAAGCTGCGGCCTCTGAGCTCTCCTAAAAAAAAAAAAAAAACCACACTGTACACGAAGCGTCTATCTCTCTCTAGCGCTGAGACTTATGAGCTTTTTGTCCTTGTGATGATACTTTAATGGCCAATTACAATGCGAGCACAGGGCTTTGGTCTGATTTGCTGAGACATCTCAACAGCTGACAGTGTGCACAAAACAAGGCCACAGAGCCTCATGTTCACTGTGCTGGTGTTTCTGCTCTACTGTAAAGGCTGTGCATGTGCTGAGGCTACACCAGCATACACAGCAGGATGATGGCAGTCATTTCCCTTTTACTTGGTCATTTTTTTCTATGAATAAACGTTCTACAAATTTAAGATTCAGTATTTTAAAAGTCACTTCTGGGAAGAAAAAACAAACTCTGTACTTTGCAACTGATACGAAAAGGTGACCAAACAATGAAAATAAAGCTTTGTAATATAATAAAATATAACAAAGTAATCTTTGATACTGTCATTGAATCAACCCTGTTTTTGATACTGTTTTTACCTAGCCTTTTTTTTCAGCATTAGCAATTCAATATATTTATTCGATGCCTTTCCTGTGTTGAATTATAATGGCTATCTACACACCAAGGATTCACAGGAAATGATGAATGCTTCTATATTAAGTTACTGCAAATAATTTCTGCTGCTGGAGTTCACGTTAAAACATTCAATTTTGCAAGATACAAAGTGGCCTTTATTGTGAAGCTGTCACAGGAAATTCAATGTATTTGTCAATGAGGTCAGTGCTGTTCACACACTGTTGACTTCAACGTGGCCGGGGCGTCTGCAGTCAAAGGGGTTATTATCCATCTTGAACTAATTAAACAAGACAATAAAAATCGGTGTCATGTGTAATACTTACAAAATATACAACTTCCTCTAACTTGAGATAGGATGTAATTTGATGATTTAAATGTTTTATAGTGTTAATTGTGAAATGAAAAATGAGTTTTGTTACATTAGTACTGTAATGAGAGCTCAACAGGCTACACCTGCAGTGGGTTGGGGTTGGGGCGGAGGGAAATGCGGTTCTGTCTTCAGGTATCAGGTGGACGTTTGTATGGGGGTTTTGGTCTCGGCTTCTGAATCGTTCCACCTCTAATGACCACAGGACGGATGGACTGAGCATGTGCACGCTATGGGCAGTTTACTGATTTCACATGAGAGGATTCTGAGCGTTGACGTCGACAGAATTGAAGCGGTTGCTATTGGGGACCAACATGTGGATTTCGTCCATGCAGCTTTAAAGCGATGTTTCTCATTTTCATACTGAAAAGGCCACAACTCTCTTTTTTCTCAGTAAGACCGAGCCTTTCAAAGGCAATCTGTCAGCTTTACCCAAAACCTGTTGTTTCTGCTTCTGTTGTTTGCTTGAGGGAAATACATTTTATAATCCAAAAATTTTTTTTATATTAGATTTATCCCTTTTCGGTTCTTCTGCACCTCATTTTTCACTGTTTTTTAAGAGGTAACTGAAGTAAACTGAACCTTCAGGCTGCCTCCCTCTATCCACGGAAACTCTCTCTTCTTATCTGCTCTAACCTTTTGCTCTCTTTCTTTCAGCTTCCTCACCCTCTCTCTCTCTATCTCGCCTCTCAGCGCCATAAATGAGCTGACAGAGAGCCTGAAGTGAAGGGACTGAGCTCCAAGCACCAATCTGGTCCCGGCTCAAATGTCATCCACTCTAACACACAGACACACACACACACACAAAAACTTTCTCCTCTCACCCTCTGTTCTTCTTCTTCTACCTCTCTACTCCTCATCTATTTGGATCTCAACTTCTCACCCTCACCCACCCACCTCCCTCCCTCCCTCCGCACGTTGCCTCTTTCCTCCTCCCTTCCTCTCTCCCACCCCTTCGCTTTCTTCCTCTCTTGACATTTAAGAGTCTGCACTCCTCTGCTCTGTAATTTCTTGTCATCTCCGGCAATCTAGCTATCTAAAGGGAGGTTAAGGATGGGGAGTTAAAAAAGACAGGACAGGGTCAAGATAAGTGACGGTGACATTTGCCGGCGTGTTCACAGCTGCTGCAGCGGCTGTAAACCGGGCAGATCTTTTGGCGGAGCAGAGCAGTCATTAGATCACTGTACTTTAAACCAGGACATCAGAGAACATATTGACTCTACGTGACGCTGTCACAGTTTTGGGTCCATCAATCACAGATAGTCTCTGTGTAAATAATTGTAGGGGCTCCCCCTACAAAAAAAAAAAAAAGTGAGGAAACAGTGGAAAACTGGGGCTGGTAACAGATCTGCACTTTCTTCCTCAATGAGAAATTCTGGATCAGGCCTTATGCCCCGCCCACCGCCGCTGCTGGCTCCAGGTGGACAGGTGAAAGAGCCGAGAGTATCAAGATGCACCTCTGTCACAAATTCACGGGACTGGTTCCTTAGGTTGTATGACGCATAAAACCCTGGCTGTCTGAATGCGTTTTTATGAGGCTGTCATTGGTTCAACTCCAGTTCTAATGGTGTCGACTGCTTATTTTGCTCATTAATTTATATAATATACACCACAGGGACATGTTCAAAAGGTTATAAACCTGATTTTCATTTGATGGAGTCTTAAAAAGCCGAAACTACATGTGTCTCAATATCATCGATATCATAAGAAGGGATTTTAGTAAACTGAGCCTTTTACTGGTAAAAGATACATTTTAAAAACCAAAAAGAGAAAAAGGAGAACGGCAACAGTGAATCAGCGCAGTGTAAGAATTCAATTAGAAGTCAGATTAATTAACAGACTGTGAGATCAAATGGAATTAAAGGTGCGTGTATGTAACTCTCCGACTATGCTGAAGTCAATCAGAAAATCCCCAAATCCTCTCTAGAAAATACAAAGGAAATACTTCCCCCACAAAAGATTAGTCTTAATAGCTCATTTCACTCTGTAATGTGTAGCAACTTTTTTTTTTTTTTTTTACAATGTTATTTGTCCATAAAGAGATATTAGGGTTTAAAGAGGAGTGTGTTTTGGGGCATTTTTGCCTTCATTAACATACAGTATCTCTCAGGATATAACGCTCAAAGCATATTGGAGTTGTAAAACAATAGGTGTGAATATATTTGGATAACTTAAATACACTACTGCACCAAGCCAAAGTCTCAAGTCATGTGGTATCATATTACTTTCATCTGCAGGTGTCTCAAAGCAAAGACACAGCACTGCTTCCATGACATAAATTAGTCTTTACAAAATAAAAACACTGGATAAAGACTGAGATGAAAATTCAACAGTTGCATGGTTGGTTTAAAATACTCATTTAATTCTACATGTAAATTCAGTATTGTCCTTTCAGGACCGGTCCTGTATGAAGTGCAGTGGCGTCGGGGAGCCGAGCGCTTCTTAGGGTGGGCAGCAGTGCTGTATGATGGGGGGATGGAGGTCCCGTGGGCAGGCCAACTCCTGCGGCTGTACCATCTGGTGCCCCTGGCAAACAAGGGCAACCGTGTGACCTGGACTGTGCAGACCAACATACAAAACATTACCGGCTGAGCACATAGAGGGAAGGGTGGAGGCTGCGGGAGTCGGAGGATCTAAAGAATGGTGAGAGCGGCGATAGAAATGATGCATATTGATTCATGAAAACAAGACAGTGACCGAACATGAGAACAAGACACGATAAAAGACATGAGAACAGAGAGGACGTTCAAAATGATATTAAAGTGAAGCACTTATAAGCTTGACTTATGAATTTATTGATGAAGATGAGCTTTATCTTGCATGATTAAAGAGAAGGAGGGAAATATATGATTAGCTCCGTCAAATATTCAATAAGTGGTTCTCCTTCCAGCACCAGTGAAAGCGCGGATGCTGACCACCAAAAGTGGAAGAGAAAAAAAGCAAATCTGTAAGTTTCTCTTTTGTGTTTTCACACAGTGCGATGCTCACTGAGCTAATAATACAAAACATAGTCCAGCAGCCCTAAACTTCTCACTCCACTGACGACCAATGAGCCTCTAATGGACAGGTAGTTTAGCCCAGTGAGAACCCGTGACCTGTTCACTGGTGGTTTACTCAAAGCATCCATCAAGAGCCACGAGTGACCACACAGTGCAAGTGTGTGAGAGAGAGTCAGAGAAGAAAGATTAGAAGGTTCAAAGACCTGACATTGTGTGTGTGTGTGTGTGTGTGTGTGTGTGTGTGTGTGTGTTTGACACAGCGGCACACTGTCGTGGCTGGTGGCTGTCAGGTGCTGAGCAACATGCCCAGAGTGTGACATCATTACTCTGTTGAGAATGTGTCTGATGGACAGGCTAGTTTCTGTGTGTGTGTGTGTGTGTGTGTGTGTGTGTGTGTGTTGATTGAGAGCCTGTTTGTGTTCACACATCTCCCCTCAGCTCCAGCAGCTGCACATGAACAGTAAACAGTCAGCAGCGCTCTACTGACCCCTGCTGACCTGCCTCAGTAGTGCCCCCATCAGAATTCACCGCATGGGCAAAATATTTGATGTTAATCTTTCTCATGTTGAATCCCATTTCGTAGAATACACATCCCAATTATATCACAGTGTGGAATTATCTCTGTCATCAGCTTCTTTTTATCTGGATGTCCTCCTCTGTGATTGGCAGAGACTTGATGAGGGAAATCAATGTGGTGTAGAACTTTTTACCTGATTCACCTCCAGGTAAATTATATGAAGGGTTAGGTTTGCGTACATTCTCATCTAAATTACTCAATGGGCTAGAGCATAGATTTCCATGTAAACTTAACCCCTTGCATGCTCTACATACTGAGGCTTATATAATGTGTCTCTCCACCCTGGCATTTGTTCTTGGCATTTGAATCTGGAAGTGGAAGAAAACTATTTTTTTTAATTTAAAGAATTTTATTGCCTCAAACTTGGCTAATATAATGTCAGTAGGGCATTCTGCAGACGCTTTTTTGACATTTATTTCTTCCACTCAGTATCTGATGGGGGTGGGGGTGGGGAAATGGTACGACCAATCATCAGAGTCTTAAGGTTTTATGCATGGATGGTCTCTCTTGCTGCTCTTTACAGCGAGAGAAAGTTTCATTTGGGCAAATAAAGTGAATGTTGGTGTCCCAAAGTGTGGGAAAAGGGAGCTCTTCTCTCCTGCTCTTATGATTTAAATAGAAATAGAAAATGTGAGTTTTTCATACTGCAACTTTTATGCTATACATATAGTGACTGTGTCTTCGTAGAAGAACCTGCAATGATGCTTCATCTTCAACTTTATCATTGCAGTCTTTGGAGAAAAGTTCTTGGTTCAAATGGTATAAAAGCTAAATCTGGGTTTTGTCTTTAAGACAACCGACTGTAAACCTGAAGATGTTGTGGGCGCCCTCATCACCGACTTCTTGCTCATCACCGGAGGCACACCTAGGAGAGGCAAACCAGGCAAATGCTTGGGGGGCCCCCCAGGGAGAAAAGGAGCCCCCGATGGCCCCTCATATTTTGCAAAGATAACTATACACCCCCTTAAACCTCCATAAAGACACTATACAGTACACTGCTGTTGCTCCAAACCTCTGCTAAGTGTTTGCCACTTTTGTTGCCTTGCACCAATCTTTAGTTCTCAGTGTTTTCCAGCGTCTCCCACTTCATTTCATGTTGGTAATAAAACTACTGTTTCCCTTTCCCTTTGATCACACTCTGCAAGCCATTTTCCAATCCTATGTGGAAATACATGTGGAGCCGTATTTGACAGTGAGGACCAATGTGTTTGTGCTTGGTCCGGCTGATGCTCTGAATGATTTGAACAGAGCAAACTGACTCTTAATAAGACCTAATCTGTCAAGCATGTGTTACCTCATTGGTAGATAGCTCACTGACATGTTTACTTTATGTGAAGTGAGTGAGATCAGCGATTACACAAAACTGTTTCTGTGCACTCAAGAGCTCGTTAGCCTTCCTCTCATCCCCTTTTTTTCCCAGACTCTTTCTGTCACTCCAATTTTCTGTTTCCAGTTTCTTGCTCTCTCTCTCTCTCTGTCTCCCACTATATAAACCAAAAGCTGCTCTAACAAGTCCGAACAAATAATTGGCACACAGTCCAGTCAAACAGACGGTGATTTATACAGGTTAAGTGGTTTTGCACACAGGGCAAAAAGCGTCCTTATGATGAAAAGGTGCAGCTGTTCTCTGCTGACACACAGTGAAAAGTAAGACGGACAGTGGAGAGATGAGAAACTGACAGTGTAGATTTCAGAGAGAAAACAGCGAGGAGAAGTGTAGAGAAACACACAGAGATTATTCTAGTCTAGTGGAGATTCATTCAAATGCAAATTAAAGAAGCATTTGCAGGATAAGGCTGCCAATATTCTATATTTTTCTCATAGTTGGCAAATCCAATTAAAAGAGCAAAACCCAACAATGAATTGATCCTACTAACTAAAGTATTGCCTCTGTATTCAAAGACTTATTCCTCTGCGCCAGACAGCTCCACTACTGTCCAGAAAACTATTAAAGACACATCAGTGATCCACACTGTTGCACTGGGGGAACTGTTCCTTCATTACCAAGAACACAGTCACTGTAGTTTACTTCGATCCCACATACACTCGCTTGTGTTGAAAATGTGTTAGGGATGTTGATTTTCACAGTTTCTCACGGATCAAGTTGTCATGTAATATACTGGATTACAGACTGCGTAAACACAAAGAAAAGAGATCTACTGTATTAAGATGTAAAAGTTAAACACGAAATACTTCTTTAAAGCAGAATGTAAACACCCACATTGGTGTAGCTTGTTTACCAGTCTCATACTCACACACTCGCCTGTCGGGCTCTTGGAAGCAGTCGAAATGATGTTTTTGAGCTCCCCATCATTTGTTACACCGACAGTTCTTGGCTGCTTTACAGACAATTCTGACCGTCATGTGTTTTTGCAGTTTCTCTGCAACTCATCTAGGTTGACCTGGGTTTTCCTAAATATTTTAGTGATTAAGTGTGTTGACTAACTGTAATAATCACTGTAAACAGACCTGAAGCCATGCTTAGGTTACAAACAACCAACTATGCAGCACTCTGTAATCACTTTTCTTTCTTTTGGAGACCACCAAAATTCAATATGGTAATACAGTATAAGTGTCCAGTAACTAAGCCAACACCTAAACTTTATTTTTGCTGTTTTTATTTTCCTGCGACATTCAGGATCCCATGTAGACCTCAGTATGGAAACAGATGGAACTATAGGAATATAATCACAACAGTGAACTTCAACTTGCCATACAGCATATGACAGACTGAGCAATACAATTATTTTAGAGAGATTGACACACCACTGCCCTCAGTAACCCCTCTGTGGGTGTGTGTGTGTGTGTGTGTTTTGTACATTGACATTTTCTCCTAAAGAAGTCTGTTGTCTCTGCGGTGCCTGTATTCCTTCATCCCTTCATCTCCGCTCTTTATCTCCCCGCCTCCGCCCACTCTGACCCAGTCTGTGTGTCATCCAGATGAGATGAATATGCATGGTATTGAAATGAGGGTCATTTTCAGCACTGTTTGCAATAGCAGGACACACATGGGAACCGTTGTCATGGTGAGGAGAGTTTAATGCGGACCGACCCATATAGTGAACTGACATACACATATTTTACATTTCTAAGCAAATTTCAATGAACTTTAAAGGACAAAATAACACCTTAAATACACCATCATCAATGTTTGATTTATATCTGGCAATATTGGAGAATTTTAGTTCTTTTATTTTAGGGAGGATCACTTTAAGGGAGCAGTCTCAAGAGACATAGCATTACTGTTAAGAGTTTTAGAACAAGAGGAAAATGCAATGAGTTGACCCATCCTGAAGAACCCACTTCAAATGTTCCAGCGTCTTCCTAAGGTCCTAAATCCACTTTACTTGATGGACTGTTTCTGTGGTGTCAGCCCTCCCTGCAGCCCAGACACAACCATTCATTTCACAGCCGTTTAAACCCAAAGGCACCATCAGTGTTATGCAGTATGATGCATGGATATGAGCCGCTGATGTATGAGTCCAGTGGATGAAGGTGAGGTTTGGACTCTCATTGACAGAGACAGATAGGCTCTTATCCATCATTATGTTCAGAACAAGGCCAGAACACTGACTGGCAGGAGAGGCCTACTAATACACGGCATTTTATTGATTCTTGTGGTAAAATTATCCTTTCACTTAGGCCCATTTTGCAGAAGGGGGGGGGGGGCTTGAGTCCTCTGGTTGAGTGCTGGTCTTCACTCTGCTCCTCAAGCAAAGCGATGTGAAGGCTATGAGATTGAAGACCTTCTAGTTCAGCTTTTGTGATGGGTGGTTTAAAAGGTCAGACACTGTGCATCGAACTTAAACCTAAATGTTTAGGGACAGTTTCTTGAACTTAGATCACAACCATCAATCCATTTTCTGTCGCCTATCCGAGGTTGGGTCGCGGTGGCAGCAGATCAGCAAAGTAGTCCAGACATCCCTCTCCCTAGCAACGTTTTCCAGCTCCTCCTGGGGGTTGTCAAGGTGTTCCCAGGCCAGATGAGGTATATAATCTCTCCAGTGACTTCTGCGTCTACCCCAGGGCCTCCTACCAGTTGGATGTGCCCAGAAGGCGACCTCTAATGGAAGCAGCCGGGAGGCATTTTATACAAGATGCCCAAACCACCTCAACTGGCTCCATTCAACGTGAAGGAGCAGTGGCTCTACTCCAAGCTCCCCCCGGATGTCAGTGCTCCTTACCCTATCTCTAACGCTGAGGCCAGCCACCCTGCAGAGGAAACACATATCAGCCACTTGTATCAAGGATCTCATCCTTTGGTCAGTACCCAAAGCTCATGACCATAGGCAAGCACTGATCTGCTTGTCGATCTCTTGCTCTATCCTCGCGTATAAGACCCCAAGATATTTAAACACTCCATCCCAACCTGAAGAGAGCAACCCACCGTTTCCGGCATGGAACAATAGATCAAAAGATATGTATTGAAAAATGCGCATTACTCTATGGCTAAGCTTAATTATTGTAAGTCGAGTCATAAGTCGGTCAGATCCTAACACAAAGACGTAAAACACATATTGATATCATTTAGTGTGACTTACACTTCCCAAGGAATTATCTTAGATGTCCATTGAAAATAAACTTCAAACAAACTTGAATCATCACACATTTTACATCCAGCTGTCTGGACGTCCATGGGCACACTGCGAACAAAAACTATGAATAGCTAATTCTGCGTATTTTTGATGGTGCCAATTTGCCAATATGGGAACAAATGGAGGCTAAAAAAAACAGGGCTCAACAGAGAATACCACTACCTGTCGCTGACATAACAGCCTGTTAGCATGTTTCCATCTATCAGATTAGTAAAAACACTGGACCTTACTCCATTTTCACACAAACGTCAAATTTCACAGTTACCTGATTAAAAAAAAGAAAGACAAGTAAAAGGACAAGCAGCTCTTCCTGTGGAAATAAACTCAGAGATCCACCATAAAATACAAGGACACCACACTGGACAGGTGTTAAATTACCAGAGGAACAGTTTGCCAAAAAAAAAAAAAAAAGTAGAGAATTGCAGCTGTAATTATCACTGGGGTGGGGGTGAAAAATAATTAACTATATTTACGCTACAGTCAGGAAGAAGATCAGTGACTGGCAAAAATAATGTTAAAATCACCCCACCTCCCCTCGAGGAATAAATCCAGTCTGCATGGAGCTGCTCACTTGCTCAGACTGCGGTGCAGCCTCGGGAACATCTGCAAGATAAGACCTGCATTTTGAGCATTTTTTTTTTTATGCAATATTTTACAAAGCTGCATGCTTGTGTACTCATATAATTGCATCTTATTGTGTCTTATTTGGATCCGAAGGGACGCATTACTCACTGTAGCAAGTGATAGATCGTATGGTTTAATGATTTATTAGTAAAAGGCAAATAAAGGGCCTACTTTTTTATTAAATGCTTTCATCTGGGCACACTAGTCATCCAAATTAACATTCACTTTATTAATAAAAAGGAAGAATTTGGAAGTTTTAAATAGTTTATGATGTTTATATTGTATTGATGGTCCTGATGTTGCATTGCTCATTTCAAACCTGTACTTGGAGATCATGCTTCTTTCTGTGGAATTCAGGTGTTTTCCTACTGGGGACAGTTCTGTCAGATTTTTGAATGTTAGAAGAGATTTTATAGCACTGTTATTGTAGTGCTGACAATATTGGTCTTGCTGTTTTCAAGTCCTGGCGGGATGTTTTTTTTTGTTTTTTTGTTTTTTTTGTCTTATTAGATTTCCAGAGAGCTGTTTTGTCGAAGAACTCAATCCTTCTGCCACCTCAGACTTGGACAGAGGTTTGGGAGAAGGGGGATTAGCAGAGTTATGTGAGGTAAACAAAATGAAATGTGATGTTTGCTCACAGAATATTTATCATACATCTCTGTCCCTGTGTTGCCATACACATTCGTCTTTCTCTCAGTCTCTCCCTCTTCCATTTGCACTCACTCACCCTGCAGAGTTTGAAGACTCTCGTCATCTAAAGATGCAACTGTCAATGTCGCAGAGTGTTAACACACACAGACGTGCACGTAGTCATGCACACGGGCCCCGAGTTAATGGGCCTATTAATGCAGAATGGCAACTCTGCATTGAGCCATATACATTCCTTTCCACCTGTCTAAACAGAGTTTTATGAGCTCTGTCATGAAGCTAGATGGGATGTTTCACAGGCTCAGGCCATTAAACACAGTCAATAGCGTGTCATGCACACAGACAAAAAAAAAAAAAACACACAGATGACAATACATAATCTGAATAGTTGCACCTGTACCTATTTTGTTTTTCTTGATGCTCCATAATAGGCTGCATAACAATAGATGCACGTACAACTGTAGGTCACCTTGGCAACAGCCATCAAGAGGTAAATGATTCTTTTGGCATTGTAAAAAAAAAAAAAGAAGAAAGAAAGAAACACACAATAACCCACACACATAAACATCTATGAGGGTACATTGAGTCCATTCATCAAGTCTCTCATGGAGGGAATGCTGATTGCTTGGACCCTGCATCGCCCCCCCCACCCTCTCAAATCATTTGCTTTTCAGCCAAGTCGCACGATCAAATCGCCAGCGAACACCACACGGGGATCTGAGCACTGACGGCAGACCGACTATTGAGACTGACTGTGAATATCAGGGGGAGAGACACAGACAAGAGTGTGTTGGTTTTGTCAGTATTTGCTCGCGTTTTCCCCGGCTTCATGTCCATACCCTAACACCTCCAACACCTTCTGTTTCTGTCCCGCACTCTGTCAAATCTGTTCCTTATTATTCGTTTTCTTAGCTGACTTTGACTCCACCTCTACCCCCACCTTCTTTCCTTTTGCCACATTTCTTTTTCAGAACACTGTACTTCCTTCCTCTTTCCCTACATCACTCCGTCTTACCTCCTTCCCCCTACAGGCATATTCTATATTTCTGTTTCTGATAATTCACTTGACACTACATGTGTGATCACACTCACAGTTTGCTTTCTACTGTACGAGACAGAGTGGGAACATGTTCTTTGCTGCATTGTGTTAATTTAGATAAGTAGGCTACATGTGAAGGAAGGCTTTCGAGCCAAAAGTCATGTGTCCTAACAAGTGGCTTGTATATTGGTGATAGTGGTTTAGAATTTAACTTTTCTGGTTCATGTGTTAAGGACAAATGAGGAAGTGGAACATAGGAACAAATAGTGTGGCTATATAACTTTTGAATTTAGCAATCATAATAAAACTATCACAAATGCATTTTTATATTGTAGTATCAATATTTATTAAGACACAGTACATTTTTCATTTGAGGAACTGTTTACATATTAAAAACAGATGAGAATGTCAATTTTTGAAAAACACAGCAAATTAAACACCTGATTAATAAAGAAAGTTAATACAAAAATAATATAAAAATCCAATATATGTGTTAAGAAGTTCTGCATGTTGATGTGCAACATTGCTCACAATGGCCTGATACATCTATAGAGTTAATCAGGATGGCTGACACTGTATAAACAAAATTTAATCTCTGATGGCATATTAATAACATCTCATGGTACACTTATACTATAGTCTAACCCTGTTTTAGTCATGATATATGGCTATATGGACTGTAATGTCAGTCTAATGGTCAGTCCACCACTCTAGACTGAAATATATCAACAATCTCTGGGTGGATTGCCATGCAATGAGGTGCAGATATATCCTTAGTGCATTATCCCCTGCCTTTCATACAGTGCCACCATGTGGTTACCATCTAAGGTTTTGAGTGAAATGTCTGAACAGTTGTTGGTTGGATTGCCATAACATTTTGGTAATCAAATTCTTCATCAGATCAAAATCTTTTTTTTTTTTTATTTTGGCTTATGCTTTAATACCTGCACTTCCCATCAGCCCCTTCTGTACTTTGTTTGTGCTAAATAGCAAAGATTCTTACAAGCTAAACAGCGAACAGACTCTTTGCTTTGTTCTAATTATCTTTTCTAGTGTTACCAAGGGGTGTTCTGACAATATTTTTCTCTTTGTTCTGCAAATCTTTGGTTTTATGCTATAGTCACTTCATAGTATATTTATAAAGTGTCTCTAGTTGTGAACTGTGTATTCAGGTTATTTCTTTCAACTGCCCTGCAGCCTGAGGGAAGAAGCTATTGTTCATCCTAGAGGTGTTTGATGCACTTACATCGCCTCCCAGAGGACAGAACAGCAAACAGTCAGTGGACAGGGTGAGAGGAGTCCCTCACAGTGCTGCTGGCTTTCTGTCAGCATCTCTCCTGAAAAATGTCCCCAACAGAGAGGAGAGGCACTCTGATGATTTTTTCTGCTGCCCTCACTGTCTTTTGCAGGGTCTTGCAATCGACTGCATTACAGTTCCAGTACCAATTGATGATTATGATGATGATGTTGGTCAGGACACTTTAAACTGACCTGGAAGAATGTAGTGAGAACTGGGAGTGGTATCCTTGCTTGCTTCAGCTTTCTTAGAAAAGACTTCTTATTTTAAGTGATGTCATCTTCAGTCTTGTCAACATTAAGAGAAAGGTTCTTGTCATCACACCAGCCTACTAGTTCTTCCACCTCTTCCCTGTAAGCCGTTTGGTCATCATCGTTGATCAGCTCCACCACAGTTGTACCATCCGCGAACTTGGCAATAATTAGGATTAGTGCTGCTTTTTACAGGTAGATGGTGTTTATATGCAACAGTAGAAGCTCCACCAAGGCAAACAAGTTGAGCAAACCACAGCAGCAAAAGTCGCCTACTGAAAGAGGCAAACTCTTTGTTGACAGGAATTCAACTTACTGTTTCTAACACCACTGAGCTGAAGTGGACTGTAATAGATGTAATTCCATTGCTTGAGTTGCTTTCCTTGGTATGTTTGATACATAAAGTGAACTTAATTACTTGTTTAATACAATCTGCTTAACTATACAGTATTATTAGCAGAGCTGTGTCAGGTGGCTTATTGATTTTACATTGTAAATCTTTTGGTTTGGTGACTAAATCCCATAGTTTAAAAGTTCCCACCAACCTGTTTGACCAAAGAGTGGTAAACTAGCCGTTCAGCTTTCATCAGTTAATAGTTAATTTGTCAGCATTTGTTTTAAGCTCCGCTACTTTAAGCTTAATGCTAACATTCACTCATTAGCATTTTATCTTCAGTATCCAGCTCCATATAAGTACAGCTGTGAGTACTCTAATGTGCTAAAATGCCCATTGGTATATTATGCATGTTGAGAACTATTTGACATCACATGTTGATGTTTAGTGTGTAACATTTACAATGTTAACTTATTGTTAGCTTTCTGATGTTAGCATTTAATGTCTAGCCATAGTTACCATACAGCTAATACTGAATATTAATTCAGTCTTTACAAAAACAATGTTTTGACAAAACAAACAAATGACTCAAAGTCTGCTTACTAGCTTTTTGTAGAGCCTTCAACTTTGATTTACGTGTCTTTTTTTTTTTTTTTTTAAATGCGTTTCAAATTTCTTTGAGGTTTGGAAAAAGCTAATATTTTATCTTGATACATTAAAAAATATACAATTGCCAGTTATTCAGTTAAATATTGCTTTACATTCATACAGTAATTTCTTGCATCCATGCAGTGCATGTAAGTTCTAATCTTTTTTGTGCATCTTTACACCTCTACATTTGTGTGTGCTCATGTGACAATGCAACAGGTCAGCAGTGACAGTGTTTCAGTAGCAGCTGCAGTCTGACTGTGCTTCCTGTGAGTTGGCAGCAGGAGTTTGCTACTTCTCCTTGTAAACCCTACGATCTCTGCACTGCGAGGACAACAACACACACGGTGAGTAACACAATGTTTCTTTCTCTTTTCAATGAGGCACAGACGGCAACAGTTTGTCATTTTGAATTATGGTTTGTTGGCCCGCTGCTTTCTGAGCTGTCAAAACGAACTTTCCTCCTACTGCACTGACAGTACCTTACCTACCAACAGAGTCCAGGTGAAGCTGGTGATAGCTTATTGATTTCTTCTGTCAAATCAATTTCTGTCATGTGTGCAAAAGAAAAATGATGAGGGGACAGGTTAAATCACTTTTTAGTGGTGTTTTTGGCCTCCAAATAACAGGAATGTGTGTTTCTGTGGGTAAGACAGACAAGAGAAAATACTTGTTACACCAGTGTTAAATGTGCTGTTTTTATAGCTTCCCAAAATGCATTACAGCCAAAACGCATGTAGACATCTTGGTTAAACCTGGGTGTGTTATGTAAGTAAAACTACAAATAGACTTTCAGTTTTGTTATTTCTAAACCCACAAATGTACACCCTCATACTTTTGTCCTCTTTCTTTTAGGTCCTTTACTATGGAGGCTGCAGCCAAGTACGACTTTGAAGCTACAGCTGATGATGAACTCAGCTTCAGAAAGGGAGAGAAATTGAAGGTAAGGAACACACACACACACACACACACACACACACACACACACACACACACACACACACACACACACACACACACACACACACACCTTGACCTTATACATAGTTCCTGCTTTGTGTTTTCAACAACCTAGTGCACACATTACATGTTATGAATAGTGCTCGATATGAAAACGCATTCAAATGCGGAGTGTGTACATAGTGCCAGCAGCGTTTTCATGTAAATCAGTGTCACAGAGTCAACTGGACATTCAGAACATTAATACAGCATAAGAAATTATTTGTATCACTGTGTAGTTGTTGCAGCTGGTTATGAAAATGTGTTACGACACTGCATCCTGCTGCTCAAATTCAAGTTTATTTCCTATTTGCAATCAGTTGCAATCTTATCTCTTCTTGACTGAAGTTTTACAAAAAGTAAAAATAAATAGCAAAGAAATAAAGAAATGTATAAGTTAAATGTTGATATACTGACCACACAAACTAAAATTAAAGCATAATGACAAGTAAACAGTGCAAACTATCTTTACTCCTGTGTAGCACAGTTGAGTTCTGTGTTTTCAAGACAGATTGACCTTGTCACCTCGAAACCCCTGAATCACAATCTTGCTCAAGACATGCTAATCTTCCTCTTAAAGTGACAGTCCAGGTTATTTGACTCGAGGTTGTGTGAGGATCTCTAGTCATTTTAATACCTGTAGTAGGTTCGGATCCGCACGCTCTTAGTTTAGAGAAGCAGCCAGGAGCAGCGGCACAGAACGCTCTGAGCGGGGACATCTGCAAAAAAAGAACATGCCTTAGCCATTTAAAAATATGCCCACGGGAAAAAAAAGCTAAAATCAGTGTAGGTGTGCGCTTTATTTAAAAAATATATATATTTTCACTTTATCTTGCAGTCAAACAGCACTTTCCTTTGGAACTACAACTTGTGAACCGCTGAACTACAATATCACTGCATACAAGCGCACCTATGGCGCAGATTGGCTGTTTTAGTCAGGCAGAGGCAGGTAGGGGCACTTGTGCAAAATGCTACGGTGGTCCAACAGTTGAGAAAATGTAGTTCCAAGGAAAGGGCTGTTGGAAGGAAAATGATTAAGTGCAAAGTTACTTTAGTCTTAATGTTTATTCCTAGTGTGAAAAAGCTCAAAGAAGTTTAATAAGCTTGCTGTTAATCCTCTATGTTGAGGGTCAGATCGGTTCATTAACCAGGAGGACCACCACCCCTATAGATCAGATAGGGAATCGTTAGCTTGACATTGTTGGATAAGTTCACTCTGCAACAACAAATGTAGACTACAGTGGTTATTTATTTTATATATTATGTCCATTTATTTGTCAGCCGATTTGTGCCGAACATGGTGGAGGGATGGCGCATGGGCCAGGGAAGAACCCATTAAATTTTGGAGCAGATCGGGGTCATTTACTACGAATTTACAGTTTTTTCCCTCAAGTCTGGTGTATGTTGTTTGACATTGGCCTTGGCAGAGGTCTGGCTCTCTGAGTGCCCTTCTACTGTATTCTTGTACTGATTTAATTTCTGTTGTACCGCCAAAAGAAAGCTGTTTAGTATATTCACCTCAATGTGACTTAATTTCATGTGAGTGTGTCTCATGTGACTGTGTCCCACTGTGTCAGATTCTGCAGACCACTGGGAACTGGTACAAAGCAGAGCTGAATGGAGCTGAGGGGTTTGTACCCAGAAACTTCATCAGCATTCACCTGCCCAGGTAAAAGCCAAAAGTCTACACATAGAGGCCAGAGAGAAAAGTACAGAGGAATAGACGGACACTCACTATTTCTAAAGTCACACAGAAGAGAGGAAGAAGTCATCTTATCATGAAAGTTAACATGCCCAGTGTCATGAGAAAACCATTCTTTGTTTAATTATGTTAAGTTACATTTCTCATTTCTCTTTCAAGTCATTTCAACAGTCATCACATGATAAATGAATGCTCATTTAGTAGATACTGTACACAGACAAAGTTTTCCTACACTTTATACTGTTACACACTAGCCCACATGGCTGATAGATATTTACCTGATTATGTTTCCAGACTTTTAGCAATGTCATTTCTTTTTTAACTCCTTAGATCTCTGCATTTATGTTTGGACTGCTAATAATTTTCTTCATTTCATCCTCTGTCGTTTTCTCTACCTCCCTCCCCCATGACTCCAGCTGGTACCAGGAAGATGCCAGTCGCAGTGACGCAGAGGAGAAGCTGATGACACAACCTGTGGGGGCCTTTCTGATACGAGGCAGCCAAAGTGCAGCCCTGGGTGACTTCTCTATCTCTGTCAGGTGTGTGTCTATGTGTGCATGTAGGTGCCTTTCAATCAAGGGGCTGACATATAGCTCACATTCACATTTACGGGCAATTTAGAGTAATATGCATGTCTTTGGACTGTGGGAGGAAGCCAGGTTTCTCACAGGAAACACACAGGCACGAGGAGAATATGCAAAGTCAGGCTTGAACCAACCTTCCTGCTAACCACTGCACCACCATGCCACCCACCTGTAGGGCTAACAAGGACTGAAACTTGGTTACTATTAATCAACTATAGCTGTGAGTGATTTCATGGATGCAGTTAGTGATGGGTAACAGTTAAAGAGATGGCTTTTACTGTTTTGGTTGATGCCATATGTTTTTAGTATATTGCAGGTAAACTTGGTATTGCGTTGCTGCTGCAAACATACTAGCATCAGCAATCATTTCTACGAGTAAGCCTACTGGTAGAAATTAATAGTTTCAAATTCTGTTTCTTTTCTTGCCTGCAATGAAACCCTTTTTTTTCCCCCAAAAATCTATCTTTTTAAGATTGTCCACCGTTTTCGCTTCTCCTATACGTTTTTGCTTTTTTTTTTTTAAAATGCCTTTCAGTGATCCCCCCCAACTTGTTCTTCTCAACCAAGATTTTTCTCATTCTGCTTCACTGTCACATGAGTGTAGGCAGCCCTATAAATGCAAATGTCTCTGACTGACTGAGTGATGGAGTTGAGTGAGTGATGGAGATACACCATTGGTCAGCCGAATGCTGTGTGACTGAGTGATAAGGTTACTCCATTGGCCAGTTGGCCGAATGTTGGAGTTTCCTCACTGGTCGTTGCTCTTTTAAAATGATTGAGCACAAACAACTTGTTGATAAATTAGCACCTTTCTTGCTAAATTTACCAGCTTTTCAGACCCCTTTACCAACTCTTTTTCAAATAAGCACCTAGAGACAAATTCAGCAAGTTTCTGGACAAACCTCAGTTACTTTCAGTGGAAAACAGACACCAGTATTGCCCCATGAGCATGAGGTCGGGCTTTCCCTCCGCAGACACACTTCTCTATGCTGATTGCATGGCAGATGACGTGAATGAGCCTCTAACTTCTTCTCTGAGTGATCATTTTATGTAAGTAAATATGGACAAAATCACAGTACAGCTGTTGATTATAACTCATGTGTCTGGTGATTTTGTCAGACATCGTCATGGTTATAAGATCAGGATTTTAGCTGCAGTTTGGAAACGGCTTTGAAGTGACTACTGGTTAACATGTAGTCTTAACAACAGACAGAGAAAAACCTGTAAATGAGAACTGCTTTATTGAGAATTCAGCTGTATTAAAACATTGTTAATGTGAACACAGAGAGGAGATAAGCAAACAGATAAACATCTGAAAGTAGGAAGAATGCAAATAGTCTAAGACATGGCCCAGACACATACATTGTTGTGACCTGGTCTTGTGTGTATTTATTACTGTCTGACCACACCACTTCCTCCTGCAGACACACTTTCTGTCTGAGAACCTTTTCTGCTTACAACAGTGTAACACTGACTGTGACATGCTGTAGCTGAAGCTTCGCATCACATGAATCCACTGAACTTCCTATGAAAAATGCCTGTTCAGTGACACACATCCAGGTGCAGATGGTTATGGGATACATCATGATGAGCATTACACAGACTGATCAGTACAAATCTGATGTTTTGGTTCAAGCAAGACATCAGAACTCTGGATACTTAAAGATACTTCACAAGACTTTCTTAGATTTGAAGACCATCGATAATTCTTTAAGTAACAGAAAAGGTGGAGTCTTATGACGTAGGTGTTTCTTTGCAAATTTAAATGCACCAGAATTAAACTATAGGTAAAGACAACAACAGGGGAGCTTAGCTGGATCTTGGTGCAAGGGTTGTATGTGTAACTGCCAACCACAACAACAAATATAAATAGCTGTTCAGTTAGAACCAGGCAAATTTAATTTCAAACATGTTTGATACTTGCGAGAATTAGGACATTCAAATCAAATAACAGTAAGAGGAGGAACAAAACGAGCCTTTCACAGAAAATAAAAAGATGTGGAGAAGAGTGAGGGAGTGAGAGAGCGAGGGTGTAGTGTGTGTGTGTGTGTGTGTGTTTGAGTGAGACAGAGAGACAGCCTTTGTGAGGGACCCAAAGAGCTTTCCTAACATTAGCTCTGCTGGAAAGTTTTAAATAATATCATGTAGCAGCAGAGCTCTTGTCTTTTCATGACAATGACAGAAGTCAGTGAATGTCGTTTTCCCTCCCAGTTTCAAAACTTGTCGGGATTTAAAAACTCCTGGCTCAACCTTGCAAACCTCTTCCTGTTTAGTTAGATGTTGCTTAGCAACACAAACAAGAGAAAATCTAGTGCTCAGGAACTATTTTATGATGTTTGAAACAGAAACACAAGATCTAAATTAGTTTTAAGTGTAAATTAACAACTGATTTGATTTGACTGATTTAATTTGTTTGCATATGGTACTTTGTTGGCAGCTCGTGTTAGCCACTGGGTCTTCATCAAAATCATGAACTGTACAACTTTTCTGGTTTTATCTCTTACTTCCTTTACTAAGATGGATTCTTCCCTGTATAATGTTGGTGCTATATGGCAGACCCATGCACAAAACACAAAACTTCCGGGTGGCTGACAAAAGAATTTCATGTTGATGTTGTAGATTACCTTAAAGTTTTGACTATTAGAGAGTGAATTTTTGTTTTTTAGTGGAGCAGAAGTGTCCTCTCCTGTATGCTCTTTCCTTGTTTTCCCTTCTCCCTCTCCTTTCAAACCTTCATACTATTTAATATTTTTTATTTCCTTCATGTAGCATTTCTCTTCCCTTTTAAATTCTGTTCTAATCCACCTTAGTTACATCCTGTCTCCTTCTTTCTGGCTAGTGGTAAGAATATGGCAAGGTCTGTTCAATAACAAAAGATGGAGAGATTGTTGTAAATAAGAAGTCAATGCTACAATTTGTTAGAAATTTACAAGAAACAGAATTTATAAATGTATAAATATTGTATTTCTTTTTTAATTTTACTCTCTTGTAGACATGCAACAGATGTACAGCACTTCAAGGTGCTGCAGGATGGGAGAGGGCAGTATAAGCTGTGGTCAGAAAAGTTCCCTTCTCTCAACCAGCTGGTGGAATTTTATAAAAAAAACACTGTCTCTAAACACACTCAGATATTTCTACAGGAGACACAACAACAGGTAGGAAACCTAATGTAAAACTTCAGCCAAACTAATGTGTACCCTTTTTTTTTTTTTTTAAGAGTGTGCTTTAATATTAATTACCGATAGCTATTTTTTCCTGTATTCCTATGGCTTCACAAGATTATCAATTTAAAAAGGAATCACAAACAATTATACTATGTTTCCCGAAAATTAGGTCTGGATTTATTATATTCAAAGGGATTTAATAATTTCAGGAATAATAAAAAATAAGTTAAAGGAATAAGACAAAAAAAAGGTTCACACAAAATTAAATAACTGCTATTTATAGCAGTAACCCAGCAAATTCAGTCTACTGACTAACTTTGTATTTAACCAAATAAATTGTACTTATATCGCTCCACCTTTGTTTTGCTTCTATATTTCAACCTTTAATAACCCTTTTATTTCCCTTTAAACCTTGTTTTGTTTCTATATGTCAACCGTTAATAAACCACTTTATGTACTTTTATTTAACGTAAAACAAGCGGGCGATAAAAATTAAATAAATTTAAACAAATAAACCCCAGTTGCAGGTCCGATGGCGAAATGACGTAGAAGTTGCTTCACTCTAACTAAGCAAACATAACTGTTCAGTACTCACAATAGCCGCAGGTTGGTCACACAATCCCAGTGTTTGATATCCACGCTGGTGGGGTGAGCAGGCGGGCTGATGGCTGACCGTGGCGGGCTGACAGGGGAGTCCTCTCTCCGTCCCACGTCTTCCTTCAAGAAGTTTCCAGGCTTCACTTGGCTACCTGTGGCGCTGGCTGGTGACACCGACTGTCTCTTGTGATCCAAAGAAACTTCCAGACCTTAGCCGAGAAACAAACTTCTAGTCTGTCTGCGAAGTTCAGATTGTTCCTTGTGGCAGCTAACTTAGCTCGCTAGCTAGCTAGATAGCTGAAAAGGCTAATAATAACACATCATCTACTGCGCCTACTACTTAACTTCTCACAGTACACATACCAATTTTCACTGGTTAGCAGTCTTGCGATCTAATGTGTACAGGGCATTAGCTGGCAAACCACTCTTTAAATCTGTTTTACAAGAGTTCTCAGTCTTTCCTTCCCGCACTTGTCCACCGAGCACCGATCTTGGCTACGCACACCGCTAGCTCATTTTTTTTCGCTCTACCTCCGCACCTCGTCAGGTCCCGCCCCCCAGCCAATCACAATGCAGAAAAATCACATGACTCTTAATCAACCAACCACATATGGTAAAATCCAACACAATAGGTTGTACTGTTAACTCCACATTCTCACGATGTACAATGCAAACAACCTAAGCCTATTTAAAGTGGCAGAAATGTTTACATGGAGCTGAACATGTTTATACTGGCCACAGCATATTTATTCTGAGTAGGAAAAGAAAATTAGCAACTAGAGTTGGACAAAAAAATTAAGATGTACTTTTATTTATGGACAGTTTACACTAGAAATTTAAAGTCTCATGGTAAAATAAGGGACTAAATGACCTGTCATACAATCAGACAAGTCATTGTATGTGTGGTTCAAGAATCATTTTGAAAAGTATTTTTTGAATATTATCCTCTGAATACAGTGAAGATAAACAAAGGAAATTTACAAAGATAAAATATACTGTAAAGCTTTTCATGTCCCAACAGCAGAGAGGAAGCTCAGACAATCTCCCACCTCTCCCTGCTTCTCTCCATACTCCTCCAGTGCTCGACCGCCCATGTAAACCTGCACCAAGACAGGTATTTAATACAGTGTGTGTCTGTGTATGTGTCTTTTGTGTGCCTACACTGATGTGTGTGTGCACAGAATTCAGGTAGAAATCTCTGCACACAAGAAATTAAACTCTGAAACGTCTTGCAGCTGTAATATTGAGCTGAAAAAGTGAGTGTGGATCAACTTTTAAAAGATCTCTGAAACTTGTCTTTCTGTCTGTGTGTCTCATCTTGTACATCCTCCTCTGTGTCCAGCACAAAGCTTCCTCCACCAGGAAGGTCAAAGCTCTGTACAGTTTCCATGCTGAAGACACAGATGAGCTGGAGTTCAGCGTCGGCGATATCATCGAGGTCCTGGAGTGCTCTGACCAGGCCTGGTGGAGAGGCCAGCTGAGGGGCAGGACAGGCCTGTTCCCCTCCAACTACACCAGCCCCATCTGACAGGAGCACACAAATAAAGACAAACAGGTGTTATATTACAGTAACGTTTTATTCCAGTTAATGCCTAATGCTAACACTCTCAACTTAACCCTGAACCTGCATGAAGTCTTCAATAGAATAGAAAAATATAAAACTGGTTGTTTGTCAAACTGCTTTCAAAGATTTAACACATGAAGTTTATATATTGGGTTCAATATTTTATATATTTATAACATACAGCAATCCTAAACATGATGAATTTGATTCCAATACATCTGGAAAAAGTGACATCTGCTTTTACAAAGTGACTGATAACACAAAATAATCAAACCAATGCCATGGTCGTGTACTGTGTCAGTTATACTGTAACACTGCTGTCCTTTATTCCACTGAATTTGGTCTGAGTATTTGACATAAACTATAACCTGCAATATAAAAGATATGAATATGTCACAACAACAGTAATGTATTTATTTTTGAAAATGCTTTATTTTTTAATAAAAAACATTGATAAGCATTATTATTGAGAGTTGACAGTATATACTGTATATATATATATGTATATATATATATATATATACACACTCATTTTCAGTCGGGAAAAATATTATGCTATTACAGTGTTATCTATTAAATCATGCTTTCCAAATATCTGGAGCAAAATACTTCACTTTACGTCAGTGGTTCTATAAACTGACACTCGGCTCTGCAGCACTCCTACATGATATAACAATCCCTCAATGGTCATAGTTACAATAAGTTACAACTTAGGAAGCTTTTGAAGTTGTAGCTGATTGCTCAGCATCCATAGAACAACAGTGTCCTGTAAAATCAATAACACCTAAACCATCCAGAAGATGCATTCAGTGCTTTGTAATACTGAAAGGTGAGAACAAAACACACAGTGCCATGAATAAAATCGTTACACATTTACAGTGGTGGCCAAAATTATTAGAACACCTGAACACCAGCTGAAAATATTGACCTGTTTTTTTGCCTCCAAAACATGATTTCATTTCGCAATGTTCATGAAACATGCAGATGGTTGCTCTGAACACAACAAATACCAGATAAAGTGAGTCCTAATGTTTTTATCCACTGTTAACTTTAATATCTCGTATGTCCACCTTTTGCAGCAATTACAGCAGCACATCTCTCTGGCATAGGGTCAATATATTTCCTGAGAACTTCACCACTAATTTTCTCCCATGCCTTCTGCAACTCAAGCCAAAGGCTTTCCTTTGAATGTACAATAGATTTGTCCAGTTTATTTTCCAACTCGCTCCAAATTTGCACAATGGGGGTGAGGTCTGGACTTTGAGGGGGCCAGTCCATCATTTTCAATGTTCCAGCAGATTCCTTCTGTCACAGGTAGTTCCGGCAATAGTTAGAAGAATGTTTAGGGTCAGTGTCCTCTTGGAAAATAAATCCAGGCCCAATAAGACGACTCCCAGATGGTACTCCGTGCCTCACCAGAATGTTGTGGTATACTTTCTTATCCATGATGCCATCAATTTTCAGTACGTCACCTGTTCCTGAGGCTGAAATGGCACCCCACACCATAATACTACCCCCTCTGTGTTTAACTGTTGGCAAGAGACACTCATTTTTATATCTCTCCCCCTCCGTCTGTCAAACATACACTCTTCGCTTGTCGCCAAACTGTTAAAACTTGGACTCATCTGTCCACAACACTTTATACCAATCTTCCTTCGTCCATTTCTTGTGTTCTTTTGTCCATTTCAGGCGTTTCACTCTATTTTTCTCTTTCAGTAATGGTGTCTTTGCTGCTATTCTGCCAACAAGTCCTTCTTCTCCCAGTTTCCGACGCACAGTTCTTGAAGACACTGTTGCACCATTAGTCATTGTGGTGTTGATCTCGTCACACAGTTCTCGTGAGGTCTTTCTTCGGTCCTTAAGACTGAGAATTTTGAGATGCTTCACATGTCTGTCTGAAAGTTTATTTTTTCTACCTCTCCCCTTTCGGTTCTGGTGTGAATTGGTGGCATCATGGCGGTCTAAAGTGTACTTTACAGTGCTTGGACTGCATCCGAAGTCCTTGGCTATGCGGCGGTAACTCCAGCCAGCATCAAAAAGGGCCTTTATTCGAACCCGTTGCTCACTCATTAGCTCCTTCTTCACCTTAGCCATGTGCTTCAAGAACTACTTCTAGAGGCTTTGAATTTATGCCAATTGGTGGTGTGACCTCAGTGACAAAACCCTGATGTTGCCAATCACTTAATGAGCAGGAGATGCCTTGTACATTCAAAGGAATCACACAGCTGTGTCCTAAGACTCTTGCATCACCATCAATTTAACCACGATCACACCTGACAATGATTACACAAGTAATTTGGCTTCTTCTGTGAAGGAACATGATTGTGTGACATTGATAGTGAAATAGGCCTAGCTTGTTTTTTGTAAGGAAAATGACCTAAATCTCCTTATGATGGCTCTATTCTATGGTTTATATAAATCTAGGATTTGTCATATATTCAATGTGGCACGAGACTATCTTGACCTACATATAAATTGTTCTTTGCTCAGTTTATTATCTGGGTTTGTTTATGCAACATGAGCACAGGGTAGATGGAAGAGAAACTCCTAACAGCCCTACCTTTAAACAGAACCAGCCCTTTGCAAACAACTGATGCATTCAAGTCCTGTTTGTAAATTGGAAATTCCGATTTGCAATCCTAACTCCCAGATCCATTTCTTCTAAATTCATATTTGACAGGTTGCCTAATGTTACAAAGATTTGTTATGTACATGGACTGCAAGAGTTAAATTCAAACATTTTGCAGAATAAGAGAATGTGTGATATAGGTGTTATTTAGTTATTAAATGTGAAAAATGTGAGCGAAAAGCACTAAATTGATCTTATTCACTGACTGTAAGGAATTCTTTCAAGGCCACATTTAACAGACAGTGTCTTGTGCGTACCTACAGCCTAGTGTCCTTTTTTCCGATAGCACATGAACGCAGCATAGAGTTTCCGCCTCATTCCCGTCCCGGACAGGTAAGAAAACTCTCCCAGGTTAGTTCAATCTGTCCGGGTCTGGTGTCACACATATTGAGAGGTTTTGCCAAACAGACCACAGAGTTTCTGAGCTGCAGGAGGGGTAACCGCCGCCACAGCCATGGCCGAATCCCAGCTTATGTGCATGGAAGACGGCCACATCGGAGCCAGTGTCCCGGAGACTAAACCGGAGTTTTACTACAGCGAGGAGCAGCGCGCTGCCATCGAGGAGCTCCTCAAGAACGGCGACGGTGCCTTCAAAACAAGACTCAAAGATGACAACATGAAAGACTTTCTATCGGCCAGAGAAGTCAAAGTGTTGTTGAGCACTTTCAAACAGTATGACTCGGGTAATGACAGCAACAGCAGCAGCAGCAGCAGCAGCAAAGCCACACAGTCCAAGTCGGATCAGGGAGCCGCCGGCACCGACGCGGATGATTCGGGGGTCCATTCCACCTACTGGCCCCAGATGTCGGACACCCAGGTGCCGCCGCTGGATATCGGCTGGACCGGCGGGGGTCTGTTCAAAGGGGTGACCCGGGTGGTCGTGCACACACATCCGCCTAAAGATAATGGACCTCACATCAAAGAGGTGGTGCGGCGGCTCATACAGGAGGCCAACAAGGTGAGGAGGGCAAGTCCGAGGCAGACATGGCCAGTATTCTCCTTTACAGTCATGATAGTGAAAAAGTAATCTTAAATTCACACTATCAGATTATGTCAGTTAATATATAACTTTTTATGTCCCCTTTTTGAAATCTTCATATTACAGTTCAAAAATAAAGTTCATGATGTCCTCTATAATTATTTTAATAATAAGAAAACTGTACAAAATACCAAATAGTCTGTCATAATAGGCAGGATGAGGCTACACCAAAATGAATACAGTTAAAACCTTAATAGCACAGGTGAGCCCAGGATAGAGATTTATGAAGCGCTGTGAGGAATAGGCAACATTTCACAGAAAGAATAGCATGTGTTTAAAGTCACCAGTTGACTAAATAAGTCATTAGAGACAATAACAAGACAAGGGGGTGAGGTCAAATGTTACAGAGCAAAAATACAGTGTTGTCAAGGGACATCACCTGTGTGTGTGGATGACAGGACAGTTTCGTTTTCTGTATCACCTGCAATCTTAACATAACTACAGGAAGTTATGCTTGTATTACCTGCTTGAATGCTGTAATTCACGTCGGCAGTAAATAACACACACGTTTAACCACATGTTTAAAGAGATGTATCACTGCCTGGAAACAATCTGACGGATGGATCCAAAGAAAGAACCTGAAGGAAGAAGAAAATATATAATGAGGAAAAAAGAGAAATGAAAAAGACAAAAGAAAAAATGATACGGTTGTTTACGGTGTTTATTTATTATTTAATCTGGACTGCAAAACTCCACGTCTACAATAGAGAACATGGGAGGTCAGTCAGTTTCTGTCAGCAGTAATAGTGCTGCACTATGTGGCCAAAAGTATGAGGACACCAGAACATTATGCCCATATATGGCTGTTGAAGATATAATTCAAAAACCATGGGGCTGCAACTAACAAATATAACTACTGATTAATCTTATTAATTTTATGAATCTTATTAATCTATTTATCACAACTACCATGTAATTGTATTGTTCTGTCTGACCAATGGCCCAGAACTCAAATACATGAGATTTACTTTTTTGGTCCAACATGAAAAGCAAATATTCAGCTTTGAGAAGTTTTGACATATTCTCTTAAAACAAGACTTAAAACCTTATTGATTGTTGTAATTCTTGCAGATGATAAAGCCCGACTTTAATCACAAACAAAAGCAAAATACTCCACTTTTTAAATTATCTTCTGATAATAAAACTGAACATCTTGAGGGTTTGAGGGGTTGGCTGGAATATGATGACGTTACCTCGGTCTTAAGGAAATCCTGATGGGCATTTTTCAAACATTTGCAGATAAATGATTCATAGATTACGCAATAAAATCTTCTGATAATGAGAATAATCGCTGGTGTCAGCCCTTAAGGAGAGCAGTGTCACGCTGAACCAGGAGAGGGTCTTCCCAGAATTTCTGCCACAAAGTTGGAGGCACATTGTTGTTTATAACATCATTAAGATTCCTTTTAATGGGAACTAAAGGACCACCATGTTGTAATATTACACTACCTTCTTTAGCTGGGGCCTCAGTTTACTGCCAACTTGTTCACCTACAAAGCCAATCTGCCCTTTGCAGTCGTATGTTCAGTCGCGTATGGTCCAGGTGGGATGGAGTCATGTTCGAGTGATTAATACCCCCCCCCCACACACACAGTGACTGAGAGCCTGGAGTGGGTCTGTGTTTTCACGTTGCCCGTCGTAATGTTTACTCAGAGACTGCCAGATGACTCCGCTGAGTCATCCTCTCCGCCTGCTCACAGTGTCAGGCCCTGCTCGGCCTCCCTGCCTCTTAATGCCTCTTAAAAACTGGGTCAGGAAGGACGACACGAGCATGTTTCCAAATAACTCCTTCAGAGCTGTTTAATTGGTTTTATTGATTCCCCAGAATTATCTTGAGAAATTCCCCTTCTTTTTTTTCTTCCTCCTCCTCCTCTGTCCTTCTTTCCCCCTCCCACTTTCTTTCTTTTCTTTTGTGTTGTTGCATTCCTTTCTTTAATGTTTTGTTTTTTAACTTTCTTTCCATTTACATGCTCATGTTCTTACTTTCCTTTCCTTCCTTTCTTCCTGGTTGCAAACAAATTCATGTTACAACTCAGAAGTTCTACAAGTGGTTAAACTAGATAACTGGCCCTTGACAGATTCCTCTTTTATGCTTTTATGCTTTTATGCTTTTATTGATGAAGTGATTTGCAGTCCGCAGTGCGTACACATCCATTACCTTCCACTTATTACCTTATCATGCAGGGCACACAGCAGGTACACGTCAGTGTTTTCTTTACTAGCTCACGTCCTCTTTTAATATTCTCCTAGGTAAGCCAGGAGTAAGAGCTTCCAGCTCTCTATACGCCTCATAATAAACCTATTTTTAAAAAAAAAAGTTTTTCTATCTTTTGTGGGTGGTTCCCAAAGTTGTCGGATAAAGAAAAGATTACATGTAACATGGTAGTTAAGCTTGCTATGCATGTGTGGAATGTTACAAACCTACCAGCTTTGTTGTAACTGATCAGAAATAATTACACTCACACACTAATGTAACACACGCTGAGCAACCAGTTCTCCCGGCGCCAACATGTTCATCTTTGCACGCAGATATTACATCTACTGTCGCTGTATGTTTCTTGGTTTTTTTTTTTCTCACTTTGCTTAATGATGATGATCCAGTCTGTTAGGCTTCTCAGTACCGAGTCTACTGTCCACATGCCTCAGCTTGTATCTCTGTCGTTACCCTCGCACGTCTGCTCGGCATTTTTCCTCAATGAGACACTGGGTGGAAACAACAGGCCTTTTCTGAGAGGAACAGAGCAACATTTGTTGCAAGGTTAAAGTAGAGGGTTTTTCCATGACTCTGGTTTTCAGGGGGCAGTGGAACAGTCCAATAATGCACACTTCCCAGGCCTTCATCCTCCGCTTGGACTGAACATGTCTCCACATGTTTGAAAGGACCAACTGTCTCTCTTTTTACCTCTCTTTTTTTAACCTGCACGTCTCCATCCTACGTTTCATAGACCCAACAAGATACCTTTACGGCTTTGACCCTGAATGACTGAGTTCCTTTAACACCGATGATCCACGGACCTCGTCTTGTAAGCTGCAGGGCCTAAGAATGACACTTCTGGTCCTCTGTCTGTCTGTCCAACATTTTGGTCTACACGTCTGGACTACAACGGACCGGACTAACATTAATTTACATTTAGACATTTTGTTGTCGGTTTCGAGGAATCCTTTTTTTTTTTCTTTTTTTTTTTTAAGCTTTATTCATTCGGGTGAATTTCACTGAGAGACAACCTCTCTCTATAACAGGAACGCCCTGATCACACCCACATAGTTCCACACATACACACCTGGAAGCTGCCAGCACCAACACAATCTGTCCACTCAGCAGCTCCACTGGAGCAGTTGAGGTTAAAGGCCTTGCCAAAGGGCACCAAGTGCTGCTATATCACTTTTCCCATCACAACACCTTTTGTGTAGTGCCACAATATCACTACTTGTATATGAGATACATTTAAAATGTAATGGGCAGCTTATCATGACACTATTTTCCATGACAAACATTTCCTGTAGCTCCACTCCATCCATTAGCTATAGCACTTACCCTCGAGGGGTCGCTGGAGCCACTCCCAGCTGATGTTGGACAAGTCGCCCGGCTATCTCAGGGCTGACATACACAAATAAACAACCAGTCACGCTCACAATCACACCTACATGCAATTTAGAAAAAGCAACACTCACAGGCAAAAACTTAACATACACAAGATAACTCCAATCTATTAAGCAGCTTGGCACAAAATGTGCAGGGCAAATTTATAAAACCCCTTTTTATATATATATAATGATCTAGTAGCAGTGGTCACTTTTTCTCTAGCACCCTCCTTTGAACACATACGCTTAAACTGTATGACATACTATACCTTGGTCACCAACGAGGTGCCGTGGACCAGCTTCACTGTCTCCTCTGACAGAACCAACAACCAGTGCTGATGTATGTAATCGCAGTTTTATGAATGAAAGTGAACAGTTCATTACTTTCCAATTAGATATTTTTCTCCCTGTGATTAGGTAGAAAGAGGGAGAGTATGTGGATATACAGCTCGCACACTTGTGCAGAGGATACCATCACAAGCACAGTGGTGATATATTTGGTAGAATGCTCCAGGCATGAGGGTGATTTGTGAGTCAAATAGTTGCAGGGTCACTGAAATAAGATAAAACATTCCTCTGAAAGAGGTGCTAGTCTTTGTGTCTGAGTCACCCCTTTATACGACACGACACGACACGACACGACACGACACGACACTGGATAAATCAAGCAGTCAGTTTTGATCTTGATGCTTAATGTCTTCTTTTTTTTTAGGCTGGGCTGTAATCGGTTGATTGAAATTGTCATTAGTATTGAACTGGTAAGTGTTTCAACCCCCACAAAGGCTCTCTAAAAAAAACAACAGAATCAAAATAGTCAATTTGTTGAAGTGAAAAAACTAAACAAAAAAGGACCATAGTCAACATCTAAAACAAACAACAGAAAGGTGATGGGCCGTGGTTGGATGGAAAGCCACTCAGAACAACCCACAAAGGGTCGTAGGATCTGGTGTCTTCCCTCAAACCTAAACCAACACCAAAACTAAACCTCACAGAAAGAACGCCACAGAAAACCCATCACAAAAACAAAAGGAGCAGTGAAACAGACCTCTAAAGCATCAACACTAACTGCTGCTGCGGCGGCTGGAAGGTGGAAGACGGTGTGCTGCCCCCTCTCTATGGGTTTCCTCTCAATCAGACCAGAACACACAACACCTGAGGAGAGAAGATGAAACATCATGAGTCAAGGAACATTTGCACGTCATGAACAGCAGGGGGCGAGAATGTAACATAAAGTAACTTGTAATAACAAAATGATCGGATCAGTGTGTTGTTCACTCCACTTTATTGTCAGGTATGATGAACACTGCAGCCTCGAGGTGCCATCAACAGGGTCTTTAACTTCCTGTGGTTGACCCTGATCCTGACGTTCATCACTTTATGATGCACGAGTATCAGAACAGATCATAAAACTACATCAAACATATACAGAGCAGCAGGAGACTGTCGTTTCCCCCCTTGCACCTTCTGGTCTTTTTCAGCATTTAGTTGTTATTTTTTACTAGTTACAGTTAAATGCAGAAAAAGACCAATTAACCGTCGTCTTGTTTGGCTTTTATTTGGTAAAAAGCTATAAGTGCTACTACGAATCCCAGCAGTCCGACAGAGGAGAAAGCGAAAGCTGCACGGCAACATTTCTTAAGACACAGACAGATATAAATCCTCAATTCCTCAACAAGTCTCCTTTTGTTGTTGTTACAGAGCTGTGTCTCTATGATCTGTCAGCCTGACTGGAACACAGCAGAGGGATAATACTGTGGTTTTGTCAGACCAGCAGCTAAGACTCTTTCATGCGGCTGTACAGCGCCCTCAGGGTGAGTGTATCCCTGGGTGGTAAAGAGCCTCGGTTAGACAGATTAGCTTCACCTGCTGGTTTCTTTGTTGGCTGTCTAAAAAGACATTCTGCCTCTAAGCATTTTATAGATTTTTTTTTTTCCTTAGCTATAGAAATGTAACATGGATGAGAACCAGAGCACTTAAATCCATGCTTCTTCATTTGTTACAATGTGTTTTTCTTCCTGCTACATGATTTACTGACCCAGCAGCAAGTGGAAATTTCATAAATGCGCATTTTTAAAATGTAAATCCAGCTTTTGTAAAATTTGTAAAAGGGTTTTGTGGAAAATGCACAGCCATGAAGCACGAAAGTGAAGCCCATTACTGGCTTAAAGTTAAAGGGATAGTTCGGGTTGTTTGACGTGGGCATGTGTGAGGTACTGAGGTACTGAGCGATGTGTTGCTGTGCACAAAGCTAGCAGGAAAAAAACGTGTTTTAGACACTTTTAAAAACAACCACCGAAACAATCTAATATCCGTTTAAATGTCCGCTTCCTGTAGAATATTTTCAGCGGTTTATCTTCCCAGGAATGGGGCCCAGAAAAAGAAAGACACATTTGAAGGAGCCTTCGAAATGGGGCAGCCTAGTCACGCCGCTGTGACGCATTCTGCCTTTGAAAGCAGCCTTTTTTTAAAAACTTGCCCTAAATTATGTGATCACACAAACCCATTCCTCTACATTACTACCTAAATATATTATTAATTGCTGTTGCCTTTTAAAATACGTCTTCTCTTGCAGGTGATAGCGATAGTGATGGACATGCTCACAGACGTCCAGATCCTGCAGGACCTGATGGACGCGGCCTGGCGACGCTCCGTGCCCATTTACATCTTGTTGGATCACCAAGGCGTGCCACACTTCCTGGATATGTGCTCCAGGCTGCAGATTGGCTCACAGCACCTGCGGGTAAGGAGATGAATGCAGCACAGACATTAAGCACGAGAATGACCCTGGATTCATTTCTGACAGGTGTGATTTATTGTTACAATGATATGGATTACCTTCATAGCAACGCCTCAGAAATAGTCCAGGAGCCATACTGTAGCATATCGCCCACAGTTTCATTACCTGTATGAAGTTCTTGGGGTTAAAGTCAAAGTGTAGTATCGGCTGTGTGCGTCTTTGGTACAAAGTCACCCTCTCAACATTGCTGGCTGTGTTGTTTTCCTGTTTGCGGCCTGACTGTGATCCTCTGTGGCTGCAGAACATCAGAACCAGGACGCTGCAGGGAACCGGATTCGGTTTGTCCTTCGGCAGACTGCCTGGTTCACTCTGTAACAAGTACATGCTGGTGGACGGAGAAAAAGTCATGTTCGGCTCCTACAGGTGAGGTGTAATCGTGTGTGCATGAGTTCTAGTGTAGATCTTGTTAATCTTGAAGTATTTTCTATAAAATGATTTTTAATGTTTGCTGTAAGCCTAATAAACCAATGAGGACACGCAGAATCTAATGAAGTTGATAAATGGCGTCTCTGTCGCAGTTTCTCCTGGTGTACATCTCGTATGGACCGAAACATGATCACCGTGATGACGGGGCAAGTGGTTGACTTCTTTGACCGGGACTTCCGTGAAATGTACGCCATCTCTGAGAAGTTGGACCTCTACAAGGAGTTCCACGTTAGCCCGCCTGCTGCTAACGTGACCGCTACAATACGATCCAAAGCGGGGCCCAAACGCCCGCCTCTGCCAGCCACCACGTCCCGTTTCCAGGTCAGCTTAGGGGATTCTCGGAAAGCCAAAATCCAGGTGCCTGCTCACAAATACTACAACCCCAAATACTCGCTGGTGTTTGGGGACATCCCACGTCCAACAGGGTCTCTGCAGGGGCCAGGACCTAAGAGGGGCTCACTCCTGGCTGAGGCTCCCGAGGAGATACACGAGGGGAGGCCACGACAGGCCAGTAGTGAGAGGACGGGCCAGCTGAGTCCGGTGCCATCAGAAGCCCCGAGTGAAAGTTTCAAGAGGCCCAATGGACTCACGCAGGACAAGAAGAGGCAGCTCACATGGACGCAGAAATTATTCAGGAAGAAATTGTCCAGTAAGCCTTCATCCAACAGCCCTGCAGACAGCACATGTCCTTCACCCACAGAAACCAACCGGGCCGATGAGAACGAAGACAACTATGAGGTGATCGTGAAATCTCCATCCAAATGGAAGACGAAGAAGCCGTCTAAACTGGGCCGGAAGACAGAGTCTGAGCAAACTGTCGCTGCACAGGACAATGAGAGTAAGTTAGGGATAAAGTGGATACGTCTAAAGATTGACAAATGATTTAATCAGTGGTTCTCAACCTGTGGGCCCAATTTTTGTAAAGGGTTGAAAGGTAGGAATGATGAGATGATTTAACTGTAAGGAAAGCAGAAAATATATTTTTTTACTCTAATCTAGGAAAAATAATTTAAAAAAAGAATAATAAAGAGTCACAAATAGTCTTTTCTTCATTTAAATAGGTCACATGCCCAAAGTGTTGGAAACCGCTGAACTAATCTAACTTTTACAGCAAATAAACTACCGGTAGTTATTTTTTTGGGTTAGGGTTAGTGTTCACAGGCATTATCCTATACCAATCCTGACATAATGTCTTGACATAATGTGTTTTCTTTTTCATACAGGTGTTAAGAGTCGACGTCGAAAAAAACAAGAATGTAATGTGTCCTGAGGTGAACCTGCCATTCTCTGACGACAGAAAGCAGTCACGCAGGCTTGAGATGGATTACAAAAATAACTTTCTTAACACTAATGACACTTTTGTTTGTGCAATATTGTATGTGCCTTACAGAAAGAAAAGATCAATCAGGTTGTGATGCATTCTGTTTTTATGTTTAGTGCCAAATGTAAAATGAAAATTCAAAGTCTTAAGGGATATCTATTTCCCTGGGAGAGTGCAGAAAGGTTTAAATGAGATATTTCCCGGTGATCACTTGAGTCTTGTTTGCTCTGAGCCTCTTTTTGGGGCTTCAGGGATTTAGGGATAACTGCTTCCCTGCTGGACCCTGAGTGCATAGGTTTATAGTGTACATTTTAGTGCACAAAATGTGAAATAAGTTTGCACAAATCTTCTTCATCTGTTTAGAGAATATATTGAAATGAGGTTGTCGGAGGTTGCAAATCGAACATTTTAATTCAAACATCCAATTCTTAGATGAATGATTTTTCCCTGATCAGGAATTATCTGTAACCATGAACCATACCTGACCTCTGAAGAACTAACTCTGCTGAAAGATCCAAAATGGGCAAGAACCACTCTTATCATGAGCAACCTAAAGCAGGTCATATTCAAACCTCGGATGATTGTTACCTTTGCTTAAAAAAGAAAGAGGAATCATCAGAGAGAAATCATGAAAAAAAGAAGTTAAGGTGAGTAAATCTCACCTTGTATTACCCCTTAGGTGGTGTTGTGGGCCGTTATGTGTGTACTTTTTCCGTGTTGTCACTTCTCTGCAAATGAATGTTACCAAGAATTTCTGTGAATGTTTTTTTGTTGCACTAATACATTGTGGGATCTTTTGTTCATTGTGCTTACTAAATGGTCTCAGATAAGTAAAGCTTTAAAAGGTATGAGGAAGATTTTTTATTTTTAAATATTTGGATTGTTTAGTGGATGACTGAATTTAAACAGGAGGACCACATGATCAAAGCATTTAAAAATGTGTTTTAAAAACTAAAAAATACAGTAAAAAATAAAATGAAATGGGAGAAAAGCAAGATGTTGTCATAGGGTATTTCTATTCAAACACGATGCTTCACTTTGACTGCAGCTCCACCTGGTGGTGACACCACAGTGCAACTCCAACTTTTAAGATGGAAACCTGATGTGTGCATTCGCAAACTGGCCACTAGGTGACACCCTGGTCCCCCCTCTGCTGTCTCTTCTCCGGGTGTTTCATGACAGCTTGTAACTCAACAGTGGAACCACAGGCATGATGGGAGCTCAGGGTTGGTTTGAGGGTAGAGGTGGGGACGTGAAGTGGGAGGGTGTCTGAGTGGGATGTGGTGCAACACTGAAACAGGAAGTCAGAGCTGCAGCAGGAAGAGGCGTTCTCGCACTCATTTATAGTCTGGTGTTACTCACACACAGCAGGGCCGAAAATATGTTGTTTCCTGAGTTACTTGCATCTTAATGTTCATTCTAAAACACTGCATCTGTCTGTTTAACCAGAAATTCTTCCTGCTCTATCAGAGAGGTTTTCTGTAAGATTAAGTGAAAATCAACAGCCAGAATGTCCGCAAAATGTGTCTACTAGAAAATACAGATCTGACCATAACAAACATGTAGTGCATGGCGGGCAGTACGGATCAGAACTCTGATCAGAGTTTGTTTGCTAGTCGCAGTTGTCTTGGAAAACTCAAACAAAAGCTATGTTTAAAATGCAACCCAAGGATAACTTTTTGAAATACAGCATAAATCTGCAGTTATATGATAATAATAATTAAATTTTTTGATTCTACATAAGCTTTTAAATAAAGTTTTGCTCACAACAACTTGTGAAAAGGCACGAATACAGCTGCATGTGTATGTAAACAATGAGGATTTAAACATTTAAAGGGTTTCATACAGTAGGTAAAAATGGTCATAGAGCCTTAAGGATGTTTACAATGTGTTTTTTGGTGAGGAATGCCGAATGACTAAACCATAACTGTTTAAAATAACAGTGCCATAGACCATCATGCCTTTAATTCAACACTGCAATTCCAGCTGATGTTTGCAAGCTGATGAAAACATGTCAAAGTTAAAATCAGGTTAATTTACTTAAATCTGCAGACAGAACCTGCTCCACACTGGAAATAGGAAGCCATCATTTAAAACATTTACATTTATAATTTTAAATCATAACGTAATGCAAAGCACTAGCTGGTTGATGTAGGAGGCCAGAGGAAGCTGGTACACAACCTGTGTAGGTTCGATTAAATACTTCAAATTAGCTGGTTTCTAAACTTGTGTATGTGATTTTGAATTATACCGCAAAGGTGGTGTTGGTGCTTCAAGAGGCACATGCAATGATGCAAACAGATACTATCACAGCAGGCACACAGAAAGAAGTAAATATGAGGAAGTGAGGTGTGGTCGAATGGTTTCAAAGTGCACTCAGCTGAAAACACAGCTGTCAATCTGCCCTTTGATCCAAAATCAGCATCCAGTCTAACATGTCAACAGTCACAGTTTATTAAATAATTATTTCATGAGACCAAAATGCATACAATATTTACAATGATACACACTATATGGTGTACAGTAGTTACAATGGCTTACAATATAAGGAACAGCTCAACGATTTCTTTAAGATTTTACAGCGTACACATTGCATTCGTAACAAATCAGACCTAATTCATATTGCACTTATTGCACTGCTTTATAATTAAGTGAAACATTAAAAAAGCAGGCTTCTATATTAAAAGGTAAATCCTACGTCACTCTATAAAGTATCACAAATTTAGAAAAGAACAGAAAGAGTAAATACCAAAATGCTTGAGAAAATGCATGAAATTATTTCTGTACAAACTGGAGCATCTCATAAACAAGCAGATGGTCAGATGACACCAAAACTAAAGACCCTTACTTTTGTACTGAACCTTAAAATGACCCACTGCACAGTAACAGAAAGCTGTTTACTGTTACTTTACTTGCAAGTGTCTGGGCCGTGTGAGAACTGTTAGGAAGCTGAGAAAGACACTGCTTTTTGCATTTATTTTTTTATAGCATTCATGGAAGTGCTGAGAGATCACATGCATGATTTGTCTTCATGGAAATAAATCTTGTGGAGTAGACAATCATCAACCAAATGCCACCAATCCTCTCATGTATAGGAGATATAAAAACAAGTGTGGTAAATACACAGCCACTTCTTTAATAATGATGTAAACAGAAAAATAAAAATATCCACAACCGCTGAAGAGATTTCACTAACACCATCTTGCCGACGCTCTGTGGCTTGTCACGTGAAGAAGGAGGGCAACAGAAACGAGTCAATGTTTTTCCACCTTTGACACTGTTAAGCTCAGTCTGTAAAAAGAGAAGTGGAAAGAGAAGTCCCTCTTTTAGCCCAAACAACTGCCCTCAGTGCCAGTCTGTCTGGCCTCCAGTGTCCTCGCACAGATGTGTTGCACAGTGGTAAATACAAGTGAAAGGGGGTCAAAATCCCACGGTGGTGCAGTACCGTAAGCATCCATAGGGGGACAGCTCAGTCCTGAGGCGCTTGGTTTATGACCTTCTTCTTGCGGACTGAGACCAGGTCGTAGAACGGATCTTTGGTGATACTTGCTCTGTTTGAAGTAAAGAAGACTATGATGAAGACGCTTAACCAGCAATATGGGAGAGTGTGTGTGTGTGTGTGTGTGTGTGTGTGTGTGTGTGTGCTTGCATAGCTATCTATCTATCAAAGAACAAATGGCAGTCTTAAATCTTTGCAAGGACATTTCTTTATGACTTCAAAGGAATGTTTGAAGGTAAATATTTGGTTTTAATGTTAAGGTTAGAATTAGATTAGGGGGCGAGGGAATGCATTACCTCATTAAGGGTCCTCACAAGTAGTGACACACAAGACAAGTGTGTGTGTGTGTCTGTGTACATGTCTTTCTATGGCTGTATGGACAAATTTTGGTTTGAAACCATTGTTGTGACAACATCTTGGCCCAACCTCACAAAGCGCTGTTTGAGGGGTCAAGATTTGATTTTAAGGTTGAGGTTAGAATCACGTTTAGGTTAGGGTTAGGGTATTTAATGATACTGCAATCAATATTTAAATATTACAATGGATCAAATGCATTTACTAAAGGTGTTGCCCAACTCTGTAGTTCCCCTCAGTTCTTTGGAGCGTTTTAGCATCTTTCAGCTCATTGGTTAAAACAGCGACTTTACTCTTTTGGTGACTCTTACAGTGATCATCACTGTTTCCAGAGACAGCAAGCAGCTGTTCTCAAAAAAAAAAGCTATGCAAAACTCACTGTATGCTACCCGTCTAGCGCCAAACGGCAGACAGACGAAAATAACAGTTAGCTCCGGGACATAGTGGAGCAACTAAAGAGCCCACGTACTAGAAAGACCAGACCAGAGCTAAAAGGAGAGTGAGCATTGGACTTCTATTCATCAGCCTCACACAAACATGACTCCAAATGAATGCTGATGTTTCCAAACAACATTGTTAACACTGCCAACTAGTGGTGACTTACATGCTCTCTGCACAACCTGACTTCACCCTGCTCTGATGTTGAGAGTGGACATATGTTTACCAGACTTATACCTTTCAACCATCAGAGGAAAGCAGCAACGCTTTTCCTCATCCTCTCATGCTCTGGTAACTCTCTAGCGGAGAGTTACTCTTAAATATGAAAAATAGATATGAAAAATGTTTAGGGAGTGAAGCCGCTCAATAATGATGATCACAGGCAAACAAGACTGCGGGAATGTGCATGTGGATGTGTGTGTTTTCCATGAGTGAAAATAACATAATGTTTCCTGATGTGTCTGGTGTTGATGTTATAGTGCTATTTGTGTTGACGTTTGCATGCTTGTGTGCGTGTGTGTGTGTGTGTGTGTGTGGTCTGACCTGATGGCCTCGATCCAGGAGTCTCTCTCCTCGGCGGTGGCGGCACAGATGGTGTAGGACTGATGTTTCCCCTCCACCACTCGTCCGTCAGTCTCTGTTTTACACGCTTTGATCTTCTGCCCTCGACTGTTGGGGTTGTACAGCTCCAGACAGTACTAGACGACACCGGAATCATGTGATAATCAATTTATAAATCTCTCTATTGATCTATCAAATGATCATTATATTTTATATATATATTATTAAATCTAATTGAATAAGCGCTTCAAACGTGTTTGTGATGAAAGAAAACACAGCTGGCAGGAACTTACCGGTTTGCGGGGATACGGCACTTCTCTCACACAGAGGTTCTCTAGAGGGATGATGCCTCTGGGCTCTTTATCCTGCACACGGATTAAAAAGAGATGGAGTGAGTCAGGTGATGTATCAGGAGGGCAAGAAGAAAGAGCTGAGAGAACCAATATCCTTGGCGTCAAGGAAAGAAGGGAAGCGGGAGAGACAGATGGTTTCGTAATGGCGTACAGATTGTGAAGCCCCTTGAGGCAAATTAGTGATTTGTGATATTAGGTTATATAAATAAAATTCTGACTCGACTTGACAGTGAACTATGATCTGAAATGTAACAATCTGTGACTCTACTGAAAATAAAAATGCATTTTGTTACAATTACAATTTAACACAATACAACATAATTAAAAGCATTAACTTGTAATTTGTCTGTGACAAACAAAATGTCTGTTGTTGTTAGAAACAACCAGTGAGCCTTTTCTGATCAGCCACCTCTTGGTTAATTTCTGGTTAGACTTTCAAAACTACAACTTCTCGCTAAAGGTGCCATTGATAGAGAAGAGAAACCCACGTCTCTGTGGTTCATGTTATGCACTGTGTAAGCTCTACCACACACTGTTACTGTCTCTCTAAGAGGTTTTGCAGCAACCAACTTAATTATAGACCACGAGAGTTCATTTGAAGCATTTGGACAAATGACTACTTGTATGTACTGTCTTTCTATCGAGGACGGTCTCCACCCGACTGGTGGATAAATAGTGAGAAAAGTTTAAAAATAAAAAAAAGTGAGGACAGGGCTTGAGAGACTTTCATATGTATTTTATGCCTCGATAACTTAAGAAGGAGCAGTGTGGCGGCCTTACAGTGGTGAACTCAAAGTAGTAGAGGCAGCTGTCGGTCAGGATGAACCATCGCCTCTTCCACGTCTTCACTCGGCCTCCTGAGATACAGACACAGCAAAGAAAATGTAGCTTATTAGCTGTGTTATCGGTTGTCAGTGGAGACTATAACAAGAATTCAAAAGTTGTGTCACTGCACAACAAGCTGACCAACATACAAATATTAGCGGTTATTTGAGAGGCGTTGAACTTCCGTGTTTATAAACCCATGACGCTGTGTGGTTTACATGCACACACTTAGCGTATGCTCCAATATTGGGTCATTTTCTTAGTGCTTCCTCTGTACCTTCCTGTTTTTACAACCTTGTTTAGTAGATTTGGTAGATGTCACGCAGCACACAAGAAGCACATTTAAACCTCTCTCATCTGTAGGGCCCGGTTTCATGATATTGCAGCTTAATAGGTTATAGGTAATAAGATTGTGGAATTTTGATGTTTGCATTTCTTTAAAAGCCCAAATTGTTCACTATAAAAATGTATTTTAGAGAGTTGTTTTACCAAGTTTGAGGAGCCAGCCTTCTCTGTCAGGGTTGAAGAAGGTGTGAGTCAGATCATTCCCATCATCTTCTGGGATTTTGAAAGGCTCGTTGCGAATGCTCTCATACAGTTTCTGAGTAGAAAAGAATTGAATAGTTAAAGAAAACATAAAAAAATGTTCCATCTATTGAATGTCTTGTTCCATCTATTGAACATACATGGTGAACAAAAGCCTTAGTGAATGCTTAAAGATGTCAAGATGTTATTAGTTATTACATTCACTCAAACTGAGACACCGCTGTGTGTATGTGTGACTTCGGAGTGAGAGACGATGAATCAGCCGTTTTCAGGGAGAGTGGGACATTTGGTGTGTTTATGTATCTTTAATCCAACACCAGCCCACAGTCTGGGACACTGTTTAACATTACCACCTCCTACAGCCTACTGCTCATTGTCACCTACAGGTGGAAACACTGGCATGAAAACAAATCTGGATGTGGTTGTGTGTGCGTGTTTCTGTTCTAGATGATGTGGTGATCGTGAGACAGTGGTATCATTTTCGGAAGTAAGGAAAGTACTGTGTGGTTCTGCGACTGTTTAATTTTGACACTCATTTTCTGTTTGATTTTAAACTTATTCCCTTTTACTCTATGAAAGTCAAACTAAAAACTTGACCTTGGAAAATGTTAAGAGTAAGAAGTGAAACTGGCATTTTTTTGGGGGGTTTCTAAACCAAACTCTTGAATAATAATCTTCATATTTGGCACCAAGGAGCTATTTGTTTTCTCTGCCACCATATGTGGTTTCTTGGCGGGAGCAGGTGGTGGTGATTGTCTTTATAACACAAGAGGTTATAATACCCCTCTGAGCTGCGCTACGTCTTCAGACTGACCCGAGGCTACAGTGACTCGCTATCGGAAAGAGCCAAGACGGGCCGGGGGAAGCTAGTTAGCATGCTAACTTCAGTAGAAGAAAAGATGTGATATAGACAAGAATTAACATTGGTGTTTCTTTCCACCTCTGGAGACAGCTGTTGGTGAATGAAGTTTGATACTGAATTCATAACGTTTCCTCTAGACTGGTGAGTAAACAGCTGTTAATGCTAACACTGGCTATGTAGCAATAGGAAAACTTACAAATAGCTCCTTTAAATGAAAACCACCTACACTGCATTCAGTAACTCCACCCAAAAAACCTGCACTTGAATAACACAGTAAAATTACCACTTTCTTTGGTGATTTAAAGTCATTTGAGTCATCAAAATCTTTGAAACTGGGCTTTTAGTTATTTCACCACCTAACTGATACTAGTGACTATATGTTACACCATAAAACCATGATGGCTAATATGGGTGTAAGAGTGTAACGATGGTAATATACAGTATTTTTCTTTATGTTAACAAATCGGATGAAATCCGAGTCATAGAGCTTCATCATTTTTCTTTAAAACTTTTAAAACACCTCAATGAGCCACACTGTTGCACTGAGTGACATGGTGATTCATTATGATGAACATGGGCGCTGTTTTCTACTCTCACTCAATCCCACATACACCACCCTGCCGCTATAAATACTCACTAGAGCACTGAATGTGTATTAATTCGCAGCTGAAATTAGTCCCCAACTAGTATTTATTACTATTTACTTCTGTTTGAGTAACATTTGCTACAATTCACAGTGCCCAGCTGATTTAGGGGAATTATTTATACTTTACTTTATACTTTAAAAACAGTGAATCTATATTTTTGTGACTAAGTTTAAATGATTTACAGCTGAAGAATAAATACGCTTGGAGGTGAGTGCCACAGACAGGGAAAGAACTAATACACTGTTGGTTTGGGTCTTTTCATGGATATATGTTGATGGTGTTCTTATTCTATATACATTCTTTATAGACAATTTTTAAATCTTCAGGGTAGTTATTACAAATGTTATTAAAAGGGACATTATTTGTATTTATAGTTTTGTTATTTTTACAGCTACAGATCGTCTTAGTTCCAACTTTAAAAACCCCCAAAATATAGTTGACTATGTATGATGCATTGTGCCGTGATCTGGTTGTATTGTTACACATGTAGGGGGCTAATAATCAAATCTCCAAAGGCAAAAATAGATGAACAATCAACTCCCTGAAGCTGAAATGTCAGCTGTGTTACCATCTGGATTACTGCTTCCTGGTGTCTCTATTTGGACACTGTGATTGGCTGGAGGTTCTCACCGAGAGCAGATCATTGGGTAGATCCTCTCCGTTGTTGATGCCTCTGTTCATGGAGATGAAGCGCTCCAGAGTGGTCTTGTCCTTCACGTTGGGGTTGTGGAGGCTGGTGTTCAGCATGATGATGGCAAAAGACAGGATGTAGCACGTGTCTGGTGTTTTAAAGGAAGATGCAACACACACACAAAAAAATAGGTGGAAGTGAAATATTTATAACTCTATAATGCAGTTCATATAAATATGTAGTAGAGAAAAACTCTGACAAAAGAAGAAATGAAAGTCACAAAGACAAACTCAAGTCAGTCAAACACATCCACTCTTACGCACACACAAACACAAAAACATTTTCTCACACACACGCAGTCCAGAGAGGAGGTGGACACATGCACATTTGTCGAAGCTCACCGGTCGACTGGAAGACATGAGTGTTGCAGTCACAGTAGCGCGTGGCGAAGGCCTCCATCATGCGGTCGATCTTTTGGGCTTCGCCAGGCAAACGGAAACTCCACAGAAACTGCCTGTCACAAACACACCGCCACAAAATAAGACCCCTGTATGACACTGTATACATGTTTACTGAGATGTGTGAACTGTGGCTGCCCCACACGTCTGGAGAGTGAGTGCACAGGAAATGTTATCAATTCAATACTAGATAATTAGAGTGACTTATTATTACATATAAAGTTATGTCATGCAACTCATCAGTTACTATACGAAGGCACAATGTATTTTATTTAATATTTATTTAATTTGAATTTGTTGCTGCGTATTTATTTATTTCACTGTATTTACTTGACAGATATAGTTAGTAGTTGCTTTGTGAAACATAATCAGCTAATAAAAGACTCTCTCTTATATTATCTTATAGTTATGTACTTTTCCTTAAAGGGGTGCTCCAGCTGTTTCGTATTGCACTTCCTTAGAGTTGGAGGACTTGCAAGAGACAGATTAACAAAGCTAAGAATCAACAGCTGCACCATCGGCTCTGTGAGGCTGCAGCAGAGGCAGAGATGTTGCAGCTTTAAATCAATAGTATGTGTTAAGCTTGAGCCCACATTTCCCATAATGAAACCAATATTGTCTTTTCACAGAGAGCCGTCATTTCCAGGCTAACCTCTGTTCTACAAGCTTCAATACGATCTCTGATGTAGCGTTTCTTTCATCAGTCTTTCTGAATAAATAAAGCGTGTTCCTCTGGGTCACTTTCTCTCCCTTTCCACTACAGCAGTTGCTATAAGAAACTCAAACCTTTGTGATTTTAACAAAGTTAAACAACAATTACGTTGTGAGCACAGAAAAAAAAAAACTAAACTAGGGTGAATAAACCTCAAGCGCGGGTATTTACGCTATCCTTTCATCACTGTCCATGAAACCTACAGACGCTGTCATCACAGACATATCTGAACTAACCACGATCCCACGGCTCGCTCGCAGACTCGCCTCTTCTTTCGAGCCGTGACATTTAGCCCAGGAGCGTCTGGGGCTTTGTGGAAAATGGTGTTCGTTGAAGGTCGCTAAATTTCCTAAGCACTGAATAAACAATGATGTTAGATAATTTGTCAAAAAACTGCCACTGATTTTTTTTTTTTTTAGTTATTAGCATATTAGTGGGATTTTGAATGAGGTTTTTCTTACAGCTGGAACGTCTGTTTGGCCCTTTCTCAAACAAACTTCACACCCGCGGTTTGTGATGCAGGATTTCTGTTATTGTAGCCACCAAGATAACCCTGCAGACATCAACAGGATCATTATCTCAGACCTGATAAAACCCCTGCAAACAACATCAAGCAACTCCTCTCCCAGGCCGAGTAGTTCTCCCCATGATGAGTAAACCGATGTTTACGTGTGCTTGTTTTTCGCGTACAGGCCCTTCTACTTGTAATACACGATTTTACAGTGTGGTATTGATATATATTGTATTTCTTTATCTACATGGAAGATGTAAATACTTTTTTTCCCCCCACTGCTCACAACATGCCTGATGTAGCTGCTGACATTTCTGTTGTGGCTGGTGATCTATGCTGAGTAGTAAGTGACTCTCATCTGGATTATGCAATCATGTCATACAAAAGTGGTAAAATGGTTGGTTACATCTCTTTTTGATAAATCTTGTTTGCTGAAAATCTACAAGACATAAAAAAAAAAAAAAAAGAAAAAAAAAGTAAGTTGCGACCATATCATATCATAAAAATGTGCACAAACACCCAAGACAATGTTTTAAAAGCTAGACGTGTGTTTCCTGATAAATGAAAGTCGTAGATGAGACAGGAGGGACAATGAAGAGATCTTACCTGAGGGCCTGGACCAGGTTGAGGTCGGAGAACTCGTGCAGCTCCACAAAGGCCTTCAGGGTCTGGAGGTGGAGCTCCTCCCTGTGGGAAAGAGTGGGGAAGATACATGAAACCAGAGGAAAGTGTTCACCTTGTTGGAACCTGCCTTTACAATCCCTCTGTTCCCCTTTCTTCTTCCTTCACCCCCCCATTCTTCCTTACATGAGTATCCTCTTTTCCTCTCATAGGATTAGAGGGTTAGGCTTTTCCTCTTCCCCTCTTCCCCCTCTCTTATCTACCTTGTATTTCTTCCTGCTTCCTACCCTCCTCTCTCCTCTTCCTCACCTTTCTCCAAGAAACTCTCCAATTCCCGTCTTGTTGAGTCCCTCCTCTTTGTAGAGGAACTCGGCGATGGAATGAGCGCCTCCATCCAGCAGCTTGTTCTCCACCAAGTAATTGATGCCCTGCACACGCAAACATGCAAACAAAGCAGACTGTTGCTTAGCATTTGCCAGTTCATGGTATAGTGCTCGAGACACACACTTCCTACTGTGCTGCAACTAAATGTGTCAAGTTTCATAATGATCTCATCTATGGTTGGTAAAACTGAGAGATTTCGCTGTTTCTGTAATCCCAATTCCTTAAAACCAATCTCTCTTCCTCTTTCTCCTCTGCCTGGGAGGGGGTGGCTGGGGGCTGGAGGGGAAAAGGAAACGGTGATTCAAATAGATTTGCTCTGAAAAAAATTTAAAAAAAGAAAAGATATATCCTACTGCAGGAACAACTAATGCAACACCACCTCTCTACCACACCTCTTTTGCATACTTTAACATGCTTGCATTAGTATCAGCAAGACATCAAACAGAAGAAAAAAACATTAATTAACCTCCAAACTAAAGTTCAGGTACTCTTAAACACCATCTGCAGCTCAGAGTGGACTTCTTTTTCCAGTAAGCCAAACCGATAATGCTTTTTTTGAAACTTTGTATTCGTTGTTGCAAGCATTTGCGTTTCACACAGTGACAAGCTTGACCTGCCACTGAAACCACTGAAACTTTGCTATGGGCCTGTGACGGTGTCACTTCGCGAAGTCACAGGAGCTCCAGTGTGGTTGAGAGGGAGGAAGTCCACACAGCGACATGCAAGAGAGCTGCTCGCTAAAGCTGCTCAGTCGAAGATCAGAGGCACTCCTTGATAAACTTTTTAAGAATCGCAAGAAGTCATTTCTTGCCAAATATTATTATATTATATTATATTATAATATGACAGACGTGTGCACACACTCCTGAGCTCACCTTTTTGGGGTCCATGTTGAATTTCTTCTTCCCCTTTGAGGAGTGTTTGTCCTTCTCCATCGTCTTGCTGCAGGAAAAGTAACATTGAAGAAAGACAAATGAGCATTCATGAAGAGTTGTAAAATAAATAAATGATGCAGTTTATTAGGTACATCTAGCTAAAACTAATGCTGTACTAAATGCTGATTGGTTCAACTGTATGATCATTGTGGAGGCTGCAGTGTGTGGTGCTGTTGAACAGTGCTGCATTATACAGAGAGGTGTGTTATTTCCTCATTGATATAAATGGGGCAGATGAAATTAAAGAAGCATCTGTCTGTATGAGTCAAACTGCTGCCTCCAGAATGGTCACACAGTTGAATCAGCACCTCTCTGAAACAGTTTCAACAAGAACTGAACATTATAACCTTCAGGAAGGGAGCATTTACTGTAGGACTGTTGTCTTGGACTGTATTGGTTTTGGCTGGGTGTACCTAATAAAGTGGTATAAAGTGTATATTCAGAGGCAGACTTCTCTTAACAACACAAGTTATGTTGTTGGTATTAAAAAAGGGTCTTAACTCTAATTATAATCATTTTACACCATCAATAGTACCCACACAAATTTGGAGGAAAATAAACCTTAAATCTTAAATCGACAGCCCCCTTTTCAAGTTAGCATCTGTACCAGGAACCTGAGCCAGTGCATCTTTAATGAAAAGCTGGAACACGATGCTGAGGATTTTAAGTCCATATTCTTGGGGAAATTGCTCACATAAAACAACAACCTCACCTCCCACAAGGTTAAGACTCATGGGAGCAGACGCTAACACTGTGGTAGTTGAAAGTTGTTGAAAAGCCACAATTATGTGGCTTTAATGAATCACAAAGGAGCATTTTGGTGGATGTTCAAAAAAAAAAAAAGAAAAAAAAGGAGTTCTATAAAAAAAAAAAAAATACTACACTGGTTTGTAAGGTAGGTGTTTCAACAGGTGCAGGGTTTCCCCAGAATAAACTCACTTTTCCTCAAAGCTGAGTATTTCCGCCATTACGTTGTCTATCTGCATCTTCAGCTTCTGGACAGGGCAGAATGAAAGAAAAACATTTGTTTCCTCAGTATTAAAAGCAGGACAAGTCACTTAAATTAAAAGACTGACAGAAAAGGCAGATGTCTGACTACCATACTCGCGTTAATGTGTGTTACCTGGATATCATCCAGAAGGTCTTCCTTATACGTCTTAATGCTCTCAATCTCCATCTTCTCATCTGCTGTAAAATCTGAGGAAACTGATCAAAAATCAGAACAAAAAAACGTTACACTGATTCTCAGAAACTCAGGTTTCACTCACAATAAAGATTCAGTTTTTCACATTTAATAATAAGCCACACAACTTTCTTCAAATCCGTTGACATCCATTGCAGGCTTTCCTTTTGAAAGGATTACACTTTGTGAACCAAAGAAAATGTTTGGTTTACAGAGTCAAGTCCATGTCAGTCAGTATGATATCCACTTTTGAATGATTTGAATAAAAATCTGCATGCGGTATCAGTGTATTGTACATTTACAGATAACCGCGGCGCAGGGGAAGAGAGGTTTCTCTGGAAAATATGTGATACAGGTGTTGTGGTTTTTTGCATTTCTTGAAAAACACACATTTAGACATGAGCATGCAAACACATGGATCTATATTCAGACTAACAGCTAAACAGGCTCCTGCCATGTCGCCAGTCTGTCAACCACCGTCACTCCCCACTCCCAATAAGAGGGAAGCTGACAGACGCACAGATGTGATGATGAAACAGTGACACAGTCATAATAAGAAATCACCATCATGACTGGTAAATTGGTTTTGATAGAAGGTTGCTAGGTTATCTCCACAACAGATAACATCTCCATCAACCGCCACCAATGCTTGGTTCTGAGTGACAACCTGCACTTGGTTTCTATATCAACAATCCCATATGGTCACTGCATCACAGGTGTTATTGTCCCAGTGAACCAGAGTTCCCTGAACTTGATACTGTAATAGTAATAGTCAGAGGCCATTTTTAGATTTTAGATTTTCATTAGATTTCTTGCTTGAGGGACCTGAAGAGGTGAAAGTATCTCGTACTTCACAAAAAAAGTAGGAAAAAACTCAGAAAAAATGCTGATTTTTTTTTCCCGTATACTTTTTGTCAAAGGGTGACCATTCAGTTTTATCTCGGGGGTCCCAACCCTCATGCTCCTGGATACTTTGCTATGCGCAATGCTAGCTTTTTATATTATTTTATAAAAGTCATGTTATCATTGCTTGTAATGATTAGAAAATATTAGAGAATACTCCTGGTCTGATGCACTTGTTTCCTGAAACAGCAGCTTGGAGTAATGACAATAAATCATCCATCCATCCATCCATCCGTACATCCATCCATCCGTACATCCATCCATCCACAAGCTGCAAGTTTACTTATTGTTTCCATGCTTGACTTTCCAGTAGCATCAGATTTGAACGCACAACTGCTCCACAGTCAACTCTTAACGCACTGCTGTTACAGCATCTCACAAGCACTTTGACTTCTGTGATTGGCTTAAGAACTATTGCACAAAGGAACACCATACCCTTAGGTTGTTTTCTGCAGAGTACCCTGTCTGCAAATTGCTTACTTATAACTGTTGTCCTACTACTTTCTACAAGCATAGGCTAGTCAGCTGAGGCTGTTGCATGTGAGGAAGGAGCTTTGGGTAAAGTTAGAAAGCTGCTTTGAATTTCAGCCAGCAGAGGTTCTCACGAGACAAAAACAGAAGTAATATAAATGTACATGTATCTCTGAGCCACGCAGGTGATGTCACGTTTAAGAACAGCTAGAACTGATTGTTACACTTAGCTCATAAAGTTAGAGACACCGACATGTAAGTAAAAGTTTGCAGTTTCTTTCTGCACTGACAAACAAACCTTGCAAAAAAATAAAGTTAACAAAACGGTTACACTTTGTGTAGAGATCTGTGAGCTGTCTGGTGTTGATGATGTGACCACAGGACTTCCACTTCCCCACCCTTCCTTTACATCTCTCTTGTGCAACAAGCTGATGTCATAAATCATCAAACTCCTCATTTTACATCATTTAGACTTTTAGTTGAAATCTATAAAAAAAAAGCCTGTGGACCAAAAGTTACTTGATAGTTTGACTTTTAATAATGGATGGATGGAAACCTCTATTTATATATAATTATCGGTGATGTGCATAATGGTGATATGAGTTTGAATGTCTCTTCCCTATTTCAGCGCTGTGTGCCCAGTTCATTATTTCACCACAAGCTGCAGATGGTGATAAGGGTCTACCAAGAACTGTGCACCAGTGACCTAAATAACTAAACACCAGCTGCTCTGACAGTGCACTGACAGGTCACACCAGAAAGAATGAAGCTAATTCTTAATTTCACAGCTTATATCACAGCTGTTTCTAAATTAGAAAGCTGACATTGTGAGCAGATAGAAGCTGGGGACACTATATAGGGATAAATAATAACAGGATAGTTTGATAACTCATCAAAAGTTGGAATACATTAAAAACAATATAATCATATTTCATAAAACAATCTCTTACTCCTCAACTTAAAATGTCAAACAACATGTATTACACAAGTAGAAAACAAAGTGCCAACAAATGTTTTAAAGTCTTTGTGGAGATTTAAAATTAAAATTAAAATATGAGGAGCAGCAATCAAAAGACAGAAAGAAAGCAGGTCTTACCCATTTGGAAATCAGTCATTTATATCCAATAAAAAAAAAAGAAATAGGCACAATATGAACACAGTTAGAAACAACTAAGTTGGAGGTGTCAAGATATGCAGGCTGCTCGGCACATAGTGCAGTGTCACTTGAATGAAGTAGATGTTCTCTTTTAACCCCACCTCTTCCCCATCCATCACTTTGTCAAGCTGAAATTTTCATGAAGCCAGAATGAATGACAAAGTAGACCCTCCTTCAAAATAAAACTGTTATTTGATGATTTATTAAGTGAAGTGAAGCAATCAAGGGGAGGTAAGTTGTGGTGTTTTTTAAAAAAAAAAATCTAGTCTCACAGTAACAGCAGAAGAAACAAGAGAAGTGGTCTAAAGCAGTCTAGGAAAGCTCAGGTAACAAAATAATACAGGCTTTTAATTTGCTTCTTTTTTTTTTTTTGCATTGACAATAGTTTCTCTGGATCTGAGGTGTCTTGAAACACTGGTAGCACATCCTCTGTTGTTATGAGGTAGAAACGAGAAACTATGAGTGGAAGTGACAGGGAGTGTTTTGAAATTTGCTCGGATGATGAATCTTGGTTGCAAAACACAGCATGGGCCAGGACGTGAGTTTTGACAGCCCAGAATCGCATCACATGGTGAGGTAAGCATTGATCCCCTGATACCTATCAGCCCTGCTGTTGATTCTGACAGGAATATCAACCATTTGGTGTTCTTTGATAAAATTTTAACTGCAAATTATACACTTTTATTTTGAAGGTGGGACCACCTTCCTTCTTGACTTGTCATCTGAAAAAGTTTGATCAAAGCAGAAGTCATGAAGGGTCAACATGGGTGGTTCTGCACGCAGCATCCTGAACAGTATCTTTTGTTGTTGAAATTCATCTGGAACATTTGCTAAATGACTAAAATATAAATACAACTTCATCAAAAAATGGATATAAGTAATCTTGCAATGCATTTCGGAAACGATGAGCAAGTCACTGCAGGAACATTTTCATATTACTGAAGGATTTGGAAAAACAACAGCATAAAGTCATTTTAATTCACTCAGCAGCACAGACATAATCACAACTGGAATGAGGATATTTCAGGAGTTTCTCATGGTTGATCTAATGAATGCATCAGCTGTTTGCCTCAAAACTAAAATATTTTCCCTCTTAAGAAAGATTAAAAACTGATGAAAATTAGATGCAAACCTGAATAGGTTTAATAGTTGAACAAACAGCTCCTCTGCTGTGCACAGTCAAAGTTTTGGACATGATAATTAATGACAGAAATGATGCTGAAGTGCCATCTAGTGGTAGAAAAAGAATATTACAGTTATTGAAGAAAATGACTACGAGTGTCTGAAGATGTGTTTGTGTGCTGTAGTGTATGTTACATTACTTACATATCACTTTCACAAATTAAACTTAAACTACTTGAGCATGATCCAGAAAAAGCTTACAATGCACTCCTGGCTATACTGAAATTTCATGTTAAAAAATTCAGAGGGAAGCAAAAATATGTGGATAAACCATGGATTACTGCAGGATACATGTAAGAACAAACTCTACAGAAAATACCCAAAATGTAGAATGTAGAACATGAAATAAAAATGAATATAAGACATAAAAAAAACAATTAATAAGCATTATGAGGTTCAGTAAAAAGGGATATCATTGGGGGAAAATTGAAGTAATGTTCAGGAAACATTGAAAAAGCTCAACAACATAATCAAATAAGGTATTGGAGGAGCAGGTTACTCAAGTTATATTGTTAAAAAACAAAATACTTCGTAAAAGTTGGAAAACAACAGCTCTGATAAAAATGCTCATTCAGTGGAGTTCATGAAAATGAACAACTAATTGATTATGTTATTGTTAAATCATTGAGAAATGACTGACAGTTATGAGCCGTCAAGTTTTGTGTATCTGTTTCTGTCTTGTACTGTTGTGTTTGTATAAAAAACTTACACCGTCTTTGTTTGGATTCGCGGATGTATTGTTAAAGCCAGGATTATGCTTCGTTGAGGGTTAAGGGTTAGGCACAAGAAGCTCAGGCTTCAGCCTACACCTTTTTTTTTTGGTCAGAGAATAAAAGTTTTGATATTGATTTATTTTTGATATACTGACGTGATGTTACTTAATCACTTGCATAACTGTATGGAGAATCTGTCGCCCAGAAATACTGAAATAATAAATAAATAAATGAATAAATACAAAAAACTAAACTACAAACATGTCTGTGTGTTGTGTAATAGTAGTAGTGGACTTTTTATTTAAATCACTTTACAAAATGAAATTAAACTTAAAATGACATAATATTAACTTAAGTTAAACTTAACTCTTAGATAGAGTTGTGTGTAAAACTGTTTTATTTCTCTGAATTTCCATCTATTTCTATCACTCTATAAATTGAAATTAAACTTAAATTAACTAAACAAACATGCATGTGAATTTATGTGGTTCTCTGAGTGTACGTGTGTGTGTGTGTGTGTGTGTGTGTGTGTTTTGTCAGCGTGTGCATGTGCGTGTGTGTGTATACACATGCATGAATGCAAAAGGAGGAAGTTTTAAATAAAGCCCAGTGTTATTGTTACTGCACCACCTTCCCCCTTTCAAAACCCCTCATGGACATTTCACAGCTTTTATCTGTTGCAACAGAGACTTCTTCCGCCTCATTTATCCTGCATTTTACACCATTTGTACACTTGTTTGCACAAGTTCTGTTGTTTAGAAGTAGCGAGCACACAACAAAACAGGAAGGAGAGATGTGTGCAAAAATAAAGGAAGAGAGACTGAGAAAGAAAAAGAGGCAGCCGAAGGGAGGGAAGTGAGGGGAGGTGTGTAACAATTTCCTGTAGTTGCATGCTGATCTGCGCCTCTGCACCTTCCTCTCTGAGTCTGTTTCTGTCAGGGTGAAGAACGCAGACGAAGCAGAGCGGAACAGGATGCAGGCTATCAAATGTGTGGTCGTGGGAGATGGGTACGCCATTATTTTTACTTTACCTACATTGTTATAACTTAAGCTGCCTTCAAGTATTGAATCAAGAAGTGTTAACTGGGCTGATGCATGATGAGGGGGGTGCTTTGGCCCCAGGCTCTGAATTTAGGGCTATTTTAATAGAAATGTCAACGGTTTTCACATGGCCCAATCAGCCTTGAGTGACAGTTTGATCAATTTCCGCAGTGATGTGGCTGTGTTCAGTCAAAAACTTGAGGCTACTGCACTCTTAAACTTGCTGAAGAACACAGTCTGTCCAGTAATACGTGTAAACCTTTAGGCGTGTGTTTGACAGCGCTGAGCCACAATGAGGGTGCTGGATGAATAGTGCAGGCCACAACATGCAGGAAAATGCTGTAAATGCTGTAAGATTACAGACTAAAATCCAACAAATGCCAAAGACAGTGGCTCATGAGGCGCAGAAAAGAAAAGATTAGACAAGAAATGACACATAGAAGCTCTACTTAGTTGAAGTTGGACGTTATTGCTCTCTTCGGTATTAGAAAAATTGGTGAAATTCCTCAGTCTAACGGTTAAAATACACTCTGAGAACAAGTTCGGACAAGGTGTCGTCTCCCACATCAGGAAAAATAACTTCTACAGAGTTTTTGTACTTGAAGGTGGGGCAAAAGGGGCCGGTTGTCATGATGGGGGAAATTTTAAAGTGGAAGTGCTGTAGTTGTAGCTGCTAGAGATCAATAAACAGTTTATTGTGTGTTTATAACATTTACAGGTTGCATACAGGAACTGCTGCTGCAGTCCCCTTGCTTACTTCCTGTTGTTTGCTGAATGTGACACTGTGATTTAAAATTTATAGAGTAGGTAGGGTAAGCAGGGAGAGTGAAGTCTGTCATCACTTAGGAAGTAAAGACATTTACTTTAGCGCTCTTAATTTAAAATAAAACAGTGTTTATGGCACTAAAATGCAGACTTAAAGCTTTTATTTGCAGGTGAACTTTCCTCTCACGAATGCATCAGTTGTTTCCAAAAAAAATCACATTTATTTCCATTCAAGTGACAAAACCCTCGAGCGGCCATAGAAATTAAAGCTTTTGTCCGTTTGGAGCGAAGGGGGAGTCGACAAAACATGGTAATTAGACTGCTGTTTGTTTCCTGGTAACTACCAACAGTTAGCTTAGGTTTTGCTTAATCATGACTCTGGTCATTCCCCAAACCATAACCAAGTGTTTGTCATTGTAACCATGATGAGGAAGGTGTTGTAACTTTATCGAAGTTGTAACATCCCCACCACGCTTTCCTTTTTTTACCTAACCTAGTACATTTTGTGCTGAAATCTAAAAAAAAAAAAAAAAATCGTGGTCTACGATCAAAAAAGGTTTAATTTTGAAATAACAGTGATGTCTTGCAGCGTCAGATCAGAAAAAGTTTTTATGTGTCATCCTGGAGAGCACGTACCAACGCCTACTTTGTTGATTGATTTGGAGAGCAAAGCCAAAAACAAGTGAAAATGTGTGGACTGCTCTGTATCTTGGCTTCCAATGGGTTTGTGTTAATTCTGTTCATGAAGTTTACGAGTTGTGACGTACCCTGAGGCTTTTTTAAAATGACACTGGCTCAGGAAATTACATTAATTTCTTTATGTGTTTTATAAAATGAATACTGATACGAGGTTAGAAAGTTGTACACGTAAATTAAAACCACATGAATGACAAGCTCAGCTTCTTATTTTGAAAACACAACCTCATGGGTTCTGTTTAATCACAGTCTGTCTTGGCAGCTGACCAGAACGTGAACCAAATTTCAGTCCCACTCCTCCCATTTTTTTTTTGTTTGTTTGACCACATCACCAACACATTTTCAAGCTGTGCAGGTCAGCAGTGAACAGTGGAGGACGTAATGTGAGGAATGAGAGGAAACGAATTTGCAAATTATAGCCACAGTGGAAAGAGTCTTTACACATAGTCCTTACAACACTCCTGAGAGAGTATGCGTGTTGGCCTTATCAGAGCTGAGAAGCTGTCAGTTGAAGTTGCTGGTGGTGGTATGAGTAATTTCTGAATGACTCTGGTAGGTGCCGATGTGGCACATTGTGCTGCAGCCCCTGCATACAACCTTGTGTAGCAGCAGCTTGGCCTTTCTACTGCTGAGTTTGGGGCTCTACCACTGTCACACAAGGTGAAGCCTTGTGGAGAGAATAGCTACAGTCTTTTACAAGAAACACAGTGGCTGTACTAATTCTTCTGTCTATACATGTGACTGAACCAGGTGTGAAAAAGAGATAAAAAGCATCTATTAAAAGACAGAAAAGAGGAAGTTGTTCTCAAGTTGAGTGGAAGTCTGTGTAAATACAAGCCAACGTGCTGCTGTTATATGACCTTGATATATAGGCCATCCATGTTGAATGGCCTATAACAGTTCAAGGGACATAAGGAAAAAAAAATCACTGTCTTAATATATAATAATAATAATAATAATAATAATAATAATAATAATAGTAATAGTAATAATATATATATATATATAAAATCTATAACGAACAGGGGACTTTTATGCTGTCCATCTAAACATTGTTTAAAACTTTACAGTATATAAATTCTAGTGTAGGGCCTACAGATTCTCGAAAACAACAAATATTGCAGTATAAATATGTATAAAATGATTTTTACATTAACTTTTGGATTTTTACGATACATTTTCTTGAAAGAGATAATTTTCACTAAACACCACTTGTGTGATCTTTGAAGCCTAAATACAATCACTGGAAGTAAAAAGCTAATGTAACAAACTACACCGCGGTCACATGACGTCAACAACAAATTGTAATTTGATTTATATGTCAGAGTAGAATGATGTTATTTTAACATAAAGTACTATTTTACCATGCCAACGTTTAAATCACCAAAATTTCACAGCAAAATGAATTAATTCTAAATGAACTGCTGCGATCAGTGCTTTCACTTAAGGGGTGAAAAGTTTTCACTTTGAGTTTGGAAAACTATGGATTATAAACTGTTCCGCAAGAGAGGAATGATTTGTAGACAGTTAGGACACAGAAGCCAAAAGCAGAAACACATCTTTTGACTAAACTGTGTGAGCATCTTGTCCTGTTAGCGACCATGTTAATAGACTTGCTAACTAACTGCTAGCTTAGACAGCTTTTGAAGTGATGAATCCAGCAAATAGTCTGTTTGGAGAGCTATTGTGACTGACTAGTACTAGCATGCTTCTGGCAGGCTAGCGTGTTTGTGATTAGCTTGCTAGCTACAGTATTTCACCAACTAGCTCTGTGAAGTAGCCACCATGTACAGAGACTGAAATAGCAAAAGGTCTAATACGTAAATCATAACAAACATAAACCTAAGCAAGAGGAAAATATGAGCCAATTACCCCTTTGGGACATTAAAGCTTTACTCTACTTTCATATAAACATTATTAGCTAAATGACACCTCTTTGCTTCCATGTGGTTAAAGCTTATACTGTTTGGCCTGAACCAAGGGGAGGAATACGGGGGTGTCTCAAACACAGATTGAAGAAATTAGGGAAAGTACGTCTATGTGATGGTTAAGAGAGCCAAACCGACAGGCTAACATGGACAAAGATGGAAATGAAGAGAAAAGATAGAAAGAATCAGCGGAAGACAGAAAGCAAAAAGAGAGAATAAGAGTGAAGAGGGGACAGAGATAGAACGGGAATGAGTCTCCTTTGAAGAGTTTGCCTAACTAAAACCAGATAAGGTTGGATGGTGTCAGAAAGGGACAGAAAAGTTGATGGAAGACCAGATTAAGAGCAAACAGACAGAGATCAGACGTGGACGTTTTTTTTTTTTTGTTTTTTTTCTTGATAGCTCACTCTGGCTGGTTCCTGTTTTCAGCACTAACTGAGGCTTCTGAAACAGATCAGTTCCTTTCTGACTCACACACAACCACAAAACACATACACACACTTCTATGTCTATACTTATGAGAGCCTTCACTGACAAAACACACTCTTTAAACAATAACGTTAACTCACACAACTACATGCCTAACCCCAACCTTTACATTTCACCTAAACCTTATTCTAACTGTAACTGCCAAGTCTGGATCCTCAAATAACCTTTTGGAGAAGTGATGACTTGACATAATATCATCAAACTCAACCTCTAAAACTCAAACCGGCCCACATAAAGATAGAAGTACTCAAACACATACAGCTTTTCTAAGCTGTCAGCTGAGCTGCTCATAACTATTATTGAGTCATCTCCTTCCTCAGCCATCTTAAAAATGCAGACTTTTTTTTTTTTTCACCCTAGAACAGTTCTTAATATGGTTCTTTTTAAGAGAAAATATTTAGATTTTTATGATTATTTTGACTTTAGCTAACAAAATTGTACTCATTTAGTAAATATAAGCATTTGTCGACTTCTCTTTAAAAGGTCAGTCCACCAAAATCACAAAAATATATGTTTTCTCAGTTAACGCTAGTGGTATCTAGCTAAAAGAAAATCCTCCACTGGGTTTAGGTGATGATTTTGTCGCCTAACACAAAAGGGAATTCATTTTTTGTAGCCAAAGCGGTGTCTGAAATTACTCCCACTTTTACTATTCTCCACATAACAGACACTCAAAAGTTAAATAGTGAACAGTATATGAAGATTTTGGACAATCATCAATCATCATCATGATTTTGTGCCACTAACAGATGTATTGTCCCTGTGATTTTCACATCTATCAAAGGTGAAGTGTTTTGAATTTTTGAGGGAAATATGTTGTTTTACACTTTTTACACTAAATTTACACTGACAATAGCCAAAGAATTCAAAAGTCATTACTCTATTGTATTTTACTTTGAAAATTATTTAGAAAAAAATTCAATTGTCACATTATTTTTCAAAATCAGTGAAAACTGTCTAAAGCCTTTTCAATGTTGCACAACAAACTAAATTCCATTCACTTCCACTGCCTGGTTTTGGCAGCAGAAGTTGTCTGTGGCAGATATTTTATTTTCAATAAGCTTTAGAAAATGACACTATGTGCACGGCTGAGTATGCAAAAAGGGTCAGTGGGGGTTTTTTTGTGTTTTTGATTTGGGTGAACTGACAAGAGAAATTGAGTCATTTCATGAAAAATGAACTCAGGTGACACTTGCATATTACCCTGTGATTTTAGTACCTACCTACTTTGGTACTCAACTTGTGTGTTAAACCTGATGCCACATGGTGTAATATCAGGTTAAGTATACCTTGTTCCTATTTATTGTAGATGTGAAACTAAAAAATCCTTTATTAATGTATGGATACGCCAACGCGTTTCGACTCACAGTCTTCATCAGGGCATGAAAACGCATTGGCGCATCCATATATTGATAAAGGATTTTTAGTTTCACATCTACAATTGGAGTGCCCCGGATATTTTTTTCTGACTGCCATTGTACAGTTTCCACTCTTACAAGACTTATTACACTGGACAGTTGTTTTTTTCACGGTCTTATTGATGATGGTATCAATAACACCTGTGACTCTGAACAGACTGTAAATATTTTTATGCCTCTTTTCATTGCATTATACATTTGCTATAAGTAAAGCGCCTGAGAACTTGGTTTCTCATCTTTAGCAATAGTTTAACAAAATAATCTAAATCTAAAATCTTACTGTCCACTGTAGCTTCATCTGGAGCTTTCAACTGCATTTGATGATCCTCATCAGTGGATGAAGTTTGTTTTTCTTTTGGCATAAAAATTACAAGTGAGAACAACTAAAGACATATAAGACCACCTGTTATCATGTGACCAAAGTTTCTATACTAACATAACACGATATCCGCTGAACCATCCCCCTGACAACTGCGCTAACTCCATCCACTGATGAGATGCAGTAAATGAACCTCAGGGCCTTTATAAGTAGATGGTGGTGAACTAGTGATTGTGATTGTGCGTGATTAGCTGATGGGTTCCTTGCAAATTGGGCACAATCTGGATTTGCTTGGGCATGCCTGCATACAGCCACTCTGTGAGCAAAAGGAGTAAGATTTACCTGAAACTTTGAGACCATACCAGAGGCAAAGAAGCTGTTCATTATATTACTATATACAGAAGACCTGAGCCTAAATATCATCCTTACAGACAAGGCTAAGTTGGAACATTTGGGGATTTTGGGTACCTGACCTTCAGATCCCCCAGTTTCAAGATGGGCTTTCGCCCTCCTGAAGAACTGCTGTTTGTTTAAAGAGCAGCGAGGGTGAAGCAGCTCCTTGCACCTTGCAACCAATCAGATTTATCCAGGATGTGGATCAGTGTCCTGATGAAGACGGGTCACGAGTTCTGGTGTTGTTGTTGAAATGCTGACGGCAAAGCTCTTGAACTAAATAAGAACAAGGCTAGTTGATACTTGTTTGATCATCTCCTGCGTGCAGCCGTACACTTCCCTCACAGTGGATGTTGAGACAAGCTGTTCATTGTAATGAACATGTTACTGGGTCCCACGTCTCAATTTAAAAAATGCTATATTAGCACTAAAACTGTGTCACCGTGTGGGTGACAGTGAAACAAATTACTTTCTCGTTGTAAAGCTGGCAGTGGCATTTTAAAGCTGAGGTGTGACTGATGTCTGTCAGTGTATGTCTTACATCATTTCCTGTTAGCACAAGATGGAAAGCAAAGAACACTTACTCAAAAAGAAGCCCACTGTGAACATTAGTATGTAGTACATATGTAGAGCGTAGTGGGACAAAACCTATGTGTCTTGATAAAGCCCCACCCACCTATAATCTTTCTCTCACTTCCAGTTCCACACTGTTATTGTCTTTTCATAATGTCTCTCTCTCTCTCTCTCTCTCTCTCTCTCTCTCTCTCTCTATGTGTTTTTACTTGTGTGATTTAGAGCTGTGGGAAAGACATGTCTTCTCATCAGCTACACAACCAATGCCTTCCCTGGGGAGTACATTCCTACTGTGTGAGTATGGTGCACACAAACACATTCCCTTTCTCTCTCTCTCTCTCTCTCTCTCTCTGTATATATATATATATGTATATATATATATATATATAAAAAGAGAGATATATGAAAAATATGACGGAAATGAAAGAACAAGCAAACAAACATGTAGCTGCACATTTACAATTTACCATTATGCATTGCAATATGCCAACTTTCTGCCTGAATGTTCACACATTAGAGTTTCGGTACGACATTACACATACACACACACACACACACACACACACACACACACACAAACACATACTGTAGCAGTACATGTGCACGTGTCTGATGGTGTTAATGCTGACAGGTTCAGGCTAGCAGCAGCCTACAGGTTATGAAAACACATTTCTTTCTAAAAGCTTGCCAGAGCAAAACTCAACAGGTACAGAAAATTGAGAAGAAGAGAGTAAATGATTAACGCTCTCCTCCTCTTCAACAATTGATGTTGCTGTGCCCACCGACTTTATAATGTAATGTTTCCTTTAGTCTTTATCAGGGAATATATAGGAATATAACTAGAAGTCAGCCTTTAAAGTAATTGATATGTAATCAGTAAAATCTTAATATCATCTGTAAACCAGATTGGATAATGTTACAGAGAAGAACAATCAGGGATGGTGTCGTCTCTCTGATGCTTTTTAAAAGCCTAAAACAGTTGTTGTTTTTTACTAACTGAAGGTATGAGATGCAAATACATGACAATGTTACAGGACGCTGCTAAAAAAAATAGTGTGTGTTCATCAAAGTTGCATAAGAGAAAAGTGACGTAATCAATAAGGCGACCCGGGTTGGAAGAGTCTGTACCTGCAGTCACTGCTCTTTACAGGAAGTTAGGAAAGTAACACACAGAGCTCATAAATGAGACTGCAGTGTTTCAGTGTGACCACACGGGGGCAGTGCTGCTTAAACGTTATAATCTACAGCATTGTAGTGGTTTCCTGAAACACTGGTGTTTTAACAGGGGAAGGTGTCTAACTGTTCTCAATGTGAAGGTAAGAAATGGTCAGTTTTTAATAAGTTGTGTTTTCTCTCCTTTCCAATAAATGTCTCATCATGAGACTCTACCTTGGCACAAATGACTCACCAACTGATTGACTGATTGATCGCTGACCTTCTTACTCCTCGCAGATTTGACAACTACTCAGCTAATGTGATGGTCGACAGCAAGCCAGTCAACCTGGGCCTTTGGGATACAGCTGGACAGGAAGACTACGACAGGCTCCGCCCACTCTCCTACCCACAGACGGTATACTATCACTAACATGAAGGAAAAATTGATAAAATAAAATACACTTTGTGTCCCACTGGGTTTCACAGTGGGAGTCAAGAGCGTTTCAGATCTATATATACAACACTGCAGAGTGATCGTGCTACATCTCATTAAATTAGACGACGGGAACAGAAAAGGGAAGAAAGATGTTTCTGAGGAAGCTGATTAATGTGGGAAAACACGTAATATGTAGATATAAATTCCTACAAATGCTGATGACTTTATAGTGTTAGACTTGACTGTGATAAAGTAAACATTTTAGTGTCAGAATCAGTAGTATTGTATAGTAGTAGCAGTAGTATAGTATCAGAATACACATATAAAACCTTTGTTATTGTGACTGGCTTATTATTTCAATATCCAACATTATAGAGGCTGTTTAGTGTGAGAAGTTCCTGCATGAGACCGAAGGAGAAAAGAGAATTTTAGCTTGATGAGTATTTAATTTGAAAAATGGAGTTAATTCTGTAATTTAGTGACACATGGCTCATTTACTTGATTTAACCAGAGCTTTCAGCTCCCACTTGTGGCCTTCATCGGCACTGTTTTGCTCAGTTGTCGTGGAGATGGTTTATTTGTTATTCTGTGACCAAAGTATGGAATCATGGTCACGTAATAACAGACATAACCACATAAGAAGTGGCTGAAAGTGCAGGGAAAACCAAGTAAGCGCATGTTGGTATAAGATTTTATTTTGGTCGAATCAGCCTGAATATTTTGGCCCATTTTAAATCAAATACTTGTTTCAACAAAATCACACACAAGTAGAGCAAAGTGGACATCTCCAAGAGTTACTTAATATATATTTTCTATTTGCTATATATCCTTGCAGACATAGTGACTGAGCTGGTGTGGTACAATCTATTTAATCTTTCCCTCTTCTCATTGTTTATCTTCATCCAGGATGTTTTCCTGATCTGTTTCTCCCTGGTGAGCCCAGCGTCCTACGAGAACGTCAGAGCTAAGGTGAGTCTCGTCTCTGAAGGTACATTATTGTTTTTTAATGTCACTGGAATCAATAGCCCCCACTTATATACTGTATATTTCCCTTTATTAAATAAAGTGGCTGAATGACAAGAAGAGCAAGAAACAATCAACATGGCAGATATTGTTCCTGCGTCACCATCACCACATCTATTAAGTGTCTATAGAGAGATGCACAATTTATTATATTCTATTTTTAATTTGTTATACCATGGGTATATTATAGGTAAATTTACTTCACAGGTATGGTTACTGTTTGATAGAAGTGCTCCTTTAAAATAACTGATTTCAATTTTCTTTTGGAGCCCAGAAGCTAATAACCTGCCTCCTAGTTGCATCTTATTAAATTACTTGTGTCACTGTCTCCAGAACCTCAGGTAATTTTCAGGCTCCAGTGATAGATTATTCAAACACTGTATTGACTCTCTTTTATTTATCTTTCACCACAGTAACATGGAACTGACGTGATGCTAAAAACAAGTGGTTCTTAGTAAAATGTTGGCATGGAGGGAAATTAAAAAGGAAGCCCAGGTGACGAAAAGGTAGAGAAACTTCTATAGTGGAAAGAGGGCTAACGTTATACATTTACACCCAGAAAACAAAGCTGTATTTGACCTAAAGCACAACAAATTATCACATTACCTGAATGTATGTTAAGATAATGAAACTTTAATTTATTTTGCACGTGTGGTCACGACTACAATCAGTTAAAAAAATACTGATTGGTTATGATCATTTTAATTTTTGAGATTTTTGTCCGAGGCCAAACCACTTATGATTCTCAACCTTTTAGCCCTGGTCTGACTTCACATTCCTTCCTTCATCAGTTTCAGAAAGCTCGTTAGTTTTTGTGTGTAGAAGTTAACAACTATTGACGGCAAGGCTCCCGAGCAGCTGAATGTCGAGCAAATCAAAGCATAATGACGCAGTGGAGAATAGATTGACCAGCGTCCTGTTCACTCAACGTCCATCCATCACTAATCAGACATTATTCAATCTGTGCTACATTACGAGACGCACAATCAACTGGAGACAAAGAGCAGGAAGATTCGTGTAGTGCTCAACAACCGTGTCATGGAATTAAAAGGAAATTAGATCTTTTATCTCGTGACTGCGACACTAAATCACACAAACCATCCTGCTTGGCTTTTTATCACTGTCTTCCTCACTGGGCTCCCTCACAACCACCACACACTACTTACTGTAAGTGAAGCTTCACATTGGAATATTGCGTGCGTGTTTACTTAATAAGACTATTTTGTGTTTTGGGGCAGATCTAAATTTTAAGTCTCTGAGGGCAAGTCACTTGAAACCACTTGAAACCTCATGAATTTGCAGCACATACGGTTCAAAATCGAAGCCATACACGGTAAGACGGTTAAAAATAAAAACTGACTCAAAAAAGCAGCAGTATGATTCATCGGGTATTACCCATAATCCCCACATGTCAACTGGCTGGCTTGTGAAGAAACTACTTCATTACGCAGGTTGGATTTGCCAATCAAAAAATCTACAATTGTCACCGGCCTGTGGGTGCAAACAGAATCTACTTAATTCCTCAAGCAGATAGGATCTGTCATTTCCATGCTGAAGAAAATGGATGGAGAGAGGAAGGATGGAGTGAGAGGGCAAGAGGAAGGGTTTAAGGAGGGAAAGGGAGAAGCAAAGGAGAGTGGAGAAAAAAAGGTAAATAGTGGGAGCCTGGGTGAGAGAGAGTAAAAGGAAACCGTAAGAGAATTTGTAGAATTGGGAGGAGGTGATAAGAGCGTTGAAACTGTCAGTACAGGATTGAAATTATTTGAAAGTTTGTGCCTGAAACCTGGATGGCTTGATTGAAAAAAACAAAAAACAAACGCAGAGCCTACACCCAACCACGACCATATATTCTTCTCATTTCATCCTTCCATTTGAATTTCAAGACTTATTTCATGACAGTTTAATAAAACTTTCTCCTCTCGTCTCCCTTCAGCCCCTGTCATTTTCCTCATCTCCGACACGTACCTTCACTTTGTGTCTTCCTCTCTCTCTCTTCATTCATTTGGTTTGTCTTTAACTCCTTGCTTGTCCTCTACCAGTGGTACCCGGAGGTTCGCCACCACTGCCCCTCCACGCCCATCATCCTGGTGGGCACCAAGCTGGATCTGAGGGACGAGAAGGAGACCATTGAGAAGCTGAAGGAAAAAAAGCTTGCACCAATCACCTATCCTCAGGGCCTGGCTCTGGCAAAGGAGATAGGTCAGTGACACTCATGGGTGACTGACTCTCAGGTCTTGTATGACAGTGGACTGTAGCCTCACTGGCTGGGGGAGGCTTGAAACAAAGTGGTGCTTAATTGCTGAGCAAGTGATAATCAACCACTCTGTGTGTATAGATGAATGATGTCGTTTCACACACTGGGTTTGCCTTTTGATGTTGGTTGAGTTGTTATTGACTTTCAGATCATGGTCATCAATCGTCCTCTCTGACGGACGAAAGTGGCCTATGTGGTGTTACTCAGTCATTTAACACAAGTGATGAATTTGTCACGATATTGAATTTGAGGAAAAAAAACAAACTTTCACCCTTCGATCAGCTTCCTTGGATGAATAAATCTGACCTGCAGTTAGTTTTGTCGGTAACAATGGCATCTTGTTTACTTCAGCCTACTTCCCCGACTTAGCCTTTGTTTCTACGTGTCGGTTTATCGATGTGCGTTATTCCGTGTCTTTAGACGCAGTGAAGTACCTGGAGTGCTCGGCTTTGACCCAGCGTGGTCTGAAGACTGTGTTTGATGAGGCCATCCGCGCCGTGCTCTGCCCCCAGCCCACCAAGGTCAAGAAGAAGCCCTGCTCACTGCTGTAGATGGTAAGTCTGAAATAAACAGAGGGAGGGAGGAGAAGAGAAAAAAGGAAACAATGAGAAGTTGTAGTGAACAAGAGAGGGAGAACAGTAGTCACAGTGATTTATTTATTCTTGGATCTTAAATTTGAACTCACCCTACACAACTTCTTGATCACATACTGTGCAGCGAGACTGGACTCGTCACTAATGGTTGATTCAAAAGCTTCTTCGTTATTGAACATGGAGTTTCATGCGCTGGAGAAACAGAATAAAGGTGAAAGAAAAAAAAAACAATCACATTAATAGATAAGACAAATTAGACATGACAGATAGAATAAGAAACACAAGGAGTGAGCTCTGATATCACACTGAAAATAAAGGCTGATTCTTGCAAAGTGACGTCACTAATGTCACATTTTATATGTGAAATATAACACAGCACTTGGGTAATTACTATCACAAGACTCTTCAGGGAAGATTTCCTTTTTTCCAGAAAGGAGGAGGACAGACACATCATGCAGTGAGCTGGAAACTACAGCAACAATTTGACAGACAACAATCCAAGCTTTTTCTCCACAAGAGACACATTAGCTATTGAAAAACCCAAAGATGCAGGAATGTGAAAAAAGATCTTTTTTTTAAAATTACCATAATAGATGCAGAACTGCATCCTGCTGGCATTTCAATATGTCATAGTACAGAGAGTATTTAAAGACGTGACAAAGAAATGATTTTTACAAAATTGCACGTGCGATAATGACTCACGTCTTTGCTGAGAGGAAGAAATGTTTTTGTTCTTATTGCTGAAGCAGAAATGAACTTTGTCAGACATCACAACTTCACTGCAAAAAATCTCATACATCACCATCATCATGTATGTGGTCTCCATCATTTTAGGTTCCTCCAGGACCAGAGAGAAGCCACAAAGAGATTCAGACTGCTGAATCCAGCTCATGAGAAGAACATTTGAAAATAATGTTGTAATGTTTCTAAGAGAAAAATACAACTAGATTTCCACTAGTTTGAAAAAAATAATAATGCTTTTGCTGTTATAATAAAACGGTACAATACTTTCTGTACAGCATATTCTGAGACTGAATTTTAAAGTGCATTACATACACAGCACCAGTTAGGATTTCTCTGTTAATTATTCAACTATACCAGAATAAATCACTAAATGTGGAAGCAACACACTGTCCCACAGACTGTCACACACTTTACTGGACTGTAGATTCACCCAGCCAGCTTTAACCAGTGTACCAAAATTCCTGCACATATGTCACTGCCCTTTTTGGGGCCACTAGTATAAGGCACACAAGGAGTCTTGTGCAGTTTCTAATCATGATAATACTTGTTACTTATTGAAAACATGGTGTTACAATGAGATTAGTTGAAAATGTGCTACCACTGTTGTTTTGAGAGTGAAGAACAATGATTACGAATAAGGATCAGTAATGTAGTTTTGTACGAGTAGGGAACTGAACAATGTTGTATTTCAGTAAAATCTATTCATAAATGTATTCTTTGTTGTGATATTAAAATAAAAGATCTTTAATCAAGTAAAATATCTGCGGAGGAAAATGTTATGTCTTCAGAGTCGACTGTCAACTGTTTCTACTCTAGTGAAAACATGTTTTTCCAGTTACTGCACAGTCTTTACAGCTTCCAGAAAGCAGCGTCAGACATGCATCATCACCTGCATGATCCCAGCAGTGAAATGAATGAGCAGAGGGTGGAGGGTCTGGGTAAGGTAACACTGATGTATCTGACTGCATTTCTACCATCTGTTCCAAACTTCATCTATCTGAGTTTGCTTTTCTTGAGGGCAAGACACCGGGACAGTGATATTAATCTTATCTGTTTAAAATGATTAACAGTTGCTTAACTGATGAAGCATTTCTGGTATAAACACATTCACTCATTACTTGTTCAAGTGTGTGTGTGTGTGTGTGCGTGCGTGCGTGTGTGCGTGGTCTCCGAGAGCGAATTAAAAACAAAGGGGATGTCTATTATAGAAGCTAATATCAAAAAGGTAAAAGAATAAACCATAACAGCTACACAAAAGACTCATAAAATTAAATACACTCTATGGGGTCAAGTATCTGTACAACAACTAATCCATTGTCTCACTGCTCATGACAGAGCAACAGAGTTTAGCAACATACGACCATACATGACATTTTATATTGGTAATGAAATGATAAGACAACACTGGGAATCAAAGGGCGCATTATCAGCTAGTTGACATTGGTTACAAACTAGCTAAAATTAGTTAGCTAAACTGTAAATTACAGTTAAAGGTGAAGTAAAACAACTGCAAGGCTGATGGGCTAGACCTGTTTTTCAAAAGACTTAAAAGGGGGAGTCCAAGTCAGTTTAAACAGCACACAAACTCTCAACCACCTTCCACTCATACCCCTAATGATGACAATGATACACCCTCTCCCTGTACCAATTCACGAGTCATATCAGGACTAAACACCTTCACTTTACCTGAAACCTGCGCAATTAAAAAGAATTTGATGAAAAGTAAGAAGTTTTTATTTGCCTATTCCATCATCTACGCTGTCCAGTCAGCCAATCAGAAGAGAGGCTCGGAGGCCAACACAAGACGCCCTGTACTTGCCAGAGCTCCAGACAGAGGTGTGAGAAATATGTAAAACTATATTGAGATGGTTATTGGTACTTTAAACCACAGATATGTAAATCTTCTTCCTTCACTGTATCCCAGCATGCACTGGAAGGAAAGCGGGAAAATGGTTTAACACACAACAACAACACACAATCACACACACATTCAAACCTGTGGACAATTTAGAGTACTCAATGAATGAAATGTGCATGTGTTTGTACTAGCAATCAGAG
>NW_019174793.1:304315-306247 GCF_002260705.1 Seriola dumerili | reverse complement strand
AATTTTGCATTCAGGCCAGTAGATGTTGCACTGCTCACATGAAGCATCAAGATATAAACCCTTTGTGGAACCACTTTGCTGAGAAAGTAAAACCTCCAACGCTGTGGGACTCACATCCAGTACCAGGCAGTTGATTTCTGCAAGCAAAGAAGATACAACAGCCTGGGAAATTTTACTCACCGAGTATTTCACTTACTGACTGTGGACTGCTCACAGAGCCAGGTTTCAGTTCACAGCTGCCATGTTGGTTTCTAGCATCTGTATATGAAGTCATGGGCTGTCTCCCCAGTCACCATATGTTGGCAGTCTTTATGTTACGACCCAGCTAGGGGAAAAGGGAAGCAACATAAAACCAGGTTTTAGTGGTAAATCAAATTTACTGTTTTAATTTATTGCATAACCAGGGGGGTAAATAATTAACAAAAATACAAACTATAACTGAAGCAGGGGAACAGGAGCCAACAAAGTTCCTAATGTGTCCAACAGTCTTTTTCTAAGGGTGTGATGCACAACCAGATTTTTAAACCTAGCTCAGTCCCAAACAATCACTACCAGCATCCCAAACCAAATCACAAATTACACACAAATGTTCACAAATGCAGTACAGAGGCGAGCTGCCTATCATGTCAGCCGCCACTAACGAGGTGCGGGCCGGGCTCTTAAACTCTCTTCCTCTGATGCTTAAACGGAAGCAGCTGTGGCGAGGACTGGTAGGATCATTGCTGCACCAGTAGGAGAAGCCGGCCGTGGAGTGGGAGGCTCCTCCTCTCTGCCCCGACAGGGACAAGTAATCCATCAGTTAGTGTTGAAATGGCCGAGCTTTGGGCAGCAACTGGCTATAATAACAAGAACAACTGTAGACCGGCTACATGGCCGCAGCAGGCTCCTGGATACGCGTTACGAAGTCGCTGCTAGCACAGTTAGCATTCATAATTCGAGGTAAACTTTATATCTTAGTGTTAAAATAATCTAGTCGCTAATTGCATGCATGTCCGCATTTGGTAAATATCACATATATGAGGGGAAACCTTGTAATATTAGCTGAAGTTCCTGTGTGTAAGCTAACTGTGTGGTGTAACCGCTTGTATCAAAACCATATAGACCAAGGGAAAACATGTTATAACGTGTTTTAAAATGAGTTCTGCGAAGCGAAGGTGACGTCACCGAACTCAGTGTGAACAGAGACAGCGGGTTGTCAATGTCGGTAAGTCACGGTCACTAAATGATCCCGTTATTACAGTGAACTGTCGTGTCTGGACGCGCTGTTAAAGAGCAGAGCAGCGGACGTGTGTGTCGTGTTTGTTCATATTAAGTTTGGTTCATTGTTAGTCGGCTAGTTTTCAGCTCTAGTTCATTTCATTATTGATGACAGGAGTCAAAACATCTGTTGGAATGATTCTGTCTCCGTCTGAATAAAGAACATCACTGAGAGCTGAGAACCATCGTGACATGTGCACCTGCACAATGACACCAAACTGAGTATTAGTTTCTATTCTATTGTTATTTAATGTAAAACGGTTCANCGTGACACGTGCACCTGCACAATGACACCAAACTGAGTATTAGTTTCTATTCTATTGTTATTTAATGTAAAACGGTTCAGCAGACTGTTATTACAACTAAGCTGAGGGAATAATGTATTTTCAGATATCTGTGATCATCTAATCAGAGTGCTGTTTCTTTTGTCTTTTTCTCTATACTCTACAATATGATATTGATTCCTTCCGTACTAGCATGGATAGATCTTTTTCTAAATCACAGCAAATTAAGCAAGGTGAGTTTGAATCAGATTTGTGAATGAACAAAAGTGCGGCTATTATATCTCATCTGGATTTTATGTGATTATGAGACATGAATGACAAGTGTAAATGGAGTCAAAGACTTGCCTGAATAAGTTTTAGTTTTACAGTAAATCAAAACCAAAAAAAAAAA
>NW_019174793.1:292363-299156 GCF_002260705.1 Seriola dumerili | reverse complement strand
AAAAAAAAAAATCATGTCTTAGCTATTCACCCTTTAGAAGATAACACAACAGAACAACACAGAATCACACAGCTCCACATGCCTCAGTGTCTGTTACAGCCATTTTTTTCTTACATATATTTCTTTCTACATTTAATCGGGAAAAATCACAACTCACATTTTTGGATGATGTTTACAGTCAGGAAGACCTATAGGTTTAATGTTAGTGGGGCTGGGAAGCTGCAGTAGCATGATGTCATGAGACCTGTCGTTGTTGTTGTTGTTGTCTTTGTCCACATAGATGACAGGTTCTGCTGTGATTTGCACTTCCTGTGCTGGACTCCCTGGAGTCACACTTACATTTGCAAACATAGTCCTACATGTAGGTAGAGGTTAAAGATGAACATTAAACAATTAAACACATTCATCATTAATACTCCAGCTGCAGTTCTTTTTCTAATCTATATTTGTTTTGTCTTTATACTATACAAGTCTATATGTTCATAGTGTTTCAGTGTTACAGTGTTTTTGATGTAGATCTGTCATTTTCTCACCGTCCTGGCTTCAGACAGTGGGCTGCAGTCAGAATCCACCGGTTACTGATCAGAGAGCCGCCGCACGGGCTCCACGATCCGTCAGCAGCCACTCCCCTCAGTCTGACGTGGTACTGACGCTCACATTGTCGACCTCCGATGATTCTCTTCTGCAGATCCGTCCCTGAGCTCACTGTGACTCCTGAAAGAGAATCCTCCACCAGGTGACCGTGAGCTGGGACAGTAGAATACACCTTATCTGCGCTCAGTCGAATAGAAAAAGGTGGAGAACCCCGTTAGGAGAACAGGCAATATGCAAGCATCCCAAGCTGACCAATCACAGTTCTTGACAGTCCGACACAGTTCCCATGTGGTATCTTTGTAGCCGCCACAGCTATGCCGGGCTACAGACGTCCCTTAAAGTACAACTACAGACTAAATCCAGTCCTATGGAGTTTTTTATGTAAACAGAAAAAGTTCCTGTTATTCCACAAAATGCTATGAATGTGTTAATGAGACCTAAAAAATGTGTAACAAACAAATATTTGCTGATTTTGGTGCATGAGAAAAAACAATGAGGACACACACTTAAAGACGTTGCTTCATAGCACGACAGGATAACTGTGAGGTTTTACGCCACTTTTACGCCACTCATTTTCATAATGACCCAAACACAAACATTGACGGCACCAGGGCAAGTGAGAGGAGCAATAACATTATATGAAATGGATTAGCAAGACGTAAAATTACATTATTGAAACAACGACAACAAGGTAGAGAGAATATCTGAATCCTCACCGAGCCACGGCAAAAAGAGAAGAAGCATCAGACGAGTCATTTCTGTCTTTCACCCTGTGGTGACTCTGCCAGCAGCTACCAGTCAACTCATAAAGGCTTCAACACAGACCTGCTGCTGGATATTCATGCAAAGTTTTCATCACTATCAACAGTTCCTGCTCTTGCCTTCCATTAATTGAAATTTAATCCTGCCCCACTGAGGAACTCACTTACTGTTTGTCCCTCATGTGATTTGTGATTTTCATTACAGAGAAAAATGTTCAAAATGTTTATTCATGAAATTAAAAGGGTCACGGATCATTAGGAATTTCATAAATATAATACAAATGTGAACATTCAGAGCCAATGCAGGAAGTAGTGCACCCTTATAGCTAGAGGAAAGTAAAGGGATAGAGGTCAGAGTGGTGGATCGGTGTGTTTGTTGCAGACCAAAAATGAGTGTTATTCACCATGATTTTCTCCACCCTTAACCAAACCTTAATTTAAATTTACTTTGTCACTGAACATGAAAACATGTTATTGAATGTAATCTGTAAATTTACTTTTGCATAATTGTCCCATATAAATGTTCTGGTTTGGCAATAGGGTCACATAAAAAAAAAGAAATCATCAGAAATACCTGAAATGATGCTTTGTAAAAGGGAAGATGACACACCATTATAATAAAAACTGTTGATAAATAACTTAACTTAGCCATGAACAATTTAATGCTAATTTCCTAATAAAACCAAATTGTCCAACAATTGTTACTTTTGTAATTTTATTACTTGATTATCTGATGTTACAATAGTTAAAACAATCATCATGTTTACGTCCACTGAACAGAGGAAGAATTACATTTAGATGATAATTATAATAAACAGTTTTTTTTTGTTTCTTTTTAAAAAGCATTTTCTGGGTAGAAAAATAAACAAAACAAATGTATGCATGTATATATTATTTGAACAGGACTGTTGTATTAGGCTACATTAGTTTCAGCTAGGTGTACCTAATAAACTGCCAACTTAGTGTATGTAGCTGATGATGATGGGTAACAAGTAGACATTGCTTTGTTATATAAAAAGGATTATACTGTATGATGCATAATAAAGAAATCTGGGGTTCGAGAATTTACCAATCTTCATATATATATACCATATATTCATATAGGCAGCATGCTAACATGCGAGATAAGAACAAGATAACAAAACAAACAACAAAAAGCTCATGCCGACAAATTACTCAAGATAAAAAATAAAAACAATAAAAACACCCTGTGTTACCCTCTGGTCTTTTAGGAATCAAATAGATTTATTCTCCAGGGGATCAAGCCCTTAAATTTGGACACAGTCTATGTACAAAGATCTTAGACAAATGTGTGAGGAGAAATCTTCTTTATCGTTGCCCTTTGATGGCAGATCACACTCAGTTCAGTGTTTTTAATGCCCTCTAGTTTTCTTCTTTATTTGCAAAGCAGTGGTAAATAGTTCAAAAACAAAAACAAAAAACAAAAAACAAAATGAACAATCCTTAAGTAAAGAGGCCAAGGATGAAATACTCCTGAAAACCGAAAACTCCTGAAAATAGAAACTATAACTATTTCTATCCAATTTTAATACCAGTTTTACATGGTTATAGTGACAAACAGTTCACATTTAAAGACACACAAATCACACAAGGTTCATTGTAGAGCTGAACTCTCATCATTTATTTATTATGAATGTTTAGTTGTTTCAGTCTACTAAATAGTGTTGTTGATCCAGGTAATGTAATCACAGACTCTTGTGAACATAACTGGAGCCATACATGCATATTTATTACTACCGTTATAGACGCCATAAATTTTGGTGCCCACCACAGCTCCACTGCCAGAGTCACCCTGAGGAAGAAAACATGATTATTCTTAAGTATACATTGTATATAATGTCATTTTACTCAATTATTGAAATATTGTTTAGAAAAATTAAAATGTTCAAAACATTGGCTGACTACACATCAGATATTTAAAGGTAAGAAGCCATGCCAACTCACTCCAGCTGTGTCCACCCCGGCTTCTTGTCCACAGAAAAAGTTACCATATGGCTGATTTGGAAAACATTGTTGTATGCCAGTTTTGATATTGCTACAGTCAACAACTGTCATATCTGTGCAGTGGAGAACATTGTAGGCCTGGAGAACTGGAGGAGGATAGAAAAGACAACATTTCAAAAAGAAGTTTCTCCCAGGATAAAAACATCTTTCAGGCTCTCGATTCACTCTAAATCCAAGAGCAGATGACTAAAATGTTTTGCCCTGTTTAAAACATGTAGGTAAAATGACAAGGATCTAAAAAGTCTATGGTAAAATTATGACTTAAAATCAGAATAAAACGTCAATTAAGACAGAACTTCTGGCAGACAGGACAGAACATTACTGCAGCTATTGTTGATAAAGAAAGGAGCCCATCTCAGCTGAATGGTAGATTTCTTTTCTTACATAATTGAAGTGTACAAATTTGAGATTTTTTCCTGTAAAAACAGGATATTAGCAAATAGAAATCCCTGAAAAAGGAAATCTTCCCTATGAACATAACCATTATCATCATAAAATAGATAATTAAAAGTCATCTTACCTTTTACACCTTTGGCATCTACACCATGGACATAGCCTGAAACCTTAAATTTGTCATTCCTAGAAAATAAAAATACAAAACAATTTTTAGAGAAAGAAAGCAGCCTTTAAAAAACACTTTCTAAAGAATAAAACAATACCCAGAATATGAAGACGTCAAGAACACACAGCATCTGATGCAAACAGTCCTGCTGTCCTTTTAGCTGAACATCTTTGTATCTTGTGCGCACAAGTTATTATTAGATGAAAAATGAATCTTGACAATTTTTGTGAGCTCTAAAACTACTAAAACTATATACTATACATATTTCTTTAGACAAGAAACCTGATTTCCTTGTACACAGAGATGGATACATCTACCACAACATTACATTACACAAGTGAAGTTCTGAAGACGTCGGGCAAGTCAATGTGAAATTAATGGCTTTGAAAAATATAATCAATTATAAATTATTACTCAATTAATTGATGCCTTTCCAACGTCCCTGGTGTTTCAGACATTAATTGAATATTTCTTCTTTTTACTGTCTCAGATCACATGTCAAACTTATGTTTCTCTGTCTATCAGAAAAATCTAAATAGGTCTGAAAACTAAACATGTAAATGAGACCTACAGTATCTGACATTTGGTCATCGTGTCATCATGGATAGACGTGGATGTGAAACATGTTGCCTCATCTATAACTGCAGCTCCTGAGCAGAGGTGGATATCCTATAGCATCTAATAAAACTCTGACAAAGAACTGCACTTATTGTTGAGAGAGAGAGAGAGAGAGAGAGAGAGAGAGAGAGATCACAACTCACACTTTGATATCAGTTGTACAGTCTGAAACATTTGGAAGATCTATTTTATGGATCTTTTTAGGTTTCTGCTTTAGCTTCAGTAGCACGATGTCGTGTCCTTTGCTGTTCTCCGTATAGATCTCATATCTTATGATTTCGAGTGTCTCCATTTCGTTACCTGGGTGGAAATTTACATCTGCATACATGGTCCTACAAGTAGAAGAAAAAGAGAAACATCACTTAGTTAAATACATACATTTGTAACAGATCTGTCTGTCAATTATCCATCTCATTTTGATTATTATCCATAGAAAAACATGTACTTTAGACGTCTGTGGTCTTCATGAGTCCCACAGAATTACTTACACAAACAGCACCAGTTACTGTATTTAGACATGCAGTCTTCAATGCAATGTCATTTTCATTAGGGACACCTCAATTGTCAGTTCATCTTCAAGAGTTTCACATTTACTTTAGTCATTAATTATAAATGTATTTCTCACCTTGAATTATTCCAGCAGTGAGCTGCAGTCAGAATCCACTCGTCACTGATCAGAGAGCCACCACAGAGTGACATAAATGTTCCATCAGTTGCTCTCAGCCTGACGTGGTACAGACGATCAGTTTGACCACAAAGGACACCCTTATAGATTCTCTTCTGTAGATCCACTGGTGTACTCACTGCGACACCTGAAAGAGAAAGTCCTCCACCAGGTGAGTGTGAGTTAGAAACAAACAGCTGTAAAAGTCAAAACGTTTTGCTTTGTCAAGGAACAGAATTGAAAAGTCTTTGTTATTGGAGATACATGATAAAAACAAGGCCTACACATATCAACCACACTTCAATTGTTTCTATACTCACCGACCCACAGCAGAAAGTAAAGAAGTGCCAGAGAAGCCATTGCTGTCATTGACCATCTAATGACTGCTGTCCTGGTGCCACAGCCGTGCCTTTTTAAATACCTTCACGCCGTCCTGTTGAACTGAGAGACAATAATCATCTCATTAAGATAAGTCAACATGAGCCCATGGGCGACACAGGACTACACATTTATGCAAATATATGATCCCTTATCAACACTAACGGTCACTGTCTTCCACAAAGTCTCAGTAAGAACTGTAACACTGACACACGAGGAGTAGATAAACAAGTTCCCCACTGATCAGGCTGAAATACAGCAAGGTTCATGTTAGTGCTGTAAAATACACAGTGCTCCTGTATCCCTCCATCTTTCTCTTTTAAAGGGGAAACAAAATAATCCTTCAGACGGACCTTTCTGATTGGAAACATGAAGTAGTCGATGGACTGTGTTTCGACACGCTGCTGTTGACTGAACATTGGTCTTTAGTAAACTGGAGTTTATTTTACATTTTTTCATGCAGAGGTGTTTTCTTGACATTATCTGGTTTCATTTTTGTTTTAGCACCATAGAATTTAGGAATTCTGACAGTCAACAAACAACTACAGAGCAATATTCTATTTTTGATGGAAGATTATTTTCCTTTTTCCTAAGTCCTTGAGACCTTTTCTACACTGTACATCCCAGTGTACTGTGCCTTTGTATGCTTTCCTTTACTCAGGTGATAGTGATAGTGCTGCTGGACTAATGTTTGGTAAGAACTCACAATGTTCCAGTCATTCAAACCAATACAAAATCACAAGTGTGTCCTGGAGGCAGAGCGGCTCAGCAGGCCGGTGGTTCGATTCCCTGGCTCCTCCGGTTCATGTTTTGAAATGTTCAAGATGCTGAACCCCAAACTGATGTGATGTATCATGGGTGTGTGTATGTGTGTGTGGATGGGAGAATGTGGCTTCTGTTGTAAAGCAGTTTGAATGGTCATTAAAGGTTTCCTTATCTTGAAAAACTGCCCATGAAGAAGCACTCAGCTTCGCTGCCTCCTGCAGTACGTTCCAGATAATAACATGGTAATGTTTGATCTGAAATGAATGCAAATTCATAAGTGCCATTATGTTCTGAACATAAAAGTGAATACTATCTTTATTGTGTGTCATTGTAAGTCCTGTATGTAATTTGACTGAAATAAGACTCAGGATACTCCACTGTTTTCTCTCCTATTGCTAAACTGACTGTTTTCTGCACTGTGCTCTG
>NW_019174793.1:224863-289863 GCF_002260705.1 Seriola dumerili | reverse complement strand
ATCACTTGCATTTGTATGGACCGCATGTGAGTTGCACACTGTGTGGGAAGACTTAATTGTAGCTAATATTGTGTGTAGAATCATAGTGAACATACATACATATAACATAAACACATAGTTTACCCTCTTCAAAATCCTCTTTATGCTCTCTATGGGAGCTGCAAAGTCTTTGTCTTTGTTTAATCCGTCACTCAGGGAACAATGACTCATTTGAAGGTGCGTGTATGTGAGCGCACCTGTATGTTTCTCTTTGTGTGAATGCTTTGTGATTATACGTACGAGCGGAAAAAGGTTTAACACGTTCATGAAAGTCCCGCGAGCGCGTTTGCGTGTCCGTGCGTTTCAATATGGATGACAAGCTTGTGGGAGTATTGATCACGCTCAGGCTAATCTGCGAGCTGTTGTCGGTCTTTGTAATGAAACGTGTGGGGGCAGCATTGTGGCGGGGCTGTAGACTCGGTCCAACCCTGTAAATCTGTTGATTGAACCGGAGGAAGTATAGACTCCCTTTGGGGAATAAAACTGAGGGATTGCCAATTAGCTGATGTGTATCGGTGTATCTCTCTTCCACTCACACTTTCTTGTTCTCGAGTGGATCCGTTCGGGATTCCTGTCGATCATCTGTCAGATAAACAACCGCAGCTTTCACATAATTAGTTCACTGTCTTCCTGCGAGGAGCATCACTGTGTGTACCAGTGTATGTGGTGTTAAAGTACTGTGCGATGGAGCTTTTGGCATTGTTGCTTTTTCACTTTGAGTAATTAATAATAAATTATATTATATGTTAGTAGGTTTTTTTTAATTTATTTTTTTCATCTCCACCAAGGGAGGTTATATTTTCACCTGTGTCTATTGGTTTGTTTGTTTTTCAGCAGGATTACAAAAAAAAAAAATACTGAACCGATTTGCACCGAACATGGTGGATGGAAGTGGCACGGGCCAGTGACGAACCCATTACATCTTGGTGTGGTTCTGATCTGGTTAAAGGGGGTGCAGCCAGGAATTGTTTTTTATCACCTTCCTTAACATTGTGAGACATTGTCGTCAATTTCTCAGGAAATAATATTTAGATCTTCATGTAAAATCAATCTGACATATTTATGACGTCTACGAGTTTGTACAACTTTGGTGCCGACCCACATAAAATCCAGTTCTGGTGGAAGAAAATGTTTGGCCGTGGCTGAGATATGCACTCTACTGAGTGCCAGTCCAGCTGCTAATGCATTTATTTGTAGGTAGTATTTTACTGTTGTAGCCTGTCGTGATGGAACTAATTTCAAGAATTTTATTTACTGTTGCGTACTATAATCTATATTAATGCATCATATTTGATATGATCACTTCTTGTTTTGTTGTGTGAAATCCTCAGTTGTATTAGAATCAAAAGTACAATATTTCCCTCTGAGGTATTATATTGTTCATGCGGTGCTACATTTACCTGTACAAAACAGGCGCCACTTTCTAATGAGTCACCCCTTAAAAGGGTTCACAAGTTGTCACTACTAATAACACACTTATAGGTCATATAAAGTCACCATAAGAAGATATTTTGTGCTTTGAGGTTGTGAAGTGTTGAGTCTGCAGCAAAGTCTGCAGTTGTCTGTGATAGTAAGTGATTAAGGAAACAGTCTATCGAGTCTGCAGTTGTATAGATTAATAGGTTGTTAGATTAATTTTGGTCCAGATGCTTTGCAGCTCTCTTCCAGAAGAAACAGTCCAGTGACGGGATTAAATATCTGGAGGCTGGAGGAGCATAAACACCAGACACTACCTGGCAACATAAAAGATTTTCATATTAATGACTTATAACTGATGTTTCAGAACAGAGTCAATTTCTGTGGTTGAAAACGGTCTTCGTATTAATTTCCTCTTACATTCAGGCCCGATAAAAGCAATATCTTTCTCAGTGTGCAAGCAGAAATGTTACGAACAGACACCGGCAATATTTGAGCGCCATACGATGCAGGAGCGCGTTACAGGCTCCGGTGCACACGTCGTTCTGGGAACAGGGGTGCAGTTATGCGTAGAGATGGTGGTTTTATGTCCTGTGGCGTCAGATGCGGTAGATCAGGTGTTATCAGTGTGTAAAACATGTGAAGCAAGGGTGGAGAGATCTCTATGAAAGTCCCCCAGGCTCAGTACTAATGACAGATCGGTGAAATTCACAACGAGGGGTCTCAAATGCATTTAATTGCTACAAACTGTTTGTTAAAATGCCATGCGAATATGTTATACACTGTCAGAAAAGGTCACCAAATGGGAACAACTTTAACTTCGAAACCAGACACAGTGTAAAACAAACAATGGAAATGCCCTGAAATGCACTTACTGAAGATAATAGTAATGCTTGGCCATTTCAACAATTAGCATGAATTAATTTCACTGACTAAATATTTACCAGACAGGCATTTGTTTTAATGGTGACCTTGTGGTCTCTCCATCACATCAGCAGGGTGTTTGTACTGAGCTGCGGCTTCGAACAACTACGAGGCAATTACACATGCATCAATAGAGTTTCCAGTGAGGAGGAAGCATCCCTTCACCCCCCAGTATCCAACCATGTAATCATGTAGCGGCCTCTCATACTGACTGCATTCAGAAAATTCAGCTGCTGAAATTCATTCAAAGGCCGCGTGGCTGTTTGTTAAAGATGTATTTGTATGTGTTTGCCATCTCTGGATACGTGGTCCTCCATCTGCGTGAGAGGTTAATCGCTGTCAGAAGTGTGGCCTGTTAAAGCTCGACTGATGCATGGGTGCTCAGCACAGAAAATAGTGCCTGCAAATGTGTCGTCTCTGTAAAACTGCAGCTGTAGCGGCGTGGAAACTGATGTTAAAGGAGCACTCCACTAAAAAACAAGTACTCAACCGCTGCGTGCTTGAAAGGAGGCTCTGAAAAGCTTGTAACTTGCTCCTTCATTGAGGACAGCAGCTGACGCTTGGATTCACAGCAGGTACAATGAATTCCAATAGAAACCCAGAGTCTCCGGTGCCGACCCTGTTTGTTCTGGTCCAAACACTCGTCACTTCGCCCATGAATCTGTCAGTACAATCCCCAAAATGGAGCTTTGTTCTGAGTTACGATGACTGACAATGAGCATGTTATGCAAGCAGTGTATTCAGGAATGTTGTGGACAAACGAAGAGTGTAAGATAATGAACTTAGCAATCAATGGAGAAGTGGATTATACTGCAGGAGTGGCAGCCATGGCGCCCAGTGTCATCAATACGCCAAGTACTCTGTGAGCACTTGCACACATTTGCAGTTTATTTTGCCAAGAGACAAAGGTGTTGAGTGACAACGCACAGATAAAGGTTCAGTGTCACTTTATTAAATATTTAACCCAAACAAATAGGAACTAACGTGTATTTTGCTCCAACTAATTCAAACACAACCCTGCTTTGTTTCCTTCGAGCAGAGTTCCGTCACATTTAGCCGTGAAACGCAAAATCACACGGCTGTTAAATGTCTGAGAGGAGGAGTGTGATTGAGCTCTCCTTCTGCACATACTGACGTTTCTTAAATAAAAACTCACAGTATAAACAATTCAACCGGGAGAGAATGAAGGATGCGTCTTGGCTCCAGCAAGTGATAGGACATTAGTGGAGAGCAATGACAATTAAATGATTAAATGCTGATAATGGTCTAATATTCAACAACTAATATTCAATCGGTATTTTTGTTTTCCCATGTTCATACACAGCTCATCATATTTTGCACAATACTTGGACTTCCACGAGTGATATGGACAGTTGTGGTGTTTCAGACAAATTTTTAAAGCTGACTTGCTGTACAGTGGTGTTATAATAACAGACACTGCAAACTGCTATGCGCACTGCTACCTCTTCACCCCTTCCTCCCATGGATCTGACTTGACAACGCTGAGATGGATGGACCGGAAACAACACAGAGACTGCACCAGTTTTCATCTGCCTTGTATCACTTTTTTTTTTTTTTATATACAGAAGAAATATTGGATCTTTTAAAATTAGGGGTAGAAACATAAACATCTTTGGAGCATGTTGGCGCTTGCACGGAGCAAGATGTTTCACATTTTCACTGTTGCTCTCAAAATGTTTGTCGGAGATTGATTTGACAAACTAAAGGAAATTCATTGCCAAGAGTTAGACACATACTGTATTGTTACTTCACTCTCTTACAGCCTGATGATCACTAGTGTTAACAATCACAATAAGTAGCAAGAAATGGACTAACATGCCTCTCTCTGCCTCTCTGCCATCTCTTTATATTGTTTGTGTGGAGGCACAATGTGAGAGATGATCTTGAAAGTAAACGTGTCCTTGTGTCATGTGTGACTCTATTTTCTCGTCCTCAGGTGTTTGCGCTGTTCACAAAAACTGTCATTGACTGGTGTGAGATAGACATTAAATGTCACCTCAAAAGCACGAGTTTAGAGTTTCTCCTAGAATTATTCCACTGTTACAAGCCATCAAAACACTCTGGAAATCGATTCCGCAGTTAAAACCTGAATTAATTGCCTGCCGCAACGGCATGGCTGGTATTGCTTTAACTGTGCGAGTGAGTGTGTGTGTAGGTGTGTGTCATCGAGGCAAAATGTTGTCCTGAAGTTACCTACTGTAGCGGGAACTAACACAGAGGTGGCGTTAAGCACTTTGGCAGGTTTTTATGTGTCTGTTTGTTTGTGGACAGATTTCGTCAACGCATTAGTGTAAGATACAGTCACGAAACTTTACAGGTGTGTAGTTGAGATCAAAATTAATGGGTGTGGTCTTTGGGTGGGCATGATTAATCAATGATCTAAAATTAATCAAATAAATAAAATTAAAATTATTGTTAAGAATTTTGTCAATTACGTGGAATCTGATCGATCTAATGGTGTGTATCAACGAGGTTATGTTTTGTGTAGTGTGTCTTGAAGCAATGCAATGAAGTTCACTACGTGGCAGCAACCAGTCGGGGCGCAATTTTAATTTTCAACAGAGAGAAATGAAAACTCAGCTGCCAGCACACGGGCTGCCGTAGGCATCGCAGATTAAACATGAAGAGAGCAAGGCGAAGCTTGGTGTGGGAACACTTTGAGCTAAAAATATTTTCTTCTTGGAATAAAGATTTCATTAAGGAAAAAGACACTTTCTTTAGTATTTTCTGCCATAGGCATTTTTTAATATAAAAAATTAATGAGTCGATAATTGATCGTTGAACAACCTCTAAATACCACGTTGACACCACCTTGTTGTGGCGAAGTGTGTTAGCAAAAAGTTGCCAATTTCCATGTGCTCGACTCGGAGCAACACTAACATATATTTGGAGTCATGATTATGTCAACGTGACGAATTAAAGTCCAATATTCATTCTCCTTTTACCACTGTTTTGGTCTCCACCAGCTCCTGAGGAAAGCATCGGGCTCGTTGGCAGCTAAACGTGCCACAGCTAATCTTTACCTTTGTCTGTTTGCCATGTGGTGCTGGGCAGGTACTGTACAGTTGTTTTCACTAAAAACAGCTGGCTGTTGCAGCTGGAAATGAGGATAAGAGTGGTGAAAGTGAACCAGAACAGTAAAGGTTTAGGTTGCTAAAACAATTTGCTAAAAGTTGCTAAAACACTGCGTAGGTTAGAGGGGGACGTCATTTGACCGATTGTTATTAAAGCAAAAATGTTGAGTAGTGCAGCTTTAAGGTTATATAATCTTGTTCAGCGGGATCACAGAGTTCTGGAGAAAATCTTGTCATAATACTTGGAATAACAAGACCTTTGTAATGTCGAGGCATCAATTAGATTGGATATTAGCTTAAAACGTTCCCTCCCACACCTTCAGAAATGGCACCTGCTCTGTTCAAGTACAAACTGTTCCCTGTAGTGTTGTTTCACTGAAGAATAATAACTCCCACTCTGTCTGCTCCCCGTTTTAATCAACCTTTGAGCTTTATTTTCTCTGTATGAGCGTGATAAGAGAGGTCTGGCTATGCAAGATTCACTAAAAGTAGTTATCACACAATGTTTTTGTATTAGCTCTGTGGATCAGAGGAGGAAGTCATTGGATGTGAATGTTCGCTTTGGAGTGGCTTTCATGTTGAAATCATGATTTTAATCTAGTCTGGGAGTTAATGCCCCAATTTAGCTTTTGACTCTGGCAAATATGCTGGGACTGAATTTTAATGAGCATAAACAGTAACAGGAAAAAAAATACGAACCTGTATTATCTGCACTCAGCAGATGCACAGAGGGAAAAGGAGTTTCCATACACACATGCACACCACGCGCACACACACACACACACACACACACACACACACACACACATACACACACCTGTCCACTGACACACAATACACAGTATATTTCATTGTTGCCTTTGTATCTGAATGTAAAGAGCACCCGGGGATCTTCAAGCAGCATTCATTTGGACTCTCTTGTTTATCTCTTTGACTTGCTCCATACAGAGCCTTTTGGGACCTTGTTGTGATCATCCATCACCATAGCAACATATCTCAGGAAGTTCCTCTTAGACCTGGGCACAGAACAGCGGACAAAGGAGGTGATGCCTTCTGGAAAGAAGGATTGTCTGTCTGCTCTTATTGTGTGTGTCAGAGATTAGGATGGTCGGCTGTTGGGAGGGTGAAATCAGGAGCATCTAGGGAAGTGCGTGATAATGCGAGCTGCCCGATATGTAAGGGAGGTCTTGTCTTGAGTAGGACATTCAGTGATTATATATTACTTTTAAGTACTATATTTGGTCAAAAAAATCATCTTAGTGTGCCTATAGTCTTTTATGATTTAGAAGAAGATGATAAATGTGTACTGTATGTTCGTGTATTAATTTCCCTCCTCCTGGGTTATACCAGCTGGTCCAGGCATTCAGGTCTTTTGGTGATAAACCTGTATCTCTCTCCTCCAGGCAGGCATTGTTACGATTTATGATCAGCTAAAACAAGTGGCCTGCTTTGCATTCGTATATTTATCTTGTGCAGTTTCTATATTTTCCTTTTCTTACCCATATTTACTCTGTTATAAATGAGGTTTTAATTGGAGATTCTTTATCATCACTGCAGGACTCTGTGTGAGCAGGTGGTGTTTTAATTTATAGTTTTAAATTTAACTTATTTTCTATCAATTTGGTTGTAAAACAAGAATATATCTACCTATAATTTAAATATGGGCACTACCAAATATGTAGTTTTCATATGTAGTTGGGGATTGGGTTATTTTAAGGCTCAGGAAATGCATCAAGTGTCTTAAAATGACTGTAGATTTACCAATTCTATTAAAGGTCCCATATTGTATGAAATGAGATTTCCATGTCTTTTTTAATTATAAAGCAGGTCTAAGTTCAGCCATCTAACCGTGCAGGATTTAGTTTCACTGAGTGTTTTACCTGAAATCTGCTATATTTTTATTCGATCACTCAAGAAACAGTCAGCCAATCTCTTCTGAGAGTTCTCTTTGTCACAGCTGTCAGGGTTTGGGGGGTAAGGCTGGACCCAAAATGCAGCCAACACTTGGGAGACGGTGCAAAAGGTTTATTTGACAAAACCAAGAACCTTACACACAACACTGGTGAAGCACAGGGAAACACAGGGGAAGAACAGGGAAACACAGGAACTTAAAACAGGAGACAGGAACAGGCAACATGAACAGACCGAGGACAAAGCAGACATGAACAGACTGAGAACAACCACACATGAACAGCTTTGCGACCAACCAAACGTGAACCGACGAGGACAAACCCAGAAATCAACAGAGAGACCACAGACGAACCGACCCAGACAAAGGGCAGCACAAAGACTATATAGACAAGGGAGGCAAGGGTGATTGCACACAGGTGAAACACATTAGGGCGGGGCAGACAATCACCACACAGAAACAGGACCAAGACAGGAAGCAAAAACCCTGAGACACACAAGGAAACCAATTACAAAATAAAACAGGAAGTGAGAAAAGTCCAAACAAAACTAACAAAAAGTGTCTGCCATAGCAAACCATGACACTTTTAACCACAACTATATCTTCTCATGGATCAACACTTCATATAAAACCCTGGAAAAATGTAAAATATGTGAGCTCTTTGATTTTATGGCTCCAGAAAATACAATAGACAAAATTACAAAATGACCTTACATAACAAAAACTGTCATGTGCATATTTGCTGGATTATGTAAGTGTGTGAACTCACATATTTTGAAGTATGAAGTGGCTCAGGTCATCTCACAGCTGCACAGCATATACCAACCAAGTACCAACCAAGGCCATTTAGATTTTGTAATTGAGGCCCTGACCTCTAGTTATTGGCTGTTACATTCGACCTGGAAATAAAAAATACAGAAGCTACAGGAGAAAGATTCATGTGTACCAAATATTTCAACAGTTTGAACAAAGGTGACTTTCTTATTAGAGCTTTAGCTTGAAATGAAGCCAACGTAATCAAATAGCAACTTGTTTTGTCTTCTTCTCTTTGTTTTTTAACCATTTGTGATTGTTCTTACAAAATATAAAAACAAGAAAAAAGCCTCTCCAAACACACTAATTGCTTAATTGAACAAGCTGTATAGTATTTCCCTTTATTTGCTAATGTTGATATCCTTACTTTATCCCTCACGATTTCCCCCTGTATCCTGCAGCACTGTAAATTATTGTTGCTTCCTTTTTCCCCTTCTCTTCCCGGCATCCTCACATCCTCATTAATGCTGTTAAGCCAAGGTTGTGAAGGACATGCCTCCGTTATTTTTTTCTCCATAGGTCAGTGTGTATTGTTCCTAACACAGCACCAATTATTAGCCATCGCTGTGAGGGATGAAGGTGTGCCTTTGTGCGACCCGGTGGTAATTAAGAAGCCAGTATGGCTTCATAAACAGGTCTCGTACTAATAGAACTAAATGCGTTATGTTTCTGTTCTGCTGCAGGCTTGTTTTTGTTGTGATGGAAGGAGGGTTGTTAAGTTGATTAGTAGTTTAGTATTCTACAAGCCACTGGGCTGAGATTGGACCAAACTTTTGAAAATTTTGACCGTCCACATCATCAATATGTCTCTAGGTGGCTGCATTTTAATTTCCCAGTCTTTTCTCCTTTTCTGTTCAACAATGGTATCTATCCCTTTAATTTTTTTAAGTTTTACATTGTATTTATTTTTTCATGTCATTTAAAGGAATACTTTAATAGATTCAGTTGCTAAGAGTAAGAAAAGGAGATTGATACCGCTTTAATGTCTATATGGAGCTGGAGCAAGGAGGCAGTTAGCCTAGCTTAGCATAAAGACTGGAAGCAAGGGGAACCAGCTAGCCTGGCTTTCTCAAAGGTTTACCAATTGACAAATTATATATTATTTGTTTTATCTGTTCACAAACTGAAAATGTAAAAATGATGACTTGGGATTTTAGGAGAGGGGCCCTCATCCAAGAGTTGACAGAAGTGACACAGGGAGAGAAAAGAGAAATATGCAGCAAAGGTCCCTCGCCATATCTGATCCGGAAACAATGCGGTTCGTGGTTGGTGCCTTAAACCCATATTGACCACCAGGCTGTGTCCCACCCAGCACTTCTGTGCAATGTCTCTGCTACTTGCCTACAACCTCAAAACAAAAGAAATCACTGCTCCCATCCAAGAAAGAGTCAAGCACACAACCTGCATTTACACATTGGTGTTTTACAGAGTCAACACAAGATATAACATGTTAATTTGTGAACATTAGAGATGCTATCAGTCAGATTCTGTTACTGTTGGACACCGTCACGGTAGCTGTTTACCTTTTTCCAGTCTTTACGATAAGCTAAGCTAAGCTAAGCTAAGAAATATTAAGCTAACAGACTGTTGGCTAAAAATATTGAATGCACAGATATTGGAGGTGTATGTCTTCATCTAACTCTTGACAACAAAGTGATTGCTTTCAGTCTTTGTGCTAAGCTAAGCTAAGATAAGCTAATTACCTCTTACCTCCAACCCCATAAAGCAGACAAGTGTAATACCCAAAATTTCAAACTACAGCTCTAATTTAATGTAAAGCACATTAGATTGCCTTTGTTTTTGAAATGTGCCACATTAACTAACTTGGCTTTGCGTTTCAGGGTTGCTTACCTGTCACTGATGGGATCTTACCGACTTCTGTTGCCTCAAATCCCTTAACGCCTCCATGGAGATCATCCAGGCCACGCAGCTTTCCTTGCTGCCTCAGGAAGCCCCTACAGCCACCTGGAGCAACAGCTCTGCGCCGCCTTACTCCCATTTCCTGCTGCTCTCCACTCCCTCTGAACCGGTTCTCAGCTTCACACCAACCGATGGCTCTTTCCTCTTTAGCACCTGTCTGAACTGCACCAAACCTGAACCTGGATCGCTCCCTGGTTTGGCTGGAATCTTCATTCCTCTTATCTATGGGATAGTGTGTGTCGTTGGCCTGGTGGGAAACACTCTGGTCATCCATGTTATTGTCAACTACACCAAGAATGAATCAGTCACCAACATCTACATCCTTAACTTAGCCATTGCAGACGAGCTCTTCATGCTGGGTCTGCCCTTCTTGGCGGCGCAGAACGCTCTGCTCTCCTGGCCCTTCGGCTCTCTAATGTGCCGCGTGGTCATGACGGTGGACGCCATCAACCAGTTTACCAGCATCTTCTGCCTGACGGTGATGTCAGTGGACCGCTACCTGGCCGTGGTGCACCCCATCCGCTCCTCTTGGTGGCGGCGTCCCCATGTGGCTAAGGCCATCAGTACCACAGTTTGGGCAGGGTCCTTCGTGGTGGTGCTGCCGGTGGTGGTATTTGCCGATGTGCTGAAGGACGATGGGAACTGCAGCATCGTGTGGCCTGAGCCAGCAGAAGTGTGGAAGACATCTTTCATCGTGTACACGTGCACTGTTGGGTTCTTCTGCCCGCTGCTGGTCATCTGCTTGTGCTACCTGCTGATAGTCATCAAGGTAAAACATTTACAGTAACACAGATGTTTAGATTTGTTTACACAGAGTTGAGAAGTGGGAGGAGACGCTTATAATTATGACAGGAGCAAAGGGAAAAGTGCGGTGACGCATAGTATAAAGAGCACCGAAGTCAGCGTTAGGAAGCAGTTGAGGTGGATGGATGTGTCAACAAACAACGAGGAGAGCGATGTTCGATTCCCACGTGAAACCATGAGTTCATACTGTAACCATGACAACAAAGATCATCTCATGTTGAGGAAGTAGATATTTCAAACCCAAATCATGATCTTTTCCTAAACCTAACCAAGCCATGACCGTTATTATAGTAACCAAGGCAACAAAGGTAGGTACGCCACTGTCTATTTATATGTTTATATGTGCACAGGCTCATGCCTTTAAATTTTTCTTTTTCTTCAAAGAATCAGATAATTTCCAATACAGATGTTTATCATTTGTACTGATGTTTCAACCAGGACAGTTTCGCATCGAACCACGCTGGAGAAGGGCTCCAACTGTGAGCCACCAACCAAACATGGTCAAAAATAAATTAAAGAGCTCCACGTACTTTGCAATTCTACTGTATAACATTATTTTTCTGCCACAGATATATTACCAAAAATATGTATTATGTAAGTATGCATGTAGAGAGAGAGCAGTGAAGCCCTTTAATGCAACAGCTTTCATCACAAACACATGGGTACATGCTAATATTCTTTATAATTGGACCGTTATCGTTTGGGATTACTAATGATGATGGAGGACACTTACACTGATGCAATATGTGCACAGAAAATGGAAACGCACACTGTGCCCGAGTCAGTATTGTTATGACTCTGTGGGAAAACATTAAGTATCCACCACAAGATCTAACGCAAGACTATTTATTTTATTACTTTAGAGCATAAAGTAGCATTGATGCTATCAGTAATAATGTGTTTCTCTTGTGCTGTTTACTTTAATATTTGAAAGATCAGTTCACATATTTTTTTTCCCTAACCCAACAAGCGATATGTAGTGTTTTGAGCTATGCACTGTTTAACTGTTTCAGTCAAAATGTTTCTGTATCTCATGTCATAAATCATATTACATCATATTGTATCTGATGTGATACAGCAGCATTAGCGGCAGTGAGTGTTTACACGAGACAGCTAAAAAGATCTTTTGTTTTTCTTTCAAAAGGTTCGAACCGTTGGAAAACGGGCACAGGCCACATCCTCTCGACGCAGGAAGTCAGAGCGTAAAATCACCAGGATGGTAGTTGTCGTGGTGGCCGTGTTTGTCCTCTGCTGGCTACCGTTCTACGCTCTGAACATCATCAACCTCCTGGTGGTGCTGCCGGGGGACTTCAGGGGGCTCTACTTTTTTGTTGTCGTGCTGTCATATGCGAACAGCTGCGCCAACCCCATACTGTACGGATTTCTGTCCGACAACTTCAAGAGAGGCTTCAGGAAGGCCCTGTGCCGCACTTCACGCAGGGTGAAGAGCAACGACAGGGCCGGCACTGAGGCACAGCGGCCCACAGAGGAGTGGGGCGGCATCGTGCTTCAAATGCAAAAAAGTGAAGGAGTCACCAAGGCGCATAGGGAAGACTGTGGTGAAAACGAAGACGAGGAGGAAATCAACGGAACAGAAGGGGCCGTACAGATGAGTGAAATACGCAAAATGTCAGAAAATGGAAACCACAGGGGAGTAACGGACGGCTCCAGGACACAGGCGGTGCAGAGGGGTAAGCCTGAGCCGGAGGACTCTGGTCAGAGTGCCAAGCAACTGACTGGAAAAGGCCCAGGCCTCGATCCTGCTGAGGCAGTGTCCTCTCTGCCCGGTCGAAACAGCAGGTCACAACCTGAAGAACTCCTGGACAAAAACTCTGTGCTTGAAATCAGCTATCTGTAACAGACGTGAACCCGTCTCCAGTGGATTTTGGCACAGCCCCGTTAAATCAATTCTCAGAGATGTGCGCATTGTTAACGATGAAAGTCTTTTTGCAATGGTGGGAGAATGTAAAAAAAAAAAAGAAAAAAGAAGAAGCAGACATGATGTTAACCGTGTTGGATTGAAACATGAAAGATGGGAAGTACGAGCGCAAATGTGTTAAATACTTTGCCTTGGAAAATAGCCAAAGTATTATGAAGCTCAGTGTGCCGTTATCTTTGCAAATAGTCTAAGACATGAAGAAACAGTGCTATCATCAAGACTGACACATTTTTTTCTTGACGGTTTTGTCTTAATTTCTCACTCCTGATCTTGAGAGTGAGATTATTGTACCAACTGTCATGGTAATTTAGACTGAGAAAAGCCCAGATTTTCTACCTAATCAGCCATCAGAGATTGATGTTGGTGGTCTGGCTTCAGCGACTCTTCTAAGTAAATGATCTACTACACGAAAGACCATCATTAATTTATTTATTGCTGTCATGCTGCAGAAAACTGCCATGTTTTTTTTTTCCTTTTTTTTAAGGATCAGGAACATCTTGCACTGAAATGGCTAATGCGCTGTATGAATCATGTCCCAATGGGAGACACTGCAACCCATGGTGAAATGACAAACGTCAGCTATGTTAACCTTTTACTTTTACTGCTTCGGCTTTTACTGCAGCCGGCACAGGTGAATTGTCGGCTACTGTTTACACAAACACATCTCTCAGTCTGTTGCTTAGCGTTTTTTTTTTTTGTGATTTCTTTTTCCCCCTTCAAGGTTAACTTGCTTTAGCTTGTTACACGAGATGTGCAATAGCAACACATAAAAAACACTCTCTAAATAGGTATAGAGGAGGTTTCAAGAACAGGTGCAATGATTCAACTATAAATGCAACACATTTGTTTTTGCAAGAGGCTGATTACGCAGCATGATTACTGCACAGGTGTGCCTTGGGCTGGTCACAATGAAATGTGCAGTTTTACATTCATTAGGTACTGAACTGTGTGACTTGAGCTACAGATATGCATTTTTTTTTGGGGGGGGGGTCTTTTGTGTGCTTCAAAAAAGTCTTAGATAGTAGATTTCAGCTAATGGAAAAAAATAAAACTGTTGCATTTATATTTTTGTTCAGTATAGCAGTATATATTTAAGTCTATTTTCTGCAAGACTGTTTAACGTCATTTTTTTCCTATCAAATCTAAAACATGGTAGTGGGAACTGCACACCTCCATGTAGGAAACATGTTTAAATATGTATATTTCAATCTTAAATCCTCTTAAATATTTAAATAGACCTTTAGATGAAGAGAATGAGACAGATTTAAACCTTGAGACACTAGAAAATCATTGCAAAGAGTTGGTCTTTTTTTTTGGATATTTCATAGATTCAATTCTTTTAAACATCCAAAATGATATAAAATATGAATCTGTGGCGAATAACGCAAACAACTTTTTTAACTTCTGTCACCTTTGAAACATTCCTGTCAAGTGTGGAAAGATATTTTCTTGAAAAACTTCTGCTTTGTGCTCATAGTTTAACACTTTCTTTACACTTTTCTTTACATTGCCTGCTGACACAGGCAATGTAAAGAAACTGGATTGGTCATGATGGTTGAAATAGTAGGGCTGTGTTTTGTAATGTGCTGTGAAGTCAGTATTTTATGTCTAATTAAATCCCAGATCGACAGGTTATATTACAAGGCCAACTCGCCACATAATTGTTTTTTTTTTTAAATCAGTCTGTTGTCTGTGATCACAAAAAGTACAGTGTTTGTATTAAGATGTTGTGTTATCAGCATGTTGTCAAGAGCTTTGGTGAAGCACTAAAGCAAAGAGTGGTGTGGTGAGAGTGGACTAAATAAATGTTTACACATGATATTGTATGTAAATATTTTTGCACCATAGTAAAACCTGATGTTGTTGCAATCATGTCACTCGAACTACTGCACATAGTATGTGCACGTATGCAGTATGTAATATATTTATTACATGTATATAAATGTGTAACCTTTGTCATTTTGACCTCTGAACTCTCTGTTGATCACCAAGAAAGACTAAAACCAATGAAAAATAATCCTTCACTTTATTTCAAAACGTTGTTGCTGCTGTTCACTTGAAACACTTCAGTGAAAAGGTTTAAACAAGTCAAAGCTGAAGTACAGTTTGTTCTGCACTCGGTTAACGGAACAAGAGGCCAAGGCTGCCCTCTAGTGGTTGAAGGTAGTAAAGGAAAAGAAGATCTTCACTATTGAGTAAAGCAAAATAGGAAATACTTTAGAAAATATGAGTTTTATTCATTTCCAAACAAACAAATGTGTTACTTTGTAGTGTGTTGGTCTTGTGCACTTAACAATAACAACATTACAGATTTGGATGGTATTGTTTTAGTGCGTGTCTAACCTTGTTGAAGCACTGGATGTGTGTTTGAAACGGAGGAAATTTCACATTATTTCAGATTCGTTTTTTTTTTTTTACATGCATCCATTAATTCTTCTCCTCATCCATCAGCGCAGCCTCATTCTGGTACGACCTCTCCTATCCACTTGAGGTAGGGCGGGTTGCCCTGGTCGATAGGCAGGCTGATGACCTCGGCCACCTCGTAAGGATGGTTGGAGCTGAGGAGGACAACGAGCAGTTATAAGTCGACCGAGTGCACAGATAGACAGTCGTTACACACAGTACAATACATATTAACGACAGTAATTAAAAGCCATGCCCTCTGACTGTGTGAGTCACGGCAGGTAATGGAAGAAATGATCAGCCCAGTGTTCCCGTGAGAGATGGGATGGAGCAAGATATTTTCTGCAGTGGGTCTAAAAAAAAAAAAACAGACTTACCGGACATATTCAGCAAGAGCAGGCACTTTGGAACTTCTTGTTTTAATCATCTAAACGAAACGAGGAGAGAGACACAAGGTCAAGTTGACCGACTTATTCAGAAGTGCAGCCTTTTAATACTGAAAAATAACCCATTCTGAGTCTAGGACACTCTGACTTTTTTTTTGTTTTTTCCTCTACAAAGTTAACGAGATGCTAATGGTTTTTGACGTTCCTGATCTCAGAAAATCTGTCTCCGTCCCTTCCTGCTTAAGTTTGCATGAGATGCAGGCCATGAAAGAGCAAAATCTAAAACTGGTCACACTTCAAAATACAGGACAAATTCCAATCCGGCCCCTCCAGCCTCCCCCGACACCCTTTCACACCGTTAGCGTGTGTTGGCATGAAGCGGCTGCCACATTAAGTGTCGTTTCAAACTAATGACCCTTCAGTGCAAGTGGGTCAAACACAACATTTTAATCAAAATACTCTGGAGAGCTTTGGTTATCAGTGTTAATGAACAATATTAATAAAAGCCTAACAATACCTGTGAGTGCTATTTGTAGCTGCAATTATAACATATGTAGCAGTTAAAGTTGTAGTCAATGCAGTAGCAGTTATGGTAATATGTGACGCTGTTGCAATAATATTATTCTGAAGTAACAACAGCAGTTTTAGTAATTTACCTTTTAAGATGTAGACATCTTATAATACCACAAGACTTAGTGGGCACTCACCAGCAGCACCTCGTTGTCCTCCTCAATCTTCCCCTGCCATTCATATCTGAAGGACCGAGACAAAATGATTTTAATTATACAACAACAGTATAATTAAGCACCGATATTGGATGAAAAGATCATTTATTTACTTCAAATGCAAGTGTCATTCACGACCTGTCATTATTCAAAAACACTCGGTGCACGTTGAAAATACAGACGCAGACATCCCAGTCTGACCTGACACTGACAAGCAGCCGTCTCTGAACTTACACAGATTTGATTGCTGGGATAATGTTGACGCACGCGGCTAACTTCTTCTCCACAATACCCCTGAGAGATAGAAGAAAAGAATGAATCAGATAAATGTAATGACATTAAAAAGAACTGGCAACAATCCTGTTGCCTGAATGGCAGAAATGAAAATCTACAGTGCATTCAGAAAGTGTTCAGACCCTTTCAGTTTTAAATTTTTTTTTTTTTTCATGACAAAATCATGTTTTTCCTCATCAATCTACACTCAATACCACATAATGACAAAAGGAAAACACAGAACTTTTTTTCAAATTTATTAAAAAGGAAAAACTGAAATATCATATTCAGACACTTTGCTATGACACTTGAAATTTAGCTCAGGTGCCTCCCATTTCTCTTGATCATGTTTGTGATGTTCTGATTGGACAAGATTTGGAAAGGCACACACCTGTCTATATAAAAAGTCTCACAGCTAATAATGCATATCAGAGCAAAAACCAAGACATGAGGAGGAAGGAACTGCACCTTCCTACACTTCCTAGAGCTGGCCGCCCGGCCAAACTGAGCAATCGGGGAAGAAGGGCCTTGGTAAGAGAGGTGACCAAGAACCTGACGGTCACTCTGGCTGAGCTCCAGAGATCCTGTGTGGAGATGGGAGAAACTTGAAGGGGTCTGAACACTTTCAAAATGCACTGTACATTTGTTTTACAGGATGATGAGGTATATGAGCTAAAACTCCATTTTCATTATGTCCAGTCAGTAACGGAGAAGAGGGACGTCAAAAATAGATTTTCAGAACTTTGACTTTATCCTTTATTCTATAATCATGTTAACGAGAGAAAACACAATTACTCATTGTATCACCTGGCCAAATCTTTAGCTACTGTGTCGTTAGGACAGGTGACGAAAGCGGCAGAGTGTGTGCCCGACGTGTACGTCTCAGATGCCATGGAGAACGCCCTCAGTCCAACAGTCCTCAGCAGCTGGAACATAAACGCACTCAGGAGCACCGTCTGTGAGGAGTCAACACAGAGGAGGAAGAAGATGAAATCCAACAACATGGCAACATGTCCAAAATACATTAGAGCAAAGCATGGAGTTCAACAAACACAAACCAACCATTAAGTGGAATGGTTGAGTTGTGTTAGAGGCATCTGCATGCTCTGCACACTCACCAAAATTAAAGCTTTTAAGGATCCACCTTGCAGTGTCTCTGCACTGGGCAGTCCAATCCGCATGCCCTAAGCAGGTCAAACACACAGCGGTTAGCCCGTGTACACAAACACACAGTGACTGCTTCAAAGTTTTATGTGCCAAAAAATGTTTATTGCACCTCGAGGCTGGGGTATTTTTTACTTGCATAAAAGGTAAAAGATTAATGTTACACTTTTTAAAAACAGGTGTAAAATGTTTTGTTTAGTAAAATGGAAAAAGGAGGGAGGGGTGAATGTAAAGTACTGTGCAAAAGCTTAAGGTTTTATATGTTTAAATTTTTATCCATCACACAGGGAGGATTCTGATGACAATGACCCCAAATATACAACCAAAATCATAAAGACCTGTCTTATATTATCTTCTGATGCTCTGGCCCGCACAGAGCCCTGATCTCCTCATCATGGACTGAGTCTGGGATTACACAACAGACAGGAGACACTGAGACAGACTAAATCCACTAAAGAACTGTGGCAAGTTCTCCAAGATGTTTTTAACAAAAATACCTGTTTGAAAAACTGTGAAAGTGTATTTTGTATTTTAGTAAAAATGTACAACTTCTATTATGAATAATACTTAGTCAACCATGTTATCATGGTTTGGGACCAATATGGAAATAAGTCATTTTAACCTGTGTGGCATGCTTCAATTTTATGTATAAAACTTTGTTTGTCATATGCTGTATTTAGCTTTATTTTGTTCCATTTTGTACTTGTATACAGCATACTTGTATGTTCCATAATTGTACTTGTTTCTGCATGTGCAGCACTGTGCAAAGACTTTAGATACTAAAACTAAAGTGAGGATGCTGGTGCTATGAACAGTTTTACTCTTGCACAAAACTGCAAACTAAATCAAATCAATATTTGGTGCAACCAACCTGTATCTTTAAAACAGCACTAGTTATCCTTTGTACGTTTGCACACATTTTTAAGGTACTTGGTAAATAGTTTATTCCATAGATTTAGGCTGTCTCAGTGTCTTCTGTCTCTTCGTGTGATCCTAGACTGACTCCATGATGATGAGATCAGGGCTCTGAGGGGGCCAGACCACCTGTTGCAGGACTCCTTCTTCTTCTTCTTCTTGTCTCTGGAGATAGATGTTTATAACTCTGGCTGTATGTTTGCACAACGATATTCTTGTGAGGAAATGGCTGCATGATTTCTACAGCTTGTTTGTTTGAACATTTAATGTTAGTGTGAGAAGACTGACGCGTTGCATACTCTCCTGCTGTGCAGTAGCAGCACAGCGTACAGCAGCAGAAGCTCCTGTTTTGCTGTCGTAAAACAATGGTTTTATTGTCTATCACATAACACCAGCAGGTAGGAGTCTAATCGGTCCAAGATTAATTCCACAGCGGGATAATGACCCTAAACATACAGTCAGAGTCATAAAGAACCAGCTTCAGAGACTCGTAACGAAGGAACCGGAGGTGCAAATATGCTAACTTATTTCCGGGTTAGCAAAAAACGTTAGCTGTTGTTAGTCGTGAGCAAAAGCAATGGCGACTTTATGAAAGGACATCATCGCAAGACTACTTAGCAAAAAATGTAGATAACGATTACTTTTGGTTGATACGAGCAAAAATAAAAACAGCAGCTGCTGAGGTTTAGTTTAGTTTTGTAGCTTACCTTCTGATATCACCGGATGTTACCCGTGACACTGACTTCTTCTTCTGTGGGTTTCTTAGCGGATCGCGAAGCCGCTTTAGAAGTGCATACCGCCACCTACTGTGTGGAGTGTGTAGAATACTTGTATTAGATCATCTGAATACTGATTTAAATAAATAAAAATGAAAACTTCTTCTTCTTCTTCTTCTTCTTCTTCTTCTTCTTCTTCTTCTTCTTCTTCTTCTTCTTCCTTTACGATGTGCATCTATTGCAGTTGGTGAATACATGTTCTACAGTTTCCAGTGCCTGACATTTTTCACAGAGACTGGTTGAATGCACCATATGAAGTGTGCTGCATAGATTGCTGTGTCCTATTCTTAATGTTGATGTTATGACCTCTCCTATTTCTTCCCCTGCATCTTACACTGCCAACTTTGTTGTCAATAGCACAAAGTAAATTAGTAAATGAAGGATAAATCATTGACATCATAAATTAGTATTGATCACTCAAAATGGTCTGAGTATTGAAACTCATGTTTTGTAAGTCTATATAAATTTCACCAGTCATATTTGGGGTATTGACAGGCATTTAAAATGGTAAGACTGTAGACCATATCAGCTGTTTACTGAGCTGATCAGACTTTGTTTTCTTTTTTTAAATTCTCTCCACTAAAACACAAATGTTCGGTAGCTTTAGTTGATGTTTTACTAAGATGACTGTAGGGAGAAACATCATCAACAACTGACTTCATTTCGAGGCTGCAGATAAGTTCCACCTAAAGGGTGGCCAGGTGTGAGCAGCTGGGCAGCTCATTCAAGTTGTTGAATGCAATACAGTAAAAGACCAGTGGAGGGCCCCAGAGACCTCTAAGAACATCTTTGCATTGGTGGGTTAGGGTTCGATTCCTGGCCAATGCAACTCTCACTTTAAATTCTGCACACACACACACACACACACACACTGATTTTCCACTATTGTAACCAACTCTTTGCAATGATTAAACATGCAGTGGCAGGGGACAACCATTTGATGGCAGCTTTTGTACAGGAGACAAGACAAGAATAGGTTTTATGATAGGCACTGGTAGGCTAGTTATAACACACACACACACACACACACACACACACACTCACACACACACACACACACACACACACTCACACACACACACACACACACACACACTCACACACACACACACACACACACACACTCACACACACACACACACACACACACACTCACACACACACACACACACACACACACAGACACACATTAAATCAGTTCCTGTCACCAGGGTAGCAGCAATGTGTGTGATTGTCTGTCTGCACACAAATGATGCTTACCCTCTGTGTGTGTGTGTGTGTGTGTGTGTGTGTGTGTGTGTATGTGTGTGTGTGTGTGTGTTTTTTCTGTGCACAAGACAGAAAGCCACTTTGTTTGATAACCACCTCCCTCATACTCTCCTCTCTTCGCCCTCACCCTTGATTAAAGAATCAGACAAGCATGTCACACATACAAATATGCATAACACACACACACACACACACACACACACACACACACACACACACACACACACACACACACACACACTTACACATACTTGACACATGCACTCAGAACAAGATAGATTGAGCTGTAGCTGTAGCTCCACCAGGAATGCATGGGCACACATAAAGACGCAGCGAAGACGTATTAGCGGAGCTTGTCAAGCTTTTGCAAGAGCAATGAGGAGCGATGGAAGGAGGAGGGATATGTTGGTGGTGGTGGTGGAAGGGGGTGGAGGGGCTTGTTCCCATGGAAACTGTGCAGTCAGCACATCTGTACGTGTTATGCGCTGTCCTCTCTCATTGGCATCCCGCGGCCTCTCCCCACCACGGCTGGACATGACAGCATGCGCTCACATGTAGAGGATGCACTCACACGCAAATGCGCACAAACCGCTTGCCCTGACCCCGTTGCCGTGGTGACCATAGCCCTGAACCCATGGGATGTTATCTTGGTATATGAAACAATGCATAGCCTATTTGTGTGTGTGTGTGTGTGTGTGTGTGTGTGGCAGAGGCCAGACATACACACGAGTTGCTACTGGCACTGGGCAACTGTCTTCCCTTCTTCTGTTTCATCACCAGATTTTTTTTTTCCTCCTTCTTTTCTCTCCCTCTCCCTCTCTTTCATTCTTTCCTTCTCCCTCTCTTCTCTCCCCTTCTTTTCCCTCTGTCTCTCGCCCCCTCTCCCTCCGAGCATGAGGAGAATCAATATGTTTTCAATTTGCAGCAGAGCCTTCCTCCTCTGCATTCTAATCAGGCTCTACTGGCCCTTTAACTTCCAGAGAGAGAGAGACACAGGAAGAAACAGAGAGAGAGAGAGAGAGAGAGAGAGAGAAGAGGTGGGTAAAGACGGACCTCAACCAGGGGACATTTCAATATGCAGCAAAAGTGTAAACCTCAGGGTCAGTGGAGCACGCCCTTAAGGACATTTTGTCCTTAAGCACTCACACTACAGGATGCATGATGAAGACGACAGAGAGCAGAAGTCATGACGTCACATCCGGTCCGGCCGTGATCCCTCTCAACTCAGTAACTCAGTGCAGGCTCTCATTGGAGCTGCTTTCATCAGTCTTCCTGTGTGAAAAAGGAAATGTGATCACGGGGGTTCAGCCATATTCTAAGATAAATCTATATACTTGGTATTAGAAAATATATATATAAATGTTTTAAAATTAAATAATGTCTTGAAGTTTTACTTACTTCAAGAGAGGTGTACTTACTGTTTCTCTTGTACCCATGATACCCACCCACTATGTCATGTGAGGGTTAAAAAATGCTGTGTGTTGACAGTGTATCACCAAATCTGTAAAGCTGATTTTAATTACCTTCAGTGACAGAATTTGTCTGACACGAGTCATCCATGTTTGCCTGCTTTTTAGGCACTACCACATTATCAAGGGCCAAGTCAGACATATTGGCGATGTCAAACAAACAGTAACTCCCATATGACGTGAATGCGGCATCAGTGCGTCACCCTGTCAGTGTTTAACCTGTGACATCCTTGTGGGAAATGGTGTTAAAAGATACTAAAAACAAGAATTTTCCTGTCTTTTTTCTTTCTCTTTTTTAAAAAAAATATATATTTATCATCTCTTTCTACACGAATGGACTGACTCATACAACCTATTGTCAAGCAAGGTTGTGTTCCAGGGTTGCATATTTAGTCCTTTTGTTCATTACAAATGTCAGTGTGGATCGGAATTAGAAGAACTTCTGAAACTTTGCTTTCACTTCAGCTCACTATAGATACACACCAACCAACCGTCTAAGGCAGACATGCAAGCGATGCTGCTCGTTTCTTTTAATAGCTGCTGTACAAAGGTGTTGTTGTTCATTCTTAAAAAGGTAACCTGTGATGTTTTTGACCACTAGAGGCACTGTACTGTAGAGTCTTATCTTCTACCAACATGTACATACATACACGCCACCGTACAGCTGCCAATTGTCTGTTCATGTATTTCCATGGGACATTACAGTGTTTAAGTTGATGGTTGCATTTTAGCTTAACATCCTCCAATGTGACACTGTCTTTTATGTACATTCAGTCTTTATGGGCTCCTGTTGCTATTTTGCTGCTCTAATGAATAGATTTCTCTACAGGGATCAGTCATTATCATCTTGTCCTCTTGTGCTCATGGGGGCAAATAAAGTCATCCTGATTCATCAAGACATATTATGTTTGAATCACTTTTAATAGTACCATAATCTGGTTTTTTCACTATTCCAGAACGAACTGTTTGCAGACACGGGGGCTTGAACCCAAGAGACTTGCATCAACTTCACTTTTTTTCACATAGTATCACCCTTCTGTCCATCACTGACTGGCAACACGAAAGCCCTACATCTGCTGTTGAATGTGCTGTCGCCAAATGCTAGGAGTGTTATGATACTGCGACAAACACAAACCAATACGTTGAAAAAGTAAAGAGATATAATCGGTGAATCCAATTTGACATTTTTCGGTCAGAACGTGGCACTGGCTCAATGAGTGCTGTGAAATGACTGGGCAGCTTAAATGAGCTCAGTATACATTTCATGTCAGTCTGCCCATTAGATTTTGTTATTTTTGTGTGCTGGTTGGAATTTTTATTGTATTAGAGGGAAGGTCAGGTGCCCATTAAAACATTAGGACTCATCCTCCAGGGAGCATGAATATGAAAAGTTAACTTCATGAGAACCCGGCCATCAGTTTTCAGGATACGTTGTCACTTAAGAGCTAATGAAGTGGAAATTTTGACCTGATAGTAGCACTTAATTAAATGTCAAGAACTTGTGACTCGTCCTCTGGAGACCAGGAACACTCAAACTGTAATTGCCAATTTTACCCTTGCTATGTGGGGTGTCTTGCCGAGTGCACTGATGATCATCTCTACAGTTTTGAAGTTGGAGGAGCTGTTGGTTCCAGAGATTTTTCTCACTATTTTTAACATACTAAATTAATCAGTATAGAAAAATGGCCATGCCTTATGATCCTATAGGTTTATGTAAAGCAGTGTGTTTTACCATCAGTTTGAGACTCTAAATACAGTATCAAACCTTTAACAACTTTATAAACACTGGCTTGTGCCTTGTACTTTTTAAAATCAAAGAACCAGATATTTTCTATTCTATTTCTATTGTATTTGAATGTTCTCAGCTGCTGATCAGTTTTATCAGTGATTCAACCTGGACAGCCTAACGCCGGATCAAGGCGTGGACGTGCTCCCACTGTTGGTCGCCTCGCATTGTCAGATTGTCACATTCATTGCAGATGAATTAAATAACTCAAAAAGATTTTTTCCTCCGGAACCAAAGGAGCCTAAAATAACCCACTTTGACACTCTACACGAACAGACCTCCTCTGACTAATCTTTCTATACTTGCATAAGAATGCACAATAACTGTAATTAATCTGATGTAGAATAATGACAAGCAGGTGACGGCAGATAAGGTGGGCTCTGTGTAGGCTGGTGTTCTTGGACAAAATGTGTCAGCTCAGTATTGTCCACACTGCGAGTGCCATCCAACACAAACCACGGAAAGAGGGTCAGAAACACACGGACAGAAAAGAATCAGCAACAGTACGTCAGAATTTGAACAGAGAGAGAAAATGGAAAAAGCGAAGGGTGAGAAAGAGACGGAGAGAACTCTGGATTGAGCTTCTGTCTCTCTCTCTCCCTCCGTTCTCCTCTGCCCCCATTAACACTGACTTCTGAAGAGGGAGGAGCACCCTGGGACCTCCCTCGTTCACCCAGGAGACGAGAGGAGAGAGAAGTTCACCTCTGTAACAGCAGGGTCTGGGAGACAATACCTCTGAGGACTGAAAATCCACAGCAATTAGCTCGTCTCTCCCTCTTTCCCTTCATTGCACTCATTCCTGCACTTATCTGCTTATTTAAATTATACCCATGGCTTAAGGATGGAGGCATACATATTGTTCAGTGATTAGCTCTCTGACCTATAGGCTTGACCTTGAATACGAGGCTTTCTATAGGTGACTAGTCACTCATCTGTACAACTGCTGATCAAGCAGTTGCACAGTATTTTGATTATACCTGCGGTTTTCAGCCTAGAAGTCAAAAGAGTTTGCAAGATTTTGTAAAACCTTGAAAAATGACTTTTTTCAAGTTATGAAAATTCTATTTTGCTAAATAAACCATCATCGGATTATCTTAAAAACGTATTATCACAAAGCTGAAAATGGCTAATTTACTTAGCTCATGACAAGTTGATGCACTGGTTTTGACAAGAAAGCGACAGCACGTATACTGCACATATTGACGTTGCAAAAATAATCCTGTAATTGTTTCACATGTATATGTTTTAGTTCTGCCCCACAGGGAATCTGAAATAACATAAAAATGTGTTTCATAGATTGTTGCAGGAATGATGTATTTTTGTAGGCCAACCCAGAAGTTAGCATCACCTTGGTCACACAAAATAAGTTATATGACAACAAAACCTCACAACGTGAACATTTTATTCAGCGGGATAATCTTCACAAATGAGCAGCACCTTTATGATCTTTGAAGCCTACATACCATTGGCCAAGCTAAAAAGCTAACGTTTAGGCTAAACGAACTACACCTCGACCAAACTACAACTTGTAGTTTGATTTAGCTCTTACCTCTTCTACACAAGCCTGTCCTCTTACAGAGTGAGTGATAGTCGCAGAAGCAGGAGTATAAACACAACGAGGCTGTAAAGGCCGACTGGTGAGTAGATCGGTTGTCGTGAATCGGCCACTTGTTACCAAGACATTTTTAAGACAGCAATCAAGCAAAAATCATGACTGGGGTCTTTTCTGATGTATTTCATGTTGTAGTTTGTGTTCAGGCTTGTGACCAAAAACCCATTCATAAAACCCAAAGACTTCAGTACGAGGGAACCGGAGGTGCTAAAATGCTAACTAATGCTAAAGACTCATTCCTCCAGCACACATTAACATGCAGGTGTCTTGTTTCTTCGTCCTGACCTACGTTAGGTCTCATACAGAGAATAATGAGAGTATAATACAATACATCATCAACATTATTGTCAGTATTTTGGCCTTTTAGTTTTATTCAGTCAGACTTTTTTTTTCTCCCTGAATTTCTTGAGGTGAATTTCCTGCTGATCTTTGTTTGAATGTGAAGTGAAGAGCCACAGTCTTGGTGAGAGAAGGCCACTGCAGAAGAACGCTGAAAAAGAACATGGGAACGAGGGACTGAATTACAAGAGGGACAGAGGACACAAAGTACACGCACATACGAGGTGAATGCATTCACACTGAGCACAAAAATGTGGACAGGAAGAACAGTTAGGTGACAAAAAAAAATGTGTTTCCATGCAAAACCAGGACAGCACTCCAGTTAAATAGTTTATTCATGTTTCAGGGATGATTAAACACGCATGCAGTTTGCACATTGAGATTGAGTTTGACATTTTTTTTTTTTTTTTTTAATCTTTTGCTTTATGCTTTTAAGGATTCAGAAACCTTTTACAAATGCTGGGGTTGAGTGCATTGATTTATTATTTATTTAATGCAAATGATTCCTGAAAGGAAGGCGGGTCAAAAATCCATCGCTACAATTACAATAAACAGATAACACTAATATTAAAAAAAAAAAAAAAAGTACTTTCTGCATTGATACCTGTCCCACTACAGTGTGTGTGTGTGTGTCAGTGTGATATTTGGGTGAAATGACCCTTTTAAGGGCTTTAATCAACTCATACATTTTTAATAAAAGCTGTAGTGTAGCATTATAAGCTCTTTTATAAACCATATTTCTCATAGTCTCATTTCTGTGAGTACAGCGAGCACGTTGCTGTTTATCCCTCTGAGAAACAGTGAAAATTTATTCTGACCGGGTCAGCTAATGTGAAGACTGGATAAACTAAATCTGCAGCATGTAAAGTGTAAGATTGCAGAATAATAACAGATCCAGGTTTGTGCACAACACAGAAATATAGCAGATTCAACACAAACTCTGACCCATTTTAATTCAGTGTACAAGCTGCCTGTCGTCTCAGTGATGGTCTAATATGTTGAGGGTAATTATAGTGATGTCTGAAAATGAATGTGGACGTGATTTATTTAAGTGATTCCACATTAAGTGTTTCCACTGTAAATGAGAAGAAAGCAAAAAAACACAGGGAAGTGGAACGACTAAGCCCAAATTTCACTTTGTTCTTTTTCCTCCGAAACTCTCAGTTTGAAATGAAAAAGGAGTGAGAGAACAGCTGGACAAACAGATGTGGCTGCGTCCTGAAAGGCTTTTCAATGTCTGGTTTGTCTTCATCGCTACAGCAGCAGATCAGATCTGGGAAAATCCAGAACAAAAAGCCCGAAGCCCCTCGCATCAACGCTGGCAGGAAATTTCCCATTGTTCTCCCACTGAAAAACAATGAATAGCTTGTCCTCTATGAAGTACTGCCACAATGTGAACGCAGGATTGAAGTGCATTGAAAAAAAATATATATTCAAAGCTCCACACTTTTCTTTCTTCGCTCCACTCTTATCTCCTCTCTTCCTCCCTCCACATTGCTAATTCACCAGCCCACCACCTCTTTCTGTCTGGCTGTGACTTTGCTGGTGGCGCTAGAGCAGAGCAGGGGTGGAACTTTCGAAGTAGGCCAGGTTGCAGCAGGTAACGCAGAGTCATTCATGCAGAGTGGAAGCTCGCAATGAGAGCGAGCGAGAGGAACAGGACACCCTGGCTCACCCTCAGGCAACAAGGGGGAGAGTGAGAAGAGAGAGGAAGAAAGGGGTGGGGGTGGGGGGGTGGAGATAGAGGGAGGATAGAAAAGGACTTGGGATTATGGCTGAGAAAGAGAGAGAAAGACAGAAAGGAGGTAAAAAAAAAAAGAAGGAGAGGGAAGATGAGAAAGAGCCTAAATTAGACATGGGATGTTTGCGTATTTGAATATACTGTATGTGCCTTTAAGGTCTGTTGGTGTCAATTTGCGCATGAAATAATCATAGATCCACGTTAATTATAATAGTACTTTAAAACTGACAGTAAGCACCTACCTGCTGTTCCCCCATTCTTACACAACTGTTAAGAAATCAGCATGCATACACTACATGGCCAAGACCGTTTAATATGCCAGCATTATTCGGTTCATTTGAAAAGAACAGCTGTGATTAGCGCATTTGCTCACTGCAGCAAAGTAAAGTTAATCCCTTAAAAACTCTGACATGTTCATTTTCAATTGTTTAAAAGATTGCAAACCATCTTAACAATAGTTACTTTGAAGATGCGGTTTCAAAGTACAGAGCACAAAAGATGAAACTAAAGTTTAAAGCCGTAATAATTGATTAACAGATTGAAAAGTTAAAAAGAATTTGGCCACAACATAACATTTCTATATTATCACAGTGGAATATATATATATACATCCAGGAGATATGGAGCAGGATTAGCATTCTTTTGGAGTTGTGTTTCATGATGTAAATCCAAAAAATCTGGGGGAAAGAAAATATGGCTCACTAGCCGCTAAAAGCTCCACTTTCTTCACAAATTAATCACTATCTGTCTGATACTGGATAGTGTCTTAAGAGGCCTTTTCCTTGCTCCGGCTGTATATCAGGTTGATGAGAACAGCAGTGAGACTGAACCTGAACAATCAAGTTGGGTGTTCGCTTTACAGAGCTGAGGAGAACAGCAGAGTCTGTGAGTTCGTCACTGCTACCGCATTACACATTGTCCTTTGATCCACTGTTAAAGGTGCAAGTTTTCTCTGCTGCCAAATGCTTAGTAGCAGCGACGCAGCAGACGCACATCAGCTGATGTGAACACACACATGCATGCAAGCTGCAGCAGGTCAGCGACGCAACCGCCACACACGCGCTATGCAGGTAGTGTGTTCCCGTGATCAGGGCTACTTCTTCTTCTCATCTTGGACTGAGGGCAGACTGGATGCTACAGTGATTCACTATCTTAACGTGGTTTATGAGACGGGATAGGCTGGGGCTAACTAGTTAGCATGCTAACTTCAGAAAAATAAAATAAGTGATAGAAACAGTAGCAAAAAAAGAGTTAACATTGATATTGCTTGAAATCTGAATTGTTTGATGCATTTCTTCTAGACTGGTAAGTAAACAACTGTGAATGCTGAAGTCGGCTATGTAGTGATAGCAAAAACTTACACATATCACCTTTAATGTGTGAATACTAATTAGTGCAGCAGACAGTTACAAATATTTATTAACTGTCTTCCTAACTTTCTATGGTCTTTGCATCTAGCCTCATGTTATCATGGGACCCAGTAAAGGCACACAAACCTCAAGCAGATTGCATTTCCGGCGAGATAAATCACAAAGGCAATTCTAATTTGACAGCAGACTGTAAGACAAGTCTCAGCAGATTTTGAATGTTGTTTGTCAACATAAAGAAATAGATTCATACAACATTTTTTTTCCTGTTGAACCATATCGGTCTACAGATCTCCATTTTAGACACACATTTGTTGCTGCATTGAGCATCTTGACAAACTTGCATTGATCTTGAGGTAAAAGACGGGATAAAAGCCTTGAAAATGCCAAAACAATAGACAAACTGCACTTGTGTCATCCGTCGCTTGTGCAGAATGAGAACATAACATGTAGCAACAACAATGCAGCAACAATGCCACACTGGTCATGATTAAGGGATTTTCTGTGCCTCTCCTCTCGTCTCTGGCCATCAGTAACCAGAGTGCAGCAGGGACTTGAGGCTGTGGCTGGATGAGAGGAGAGGAGGAGGAGTAGAGTAGAATGTTAAACATGTCCTCTAGACCCCAGAGGAGGAGGAGGGAGGGCGGCCAACATGGCAGACTGTTCTCTCTCTGCCTCTCTCTTCTTCTCTGTGGCTCTGCCTCTATTTCTCTCTCTCTCTCTCTATCTTTTTCTCTCACTTTCTTCCTCCCACTCTTATCTGCAGCTTCGTCTCTTCTGTGGAGATCTTTTGTGTCTTTCATTTGGAAACCGTTCATGTTCGTCATTCCCTGTGTGTCTTTCAGGATCTCAGATTTAGTTTTGTCGCTGTAATTGTAATTCACTCAGTGTATGAAATGTTATTAGGCTAAAGGATTTGCGTCACTAAATGAGGCAACGCTCATTTGAAAGATGTAGAATCTGCTCTTTCAGAATGATTGATAGTGCAATATCATAATACCTTGCTGTACTTTTCGAAATTATTCAGGAAACTTAGGCACTCCCACTTAAACAAATCCCATCAATTTTTGCACATTTGATCATTATACTTTTTGAACAATTACCTTTGTCATTGCCTTCCAAAATGACCATGTGAGCATTATCTGATATGGCGCCATTATCAGCAAGACAGCATCATTTATTACTGCCTTCCAAAATGGAGAGAACAGGATTCAAATTAGATTTTTTTCATTTTAAGGTTAAGGTTGGGTTAAGTTTAGGTAAAAAAAAAAAAAAAAAAGTTAATGTAAGGGAGCATAAGCATAAAAACAACCCAGAAATATCACTGCATCATTGGAGCATGTTGCATGTTGAAGTTTCATGTATGGACATGTGTGCAGACCAAGAAAAGAAGAAGTATAGACTGTCGGCTGCATATTGTCACCAACAAATGGTGCATGCAGCTGTGGGCCAGCAGAGCCTCCCTCATTACACACAGATCAAACTAGTGCTGCAGCAGTTATGGCCTTTCAAAGTTTGAAGTTTTGACATTTAATTATAACATCCCCAACAGGCAACTTAGTGTAATTTGAAAGTGCTAGAACAATCCATTGTTCCGAGTTTCTTTAACAGTAGATGTCTCAGGCATCATTTGAAACATGCTGGATGGACGTATGCATGAACTGACAGGCTGATCCGGTTGCTACGCTGCGCTTCTCAGTTTATATATTCACTCCTGGTCTCCTGAATTGCTCTTTCTTGCCTGCACCAGTAGCAGCCTTGTAGCTAAAGCTGCAGCGAGCAACTTTGCATATCAGAGGCTACAAATGGCAGCAAGAGATAAGTGTGAAAAATCTGAAATTTGATACCTGGAAATTGTGAAATGTTGTGTAAGAATGGCACTTCCTCTGTGAGTTAGCCTTTGTACTGTATGGCCCACAGCTACACTGCTGCTGTATTTGTAGGATATGAGCTGCTGAAACGTCATAAACAATTCTATTTCTTGGTGCCAGGATGTAATCACCCTCTTTAGATCAGGATTTCACACTTTGTTTGTTGAATCTTAGCCATTATTAGGATCAGTCCACCTGTCATTCAAGACCTTGATAGCAGATGGTTACGGTTCAGCTTGCTATGTTCTGATTAGTTATTTCCCTTTCTACTTGGATGGAGCTCTACATGTACATTGATCTGGTTAAACTCATTATTGCCTGGCTTTCCTATTGGGATATCACTCTTGTGAGAAAAATACATATAAATACAATTATTAGTTTTATTTTTAATTAAATGAAAGGAATCTATGTGTCTTAAAATTATAAGTCCATCTTGCTTGCTGCTGTTTCAGAGATAGTTTGGTATTTAAGTCTGAAATTGAGATTAATCACTTCCTGTTATTTTTGTACTGTGTGTCTCACCCGATTTTTGTAGTATTAGTTTTGAAGTAATGCAAAACTAAAACTTATCTAATAATTTCAGTTTCAACTGGCTTTAATTAAATAAAGATAATCCACTCAGTATCAGTACAAACATCCAGATTCCAGTGTACATTTAAAAGCCTGTACACTAGTTTGTTCCTGTGTAACACAATCCAGACGGTGGCACCATAAATAGGATCAATATGTTGGGATGGGACATTCTTTCTCTTGTTGTGAACCTTTGACATGAAGCAACATTTAGTTGTGAACTGAGTTGTGATCATTGGTTGCAGAGGTTTATATGTTTTGACTAAGTCAACTGAGAAATTATTATTTCAATCATTTTTAGAGGCAAGAAGAGGTAAAATTATCCAGTGATTTAAACAAATATCTTAAAGAATAAATAGAATTTTGTGCAGCAACCCTATAAGACATCCTGACCATCAGGTGGGGAACCACTGATTTCAACTCGTAACACTCTTACACTCTGTGCAAAAGGTTTTAGGCACATCAGACGTTTCGATTCTTATCCACAACACAGTGCCATCAGAGAGGCATCTAATGGGTCCCACATTCATTCTGCAACATTCAACAACGACCCCAAACATTCAGCCAGAGCCATGAAGACCTGTCTTCAGAGACAAGACGAACAAGCAGTCCGGCAGCAGATGGTCTGGATCCCACAGAGCCCTGATCTCAACATGATGGAGTCAGTGTGGGATCACATGAAGAGACAGAAGTTGTCCAAGATGTTCTGAACAAATATATCTGACAGTTAGTACCTTGAAAGACTGTGGCCACATATATCCAGGATGGTCACAGCAAATATTAATTTGATTGAGGTTTTTTCTGTTTACTGCACTAAAAACTAAAGTATATGGGATTATTTTTGAAAGTATTCTCACTTTACTTTCAGTTCCTAAAAACTTTTTCACAGCACTGTTCATTTACTTACTGATCTGATGTGATAATGATCTGAAACTCTTTTTGCTTGACTCCCACCAAAGTGCAGAGGTGAGAGCGATTCGCTCAGAAACGCCTCACAGAGCAGGGTGGATATTCACGAAAACCAATATGTCACTAGCTATTTAACCATTTTCAATCTGCTTATTCTCACTGAGAGTAAGAGGCCAGGGAGAGAAGCAATCAGGAAAGAAAGCATCTCAAACATGAGGACGATAACCTGATGCATCCACAATGATTAAATCATTACCACACCTCAACCCACCTTCACATGACATCGAGAGGGAAATTATAGACCGTTTCTGTCTCCACTCAGCAGGCCCTGCTGCACTGAGTATCTGTGTGTTTGTGTGTGTGTGTGTGTGTGTGTGTGTGTGTGTGTGTGCATCTGTGTCTATATCCCTGGCAATCCCCATGAAAATACCATGTGGCTACAGAGCAGCCTATCACAAGAGGGAGACAGTTGCCGTGCTTCTGGATCCAGTGAGGGAGCTGTCCATTTCAGCACCACGAAGAGGCAGCAGTAACCATGGTGCACTGTGAGGATGAACAGGATGTGACTAATAACAACATAAACAAACAAACTTCAGAATATATTTCGAGCTGTAATTGAAAACATACTGAAAATTATCCAGCCACACATGCAGATATATTCGTTCCCATTCCTGTTTTTGTGCAGAATACTTCCGCCTACATGTATTGCTGTCATCTACATTCGCATGCATACCTACATTATAAAGTGTACTGTATATCAAAATGAATTAATTCCACTGTAGACTCTGTAATAACCTTTGGAGCATGTCTCTAAATATAATAAGAAGTATATTTCAGTGGTTGTGACAGTACGAGAATCATTGTCTTTTCTGCCAGGCACGGGGATATGAAACATATGACAGAGTCAAACATACAGGCCACGGATCACTGAGCTTTACAGCCTAACCAATCTATTTCTGTTGAAGCCATCCAAGCCCTTAACCGCCCGGTCAGGTGTTTTACACTCGCCCCTTTCATCATTTGTGTCTCACATCTTCCCCTCGCCAGGAAATTAAAATACACGTCAGTCTGTTGGAAAATAATAACCCTGCTGATGGTAATAATGTGACACCTTATTGATCCCTGTCAGAAAATTATCTTTTTTTTCATGCCCCCTCTTCTATGAAGAGGCCGGAGGTCGGAGGTTAGCCACGGAGCAGCGCCCCACGGGCTGTTAGGGGCGAGTGGAGCGGTGCCTTGCTGGACGACACTCCAGCAGGGTGGAGGGCTGGCTGCCAAAGGGACTTGAACTTGGTTTGTGTATCTTTATAAACATTAGATACACCTGCTGCCCTCATGAAATGCAGTCAGATTTTTTTTGTTCTAAATAAACCAGACAATCTAACCCCAGATTTCCTTCAGCGGTTTAAGGCAACCATACTGCAAAAAATATCTGCCTTAATAAGTCATCTGTTCTACATTCAGGTCTTTTTTTAACAAGGCCATTGCTGCCATTGAGGTCAGGACTGTAAGGGGTTTAGTAACCATGGGAGGAAGCTCACATATCCACACTTAAAAACTTACACATAGACAATTCTTTTTAGGCTCAGCCCAGTCTTTTTAGACGTAAAACCTTTGACTTTTAAGCCAGCACAAATGAATAAATTAAAGATTGAGTATTCCTGGCAGCGTGGAGATGGCTTTGAAACAACATGGATCTTTAATTGGGAAATAAAATGCTAATGCTTCATTCTAGAGGTCTGCTATTTAAAAAAAAATGTCCTCGGGAAGTTTCCAGAAAATAGCTTGGCAAATTGGTGCTAATTAAAGGGAAAACAGAGAATATTCTTACACACTTATTTAAGAGTTTAGATAGTTTTAAGCAGTTGATTTCCACTTCCACCTATTTCTTTGAAAGAACGGCTCATTTTAAATGCAACAAAAAAGATGTAATTGAATAGCTCACTCAATTAATAAAATATGAGACATTAAATAATTTAAACATTTTTAGAGACTTTATTTTTAGCGTATAGGGGGATAGTGTTTCTAAAATTTTGGTTATTCTCCTGCTTTTTTTAAACAAATTTTTTTTCATGGAGTTTTGAATGGAAAGATTTTGGAAATCATCATTTTCTTTAATTTAACTTGTTTGCCAAATTTCTTTGAAACAATACTGTTTCTTCTTGCTATTGCAATTACTGTAACTAAAATACACAATAGAATTTGTATCATTTGGACTCATTTTATCATTTTATTCTGTTTTAACTGATTTTATTTTGTGTTTTTACACATTCTTTTATTGCATTTCTTCAGCTTATGTAAATCACTTTGTGTCTGTAAGGTCCTGTACAAACAAACAAAGTTGCTTTGCCTTCAACATACAACAAAAGACTCAAGTAAAATGAATCTAAAGACAAAATTCTCCAAACAAGTTGGTGGCCTCACCAGGCTGACACGTTTTGTTGTTGTGTTGAGGAAAATGAGAAATTCAGCATTGGATCAACTTACTTGTTGAAAAGGACTTTTTTTTTTTTTTTTTTTTTTTTGCAGTGCGCTTGTTTTTGCGTAAAGTGCTGCTGCTGCTGCGCACGGAACATCTCTCTCTCTCTCTCTCTCTCTCTCTCTCTGGTCCTCGCTCTCTGGTTGTGTCGATTTTTTTTCGTCCTCTGCTTCTAACCATCATCCACCCCCTCCTCCTCCTCTCCTCTCTCCACTTCTATCTCAGCTCTGCGAAGAAGAAAAACGAGGAAACCAAGGATTGGTGTGTTGCTCGACTTGAAATTTTATAATTTTTTTTGCGCACATAATCTCCCCCCAACCACGTCTGACAGCCTTGCCAAAAAAAAAAAAAAAAATCATTGCTTTTGATGATTTCTGATGATTTTCATGTGATGACAGTGAACGGCTGTGTGTCTGTGTGCGCTCGGTGTGCTCCGGTTGGCCGTGATATAACCGTCTAGGATCGTTTGGATGCTGGAGGAAGAGGCTCTGACGCTCCGGGAAGCTTCGTCCATCCCTCCGTGTCCTCCTCATTCCTGCGACCGGCTGCATGACCGGTGATGCTCGGCCTCTCCGCCTGGATGCGCCCCTCTCTCCGCGGTGTGCCGTCGGTACCGCTGCCTCTATCCCCCCATAGCAGATTTCCTCTGTCGCCGGAGAAAGGTCTAGGGACCACATATGGAAACTGGGGATCAGAATTTTAGGAAAAAGGAAAACTAAGCAGGCTGTCGTTTGATTTTCATAACTTAACATTTTTCCTCTTCTCTTTGGCTTGATTTTTTTTTATTTGGAAAGGGGGTTGATCGTCCCTGGTTGGTTTATTTTCCTTCATCTCTTAAGGAATGGCTGGTTTTCATGGCAGTCATGGTACCAGCTGATTATTTGGCATTATTTATCGTTCTGTCCTTGATTTTGGGGGAGCGCTTGATTCTGCTGGTTTGAGTCTGTTCTTTCATTTCTTACAGCACATCCAGTCATTATTATTTTTTTTGCTTTTTCTCCACATATTCTGGGCCCTGCCTGTCTGTCTTGCCTGTCTCCCGTCACCGTCTTCCCACAGAATACATGTGATAGCCTGATTGTTCAGAAAAGCCTGAGATGAGCCTCCATAATTCACTGATCCACTGGGTTGCATCAAGGTAGTCAGATCTCATCCTGAATTGTGTCATCATTTGTTGGAGGTCTCTGCTTCTGCCTTTCTTTCTTTTCTTTTCTTTTTTTTTTTTTTTTGGGGCCATTTTAAAGAAATCAGGCCGCCAACTGTGTTAGTCTTAACCACTCTCCGCCCCCACACCCCCATGTTTCTTCATCCCTTTTCAGTATGAATTAATTCACACTGCATGTATGCGTGTGCTTGTCCATGTACAGGTGTGTGCGGTTGAAAGTTTGGCTCCGTGAGCAAGTGTTTGCGCGTCTGTTTGTGTGTGTGTCTGTGTGTGTGTGTGTGTGTGTCTGTGTGTGAGCAGGAGAGTGACAGTGTAGGCTGTATGTGACGGCCTGAGTGGGGAAAAAAAAAAAAAAAAAAAAAATCAAGCGCTACGTGCACATCGTTCCATACATCACCGTCGAAGCTGTGAGGATTGTAATACATGTAACTGCTTTAGTCAGCTCAGAAAAGCCAAATTCAGGCCTGAGACGACCACAGAGAAGAGGAGCAAAATCCTCCATCTTCTCATTATCTCGGCCTTTTTCAGAGTTTGACGTTTAGAGGCCTTCCAACTCAACAAAGTAGGCCTAGATCCCAGACCAGGTCTCTTGAGGGATCTGCTAGAAGCCTGTGTTTTTAGGTCAACATTTTTTCCAGAGCAGGGCAACTTACTGCCACTTGAGGACTAGAAATTAGGAACCTTTGTAGCTGAAGGTTCTGTCATCCTCGCCAAAGTCTGTTTGACCCACCTGCCGGGCCAAACAGCCACCCATCCACCCCCGAACCTTCACCCTCATCTTAATTTTCACCTGTTTGCTGCCCCCCCCCCCAAAACCAACCATACGATTTCCCCCGAGCTCCCCTAACTCCCCCGCCCCCCCAGCGGCCCCCCGCTACCGTCGTCCGCCCGACGCCGCCCACCCCCCGCTTTCCGAGCTGGCGTGGCGACGCAAACTCACAAATATTTACTTCCTGTACATCAAGAGGAAAGGGGGCCCCCCTTTCGTGGAATGCGGCAACATGGGCGTGTTTGACCGCGGAGTTCAGATGCTGCTGACCACGGTGGGGGCCTTCGCCGCCTTCAGCCTCATGACCATCGCCGTGGGGACAGACTACTGGCTGTACTCGCGCGGCGTCTGCAAGATCAAGAGCACCAACGAGAACGAGACCAGCAAGAAGAACGAGGAGGTGATGACGCACTCGGGCCTCTGGAGGACCTGCTGCCTGGAAGGTGAGCCGGGGATGCACCGGGGCGAAGCCACACATACATGCGCAGATACACCGGCAGCACCTACCACGCTCAGGCACACAGGCAGATCGATCCCTACATGCCCACACACACACACACACACACACACACACACACACACACACATACACACACACACACACACACACAAAGTCCTGCATTTGCACTCACATGCCTACACATATGCTCACATGCCCACATTGTTCTGTATGTGCTCTGCATCCATTTCCACACATGCAAACGCTCACTCTCTCTAACCTACACACACATTTCTGCTCTATCTATCTATCTATCTATCTATCTATCTATCTATCTATCTATCTATCTATCTATCCAACCTCTGACATCATATTCCTTTTTGCCAGTGGTATTGCAAGTCGCTTGTGTTTCTGCACAATTCCAAAATGGTACCTTTCATTTACAAATTGCAGCATCTTTCATTCCTTTCCATTTAGTAAAGTGTAGGAAGACTTAACTTAGTGTTGAGAGATGAATACAGCTTCCTCCTTTGAGGTGATCTGGATGGAGCGTCCACCAAATGGTCCTTTTGGTTCCTCTCTTGTCCAGGGTTTCGGTTGTCGGTCATGGCTGCTGTGCGGATTGTTCTTTTTTAAATTGTCCCAGCAGAGAGCAGCTCACTTTGAATCCCCCACAGGACACCACAAGATCCATGCCAGGTATACAGCTGCTTTGTATACCCAGCGGTCCCTGCTAGAAGCTTGTCGTTTTACACACTGTTGAAAGGAAAAAAAAAAAAAAGATATGTGAAACTTCAGGTGGTTATCTTCATGACACACAGGCCAGATGTTTGAATCACCCAGCAGGCCGTTATTGGATCGATGAACACTTTTTTAATATTTCTTGCCCATGTCAATGTAGGGACTGTTTAGTACTCTCAGTAATCCTTCCTCCTCTCCATCACTAGCCTTGCAGCGTTAGCTAACCTGTGCAAGTCTAAATGGTTGTTTTACCCTTTGAGTGTGAATGTTCCTGTTGCTGTGTATGTGGCGGAGGATTACCTGCAGTGTACTGGGGCATATTGGTCCCAGAGATAAATCCAACAGGTGACCACCGGTGAAAATCCCCCACCACGCCACAGCAAAGAGGATAGTATCAAACACACACAAAAAAAAAGGTGAGAACTTCTTTAACAGTTAATCTGACTGTTGAACTTTCATGTAAGATCCAACTGAATGTTTGATTGTGTTTTGAAAGAGGAGGAAGGATTACAGAGACCCCCAAAACACTCACATTTATATGACTCTGTGCTGTGTCTGACTGCACCACACACAGCTCTGTCCGGGGCCTCGGTCAGACCCAATATCTGGACGTGTGACGGGCTTATAAGTATCATTTTCATATTCCACCTGAGACTTCACATCTGTTGTAATTGTTTGAGTTGAAATCTGTAAATGCAGCTGCCCAGATTTTAACTCCAAAAGTCTAAAACGGTTTGAAATGCTGACTGTACAGGGACAAGAAACTGGTGTATGGGTTTTGTCAGGGAGCTGAGGCTTTGTCCCACATAACATGCCTTCCAAATTTAAATGAGAAGTGTTGGGTGTATCGGAGCGTATCTGAGAGAAAAAGCAAAACACGATGTAGTGTGTGATGCAGTGTTATAGTGGTGTAGAAGAAAAACTGTGAAATGCCTCTTTAAGTGTGAAAATGTGAAACTTGTGTTTGGAGCTTGTAATCTGAGCCCTTCCCAGTCCTGATCCCTGCAACAGAGCAACCGGATATCTAATTGTAACTCTTAACTTCAACCTAGTGGCCTGTTTTAAATTCTAACCTTAACCTCAAACCTCAAGGCCTACGCCTCAAAAAGAATAGAGGACCAAGAAAGTCTGAAAGATTGCAGTACAAGCGCGCACACACACACACACACACACACACATACACACACATACACACTGACATGCTTACACCATACATGTGTGATCCATCTTCATCCTGAATCACACAATAGCCTGCCCCAGATTCACCTGATTCACAGGACAACGCTGCTGCTGCTGCTGATGATGATGATGATGCTGCTGATGATGATGATGATGATGATGACACAGATTCAGTGCTTTTTGCGGGATTTTTCTAATGATTCATTTGGTCTTCATCTCTGATTGCCACCATAATAGCCCCGGTCATTATGGAGAGGTGACCTCACTTGTATGTATACTCTGTGCACTGATGCTGTGCTCGTGTTACGAGGGAGCTTCTTGTGCGACTTAACACTGTGAATACCTTGTAAATTACCATCGTCAGAAGTAATAACGACGAGGAGCGACACCGAATCAAAACTCTTTCCGTGGTTTGTTGTACTGTAGGTCATGATGAGCACCCACCTATTACTCATGGCCTGTGTTTGTGCGACTGTGTGCACCCATGCGTGTCCAGTCACGGTGTGGACGCTGTGACGTCAATCCCTCTTATTGTGACCTCACTCAGTCTGATCCTGTCACACACCTGGTTAATTCACCCCCCTCCCCCCCTCCCCGCCCCTCACCCCGCACGGCCTCAGTGTAACATTCAGATCTAGTATAAGACAAAACAGTAATGAGCTCATCACCTCAGTTAATCCTAACGCAACAGTAGCATGTGTAGCAGGAGTCTCTCCTCATGTCGTTATCTTCGTCTGATCTGCATCAGTACTGCGGATGGTTCTTTTTTTAAAGCTCATGCGGGGAAGCGGAGCAGTGTGATGGAACAGTAAGCTTTACAACATAGCTAGCTAAATTTTCTGGATGTGACATTACAGAAAATGAGCAAAGTTGGAGCTCAAGTAAAGCACATGACATTTAAATTCTGCATGTTAATCAGTGAGAACTAGTTTCAAATTTAATGTCAGTTCACTCGTCTGAAAACGCAATATAACCCCATTAACTCATACAAAAAAAAAAAATGCTGATCAGGAAGTCTTGGAGGTTGCTCTAGCAGCAGTCGTGTCTCCTGTGTTTCTCAGCTATCCTGCCAGTGGACTTCATGTCATTAAACTCATCTCCAGCTTCACACTGTTGCTATTTTACATTCCAGTTTCACTTCATACCACGGGGAAGATTTGGCTTGCGTTCTGCTTCCTTGTGTTTGGTTCGAGGCAGGTGAAACTATTCCTGGATTGCCGTCTTTTCAGGTCCTGATAGGTGATATTCTGCTCCCAACGGGGCAGATGTTGCAGCACACCATGTGCAGGTGAAGCTTAAAACATTGCAACAGACAGACAGCTGTAAATCTCAAATTACATGAGTGCATTCAGTAACCTTTCACTCCACCGCCCCAGAAAAAGGTACATTTACTCAGCTTTCCTAAGTACTAACTCTTGGCCTCCTTCCTTTGCTACATTACTTATTCTGCTACAGTAGCTAACTCAATTTTTAATATAAGGCTACTACCCTTGAACAGATTGAAACATACTGTATGTCTTGTGCTGTCTTCTTCTTTCCTGCAAAATCTGCATGAATTTCTCAAACACATTTTTATCATTTATAGTAATTTATACAGATTTACACAATTCCTTGCTCACATTTGATCTGTTTAGGTTAAACATCAACATATTTAGCTTTGATGTCACTTTACTCGACTACAACCACTTGCCTTAAACAGCATGGCTCGGTTCCATGCTATGCTGGGTACTGTTCCAGTTGTGCTTTGGACCAGGAATAGAAGTAGAAGAGAGGATCTGGTTACATTCGTTTCCATCAGTTTTACAATTGATTTTTACATTTTTGTTGTTGCTTCCCAAGCTTTTGTCATGGTCTTGCCCCTGGCTACATCTCAAACCTATTGACCTTTTATGGGGTGAAAAGGTCGGGCCTGAGATAGGGCTGTCCTGGCTATTCCTTTGTCTGAGTCTATGTTAGAAAAAAGAAGGTTTCCAGGCTTTTCCTGCTTTGTCAACCAGTCTGTGACAAACCCTGTTGCCTGGTTAAAACACAGCTTCAAACTACAGCTCCAAATCTCCCAAGTCTGATACACACATGTAGATTATTCATGCAGATAAATGCATTGCAACGCGTAAATAAGAACACACCTACAGGGTGTGGCAAAGCAAAACGAGAGTTATGAATATAACTATGGTTCTGTGAATTCTGGATGACCTTCAGAGACCTTTGCGGGCGGTAACTACAACAGACGGAATAGTTTTTAGTAACCCTGGAGTGGGAAACACTCTCAGCTACACTTCCAACACCTGCCGACACAACCGTCGTATAAGGTGTCGCTCACTTCCGTGAGGCTGTTTGGTATTAAACAACAAAAAAGAAGGTAGCCGACGCAATACCTGAAACTAACACGAGTAAGAACAGGTTGCTATGTCTTGACGCTTAGTTGCAAAAGAAATGTCTAAGCATCATAAACATCAGCTCTTCAGCCTCTAGGGAGCAAAAGTGTAGCTCAACAAGACTGCTGGCATAGGTGAAGAAATGCTAACGCTAGCTTAACCTCTGCAAAGTGATGGAAAGAAGTTGCAGCAGTTGTTGGGTTTCTCGGCTCTCTTACATCACCCACAATGAAACTGAGCTACAGATCATGACTTTCTATGAGAAGGGGGGAAAAAAAAGATACCACAGAAAGTCTCGACTTTTTGTTTAGTCCATGAAAAGTGAACAGGGTTACGCTTTCCGTCTTTCGTGTACTTGTTCTTTCCACACAGCATCACCAACGCTCTTTTCTCTTTTCTCAGTGTTTAGCTGGTTTTATTTGAAAGTACCCGATAGAAAACGGTGAGCGGTTTGTTCCACATCACTGCTTCTTCGAGCTCTGTTGAAAATGGACTAATTTGGTGCAGGTGTGATAAAAGTTAGTGTACCTGCGATCAGCCATGTGAACATGTTATGTCGTGGGAATAAATCTGCTGTCGCTGCAAGTTTTGGAACGACTTAGACACCGGTTGGTCTTGAGTTTGAGGACAAAATGTGTCTATTTTTTAAGACAGAAAACACTAAATCTTGGCCGAGGTTGCAAAATTGTGTCAAATCACCAACACATTTGTCGATGTGAATGCAGCCACGCCAACTCACTCCATGTGATATGCTTATTTTCCTCGCTAAGTGGCTTTACTTTTCACACTCTAAGCTCGCTCGGTGTCCTTGGCACCGGAGATTTGAAATGGTTAAGAGCAGAGAGGAATCTGAGAGAGATCCAGCTCGCTCCGTGTGCTTCGCCTTCAGAGCTACAGTTGCTTTATAGCTGCGTGGTGCAGAGAAGAGAAAGAGGAAGAGAGAGGACGAGAGAGAAATTGGGAGGTGTTGAGAAAGAGAAAAAGAGGGAGAGAAAAAAAAAGAACAAGAGAGAGAAAGAGCAGGCAGCCCTGGTTTGCTGTCACACCCCCTCAGGCATCCTGTGCTATCTTTAACACACAGGCCTACGTTCTATCTAACCTATCTTGCCCCGGCTTTTAACATAATACGTCACAGTGTATGCTTTTATTTTAATGCCTGGGACTTGATGTACATTATTTTCAGATAACAGTGAGTTGACTGACTGTTGCACCTTTGTCATCGCAGTGACACGTTAGTGTCACAGAACAGGAAAGATCACATGTGACGTTTTAATGTTGAGCCTTGAGTTCTACGTAGCAGATTTGATTATGTCTCTGCTGTCATGCTTAGGCTTGTATACAAATGTAAGGGTTTGAGTGCATGTGTGTGTGTGTGTGTGTGTGTGTGTGTGTGTGTGTGTGTGTGGCCGGCTGTCTCAGAATTGGAGTGCATTACGGCAATGACATTAATTATGCTAATAGCCATCAGCTCCGTTAGCTTTGCCGCGCTGATCGGCAACAGAGCCTCTCCACGCCGCCTGTTTATCTAAAGCCCCGGCTAGTGTTACGCCAGGATAGGGAGTAACTAATTACATGGAATCAGATTACAAAAATAATCCGCTTACACAAAGAAAGAAAAAAAATGCAGACCATCTCTTTATCTAAAGCCCCAGTTAAGGGTTTAATGGATGGGGAGTACAAATGGCATGTAATCTGATTCCTGAAGTAATCTGGTTAGAAAAAAAAATCATATGATCTTTCATATCAAGCACCAGTCAGACAAACTGTAGGTAGGGACGGGCTCTAGAAAAATGACATGTAATCTGATTGCAAAAAAACACACACTGGTGCTTTATCTGAGGCCTCATTACTTCATGTGATGGGTTGGGAAGTGATGATTACAAGCAGATTTATTCAAAAGTCGTCTGATTATGTGTGATCTGGGATCTGTAGGCTGCCAGACATGGAAAAGAATATGATGATGAAAATACCGACAAATTAAATGATGAATTAATAAGATCATTTTGCTTACAATTCAAATTAAAGCCTGCACGCCAAATTTTAGGGACAAATAGTTACCTTTCATTTTGTCCTGCTGTGGTGGGTTCTTATTCTCTTAGTCAGATAATGATCAAACCTGTAAGTATTAATTATATTTGGTTATTGTTTATGTTGTCTCATGTTACATTATTTCTGTTGACATTCTACGAGTTCAGTCAGCAGTTTTTGTATATTTTTTAATTAGAAATCAGTAGAAAATAGTATGTATAAAAACAGTAATGTGCAAATTACGATAATATTTAGCATTAAGCTCTCCTTGGATGCTGAAATACATGAAGTATTTTAGATACTCAGCACAGGTAATTTTGTCTTAAGGTGTTTTACTAAGAATTACAAGTCTGAAATTCAGTTCACTAGGTGTAGAGTGAATTGACATTTTGACTGAATACACAGAATACAATATGAAGCCAGTATGGACAACATATCCAGGGTGTAACTCTGGATAAGATGCACCTGTTCTGATACTGTAATCTACAGAACTGTAAGTAAACCCTCCCCCAGCGTTTGTCTCCCTTATGGATTTGTCAGTATTTTGGTTTAAGTTGCATACAGTATGTAGTATATTAGACATTGGAATAATGTAAAACTGTCATTACAACTCCATATTAACAAAAAAGTCATGAGTTTGGCCTGAAACTAATAGAATAGACACGTGACGTGAAATATATTTATTGCTACCACTCTCATTTAAACATGAAGCTATAGCCATGCAACAGTCAGCTTGTTTTAGCACAAGGAAGCATACACCTATCAACACCTCCAATGCTAACTAATTAGCATGTTGTTTCTTGCTTCTTCACACAATCAAGTTGTCATTTTTATACTGTATTTTGTGTGAAAATTTAATTAACAAGATACAATGAGAGTCCATGTTTTCAAACAGGCCGCGGTATGCTAAGTTAAGCTAACTGCCTCCCAGCTCCAGCACCGTGCTTAACGCACAGTTCTCAAGGCTCTGGGGAAAAACTGGTTTTCAAACAGAACAACTGTATTCAAAGACACACTCAAAGGTAAAGATCAGCCACATTGATCAGTAGCAGACTGACGAACCTGCCTTATGATGTGAAAATGTTGCTGTGGGTTTTGGTGAAGTAATGCTACTGCGTCCCGTGTGGTTTTAACATTTAACATTATGGGAAATACAGATTAATGAACATCTGGAGGTAAAAAAAAACACTGTTACATTTAATAACATTAGAGTTACAACGAAAGAGAAAATGTTTTACATCTCTGAAATCACAAGTAACCACTTTTAAGGACAGCAAATATTAAAGCCACAGCCCCTTAATATGCTAAAATGCTAAAAGATGTATGATTCATGATGGAGGAGTGCTGGGTAAGGAAATAAGAGCCATTGTTCTTCCTCTGCACTGAGGCTGGCAAACAGTCAGCATCCAGCAGCGCTCTGTGGGCGTGCTGTTGTTGATACTGTAATAGAAGTGACTGACAGGTCACGGCAGCTGTCAAACCTCAGCCATCAATGTGCTGCAACCACCCAACTCCTGGAGACTCTTCTTAGCGAAGCAACACAAAAACCTATTTGAAATTATTTTTAGCTTCATAACTTATTTAAATGGAAACACCAGTTTAGTTTTTCCCCTGTCGTATAAAGTCTAAGACCACCAGTGTTTTTGCAGCAACAGCAAATCGATATCACCAGATATCCACATTGTACAGTAATAAGTTCCTGTTTATCACCATAAACAGTTGTTATTGGAAGAACTAAGATTCATGTTTGGTTCTTCATGGTGTATCACATTTTTATTTTTTCATGTTTATTTTTTGGTTTGGTTGCAGGGTTGGCAATGTTGGTCTGCGAGTTGGAGTTAGTAACTTTTTGTATCTTATTAATGGAAGTAAAATAGTAAAAGTATTTGGTTTAATTGCTTTTTCATGTTTATGCCAGGCATAATGTTTTTGGGCTGTCTGACCCTCCATACACGTCTCAATCTCAAGAACATATCTCAGTAACGCCTTGAGGGAATTTCTTAAAATTTGGCGCAAACCTTCACTTTGACACGAGGATGAACTGATTAAGTTTTGGTGGCCAAAGGTCAAAGGTCAAGGTTACTGTGACCTCACACAACACGTTTTTGGATATACATTTCCCCAAAACTGAGCCAGGTAAATCTGCAAAGTAGAACTGCAACTGTTTTAGTGTGTAATGATGGACACACTGACTGGTGTTAAAATACTTAAACTAGTGACTACAAATCTGTTTTTCACTCACAGTCTGGTTGAAAATTCTTCTGATATTTGGAACATGACAAACACAGTATTGGTGCTGTGGTTAAACATAATCAGAGTAGTTTAAAGTCTGAGTGGTACATACAAAGGCAGTGACATGGACAAAGCAAAAATATCACATTAGGTACCTAAACTTGGAAAGAGTGCATTCCAGATCTCTCCATTCATATTAAACTATGTGTTTGTGCATATTTGTGCTCATAATGGGGAGCACTTCGATAAAAATACACACACGTTTCAGCTTCCTGATATCCGCGCAGCCATCACATATCCCTCCCCAGTCCCCACGCTCCTCCATCCAGCAGCTATCGAGTCTGCTCCAGTTGGATTCACTCAGTGTGCCTGTCATCCCGGACGGATGGCCCCGTGTCGGTGGTCCAGCTGTGGAGGCTGGCTCCAGAGATCCAGCCTGTCGCGGACTTCCATGATGGATCTTGCCCCAGGACAGTCTCCCGTTCCTAGGCACAGACTGGAGCTGCCCCGGGGGCCCCAGCCTTGACAGGTGGAGCTCAGCAGGCTTTAAATGCTGCTATTAATCTCCATCACGGCGGGTTTGAGAGCGAGCGAGGTGTGTGTGACAGGAGATATGTTTCTGGGAATGAGGTGTGAGTGCCTGAGAGTGTGTGCCCCGTGTGTGTATGTGTTTGTACCAGCATTCAATTTTAGCTTTCATCCCACTCAAAATCATTTTGTAACTGAAGACATCTGAACCCTCTGAACCTGTGAAAACCTCACCTGCTTTAATAATTTCCATCTAAGCAGCAGTGACCTGGATTGACAAAACACAAGGTCCTCCATGATTTGAAAAATGAGCTTTGGGTTTAGGAGTAGCCAGTGTACGTTTTGCTAAGCTATGACAGGGGCATGATTTGAAGTGTAAAGATGATGTTGTTTAAGTGTTTCAATCTCATAAAGATTTAACAGTTGCTATAACTGATACTTGCAGAAAATATGCAATGTATAGAGCTGTATATGTTATGGTGTGCTACATCTATGTGTGTGCCTGTATTTGTCAAGTAGGGATAACAAGCTGTTTAGAGCATCATTGTGAGGGTTCACCTCCTAATTAGAGAAGAAAAAAAATTCTGTTCCCTTAAGGTTAACTGTTTATTTTATGTTTGAGCCTTGGTTTTGTGTTTTTTCTTTAGCGCAAATTTAAAGGAACATTGAATTTCTCAGGCGAGTGTTGGGAAAGGATTAATTAAAATGTAAGTTTATATATGTAGCTTTGCCACCTTTGTGTTTCCCAGATCTCTTCAACAAAGATGTTGAATACAATGTGAGAACAGCCACAATTTACGAGAATAAGGTTGAAAAAAATTGGGATTTTCCTAAGTTAAATTTCAGCATATACAGTGCAGGGTGTACTTGTATATGTGTGTGAATAGTGAGAAGATGCATGTGCACGTGCGCATTATTTAGGCTTGGAGTTGATTTTTGGTCAACGTGAGAATTAGTGTAAATTAGATTTTAAATTAAAATCAGGTGAAGCTCATCTGATCTTGCGCAGTTTAGGGAAATAATGGAGTGTGTGTGTGTGTGTGTGTGTGTGTGTCTTTATTTGTGAGGATTATATGGACCCTTGTATGTTTGTGATCGCTTGCATACATTCAGTACACACATGTGGTATATGTTGTAATGCATAACTACATGCCATAAAAGATAAGGATTATAGTGTCAAGTTAATGACTCTGGCCTAAGCTGGCTTTGCTCAGTATCATGACACTGCTGAAGTGTGTGTGTGTGTGTGTGTGCGTATCGACCCTGTGAAAAGACGAATGTAGCTTCCTGGAAAGCTGTGAAATGGTAACCTCGGGGTGGAACACAAACTCCTACCATGTAAACTATTGTTTGTTTCTTTTTGTTTTTAAGTCTTTCCACCCTTGCGATCAAATTAAAGAAAAGAAAAAGAAAAAATACAACCCACTAATGAAAAACTTTTAACAGCTATTTAGACTCGTGATGATTTTCAAACAGAAAGTCTTGATTCTTATCTCAAATATATTTAGAAATTGATTTTGGTGGACGGTTTAGAAAAGAATCTTTCCGTAATGTTTCATCACAAATTTCCTGTTTCTAATTTAGAAGCGAAGACCAACCAACACACTGTCAACCCAATGAGTGCTACAGTTGTACAGATCTGTTGTTCAGCTTATTTCATATGAATCACAGGAGAAAGCTTTGCCTGGGTAGAGGAAATATTTACCCTGACATGTTTCTGTAAATAGAACATAGATGAATGATATTATTTACACACATGCATTGGAAAGCCAGTCATTATGTAATAGGACCTTCTCATAAATATCTTATTGTCCCTAGATGTATTAAGGGTTTTTTTTTTTTGGAGTTTTGTCTGCGATGTCTGTTAATTGCTTGGTTCTAGTTGCAGTCTTTGTGTTTACTTAAAAAAAGAAAGAAGCTGTATTATCTTGTGAAATGTGGCATGCATTTTGAGCCCCAGCTGTAATGTAAAAAATGATGGAGTTGTATCAGAAAACATACTACCACGTCGTTTAGTGTAGCGAACATCAATTTAATCATTGAACATGTGATCGTACATTTTTAGTAGGTATGTTTTTACAGTATATATACATCATTTTTATTATGGTCTATCACCCACTGGTGGTTAAATCTCTCATTAACTAATTAATGCAGTCCCCCCCTCCCCTCCCCTCCCCCTTTCTATTTGCAGCAGCTTTCCTCTCGTGGCAGCGCTGGGTATCTACGGCCACACGACGCTGCGTAACTATGGCGATTCAGCGGCTCTGTTTGCAGCACAAGGCCGCCTGTCAGGCATCACGGCCTCTCAATCAAAGACACTGTTTACGAGCACTCACACACACCACCTGGGACTGACACACACTCCGCTCCGCACCATGGGAGGGACATCAATCTCACACACACACACACACACACACACACACACACACACACACACACACACACACACACGCACATAGATACAGGTGTAGCAGAGACACAAGGACATACTGCGTTAACACACATCAGGCGTTTACAACATGTTTAATATAAAGAAACGTGATAACTTTTGGATGTGAGCTCAGCAGAATGTACTGCATGCTTGTTTATCACTGTACCTTATGTATAATCATCCAGATCCAGGTGCACGTTAAACATTTATGAGCATGTTCTATTATTAACACAAAAAAACTCTGAAGATTGTGCTTTCTAGTCAACTCCCTCAGTGTTAACTAGAAAGCACTGAACTAAATGCTGGAGGAAGATGTTGGATGTAGAGACATGAAAATCGGACTTTGATGCCGTTATATATTGTTAAGTTTTTAAGGTTTTTGCCCCCCCCCCTCTCCTACAGAAGTGCTATATATACTTGGTGCTCTCAGTCAAATTGGGTGATAGACATAAACATATCGCTGGCTTGCTAACGGAGACGTTGCCGAACGGCTAGCTGACTTTCTCTGAAGCATTTTCCCATGAAATCAAACAGGGTTTTTATATAATTCAAAACTCTGTCAAAGCCCATATGTATGTTTGGCAGCAGGCCAGTAGACAGGGCCAGAGATGTCAATAAAGGGACACAGAGGCCGTGATCTTAGTAACGATAGAAACCTGTGAGTAGTTCGTTCTCAAACTGAAGAAATGTACATATGGTGGGTATTATATATAGTAGTGTGTTGGAACTTCCTATGCCAACAAAACAATACATTTATAAATTATTCCTATAGTTTAAGTGAAATGTATTATTTATTTATATTATTTATTTAACATAGTTCCAATACAAAGCCTGAAACTGATGTAGAGCGTTTATAGCAATTATTAATTTTCAACTCTTGTCCTGAGTTGGGCTTTAACATGTACAGTGTAATTAAAATAGTCAGTTTTCATTATCATAAAACCACAATACACTACAGCCATGAAAGTAGAGTTAGAAACTATATATTGAAATGCATTGATTGTGATTTATAGTTTAATAAAAAACAAAAAAACACAAACGGACAAAACAAAAACATAAGAAATAATAAATAGCCTAATAATTTAACAGTTAAGGCAATAAAAAAATAAAAAAAAGACGCAAAATCCAAATAAAAATGTGTGTTGGAGTGATCAGACCTCAGATCTGAAATCCTGGCTGTGGCCCTGCAGTATATACCATTTTATCCTGCTGATTGTCGGCAGATCTCACAGTTTATATTGTGTTGTATTGTGTGAATCTTAATTGGTGATATGATGTGTGTGTGCAGGGTATCCAAAGCCTCCAGTGTTAATCTTAAAATTGCTTTCGGAGTGTGTCCAGTAGTGTGTTTTTGTTCCGCTGCAGATGCTTCAGTGTTTCACTAACAGGGTTACGCAACAGGACAGAGCTGTTAGCAGTCTGTGGTGTGACAGGAGGCAAGTGTGCCAGGGTGGTGGAGTATGTATAGTGGTTGCCACTGACTGCATACTATGACTACAGTGTCAACAAGCAATGGGATCTCCCCTCAAAACCCCCCCCCCCCTTAATGATTACGCATTACGCACAGTTCAGCTTCTCTCATTGTGGTGAAATGTAAGTTTATGTGCGCCGTGTAATAGAAGGTTAATATTCGTCAAAACTCTCAATAACGGCTCGGACAAACACACCACTTGCTGCTCTTTGCTTCAGGAAACTACGGCAGCTGTTTTCCACCGAGGCTACAAATAGGTCATGTGGCTTAGGGCCCTGCTCAGGGGCCGCTTGAGAAATCTGAGGGGTTCGAACACAGTCACAGGAAATAAGAAAAACAAATGTTTTCTCTTCATTTGTGCTTTGTTTTAAAAAAAATGTATTTCTAGGCTAATCTATACAGAGAAAAATCAGCCTTTGGCTGAGCTGCTCCTCACCCATATAGACATATGCAAAGTGTTTCACTGTCAGGGGCCACAAGCAAAAAAGGTTGGGCTCTACTGGACTAGAGTCACAGTGGAGCCTTTGTATATGAAGTCCAGTGTTTCACAGTGTAAGAACAGTAAATCATGGACTGTGTTTTAACAGCACGTGGGAGGATTCTCACTCTCATTTCAATATCAAGCATTTTTCATCAGTTCAAGACCAAAAAGGTGAATCCCGACGTACCTGCTCCAGTTTAATAGGGTTAGAGTTTGTGGAGTCCTAAAACCTGGAGTATTTGGGCTGTGCCCCCCTCCCCTCCCCCCCACAACAATATACAATATTGAATTATAAACTCCACCTGTTAACATCTCAACCGTGAATTCAGAACAATGTGAACAGCTTTCTGTTTGCATTATTTACATGTACAATAAAAAAAAAGGGGGGGGGGGGGTTCTGATTTGTGAAGACAGCAAACACAAAAATCAATTAATAATGAGTGTTTACTGTAATTATTTCTGCTTCAGAGATGAAGTTGATTAGTAATATTGAATAATAGCAACTTAATCTGTTTTACATCTTTTCCCACATTGTTTTATTTTGAAGATTTTTAGAGGCATAATGAGATAAAGTGTCCAGTATTATACATTTTATACACATTATAAAAAATAAAAAAAATCCCTAATTTAGTTTTTCTTTCTTATTCCTTTAATCATCTTGTGACTCCTCAGATTCCTTTACGTCGGGCTCCACCATCTCCCAGTGTAAGCTGCAGTGTGTAATAGTGATTTCTGCTACAACAAACAACAACATGTCATGTGCTGCGTTTCGCAGTGGAGTCCGGTGTTTTTACAGTAGTAACAGTATGTCACGTTCTTTGTTTTACAGTATAGTAGGTTGTAGTGTGGTGTAGCGGGGAGCTGTTGGCACCTCCGCACAGTCTGTTTAACGCCTGGTGGGAGAGGTGCTGACAGGCCGACTGCTCCCTAATCCTGCAGACATCAGGAGCCAAAGGGAATGACCGGGGAGCTCAGTGTGTGTGTGAGCATCACGTATGCTCAGTGTGTGTCCGTCTACATAGATAAGCACGCTGGTAATTCCAGGGCTCGCTCATGACCTTCAGTCACTCTTGTTAAATACCTGTGGTGTTCAGGTGTTCTTGAGGGGAAGACGTACGCGCGGCAGCCGTGTTTGTGTAAAGGGTCAGTTTGCTAATCACCGTGATAGATGTCATCAGAGCCGGTGACTCCGCCCACCATCAGTCAGAGCGGAGTGACAAATCGACCGAGCTGCTCCTCAGTGCGAACGCAGGGTGAAGCCGCCGCCGCTCCATTATGGAGTTTGTGTTAGTGGGAACATATGGTCAAACTGATGGAGTAACAATGCTGTCATCTGTAAACTAGATGAGTCGTGTGTGTGTGTGTGTGTGTGTGTGTGTGTGTGTGTGTGTGTTTCCAGTCTCACTTGCGTCTATATGAAACATTAGCCCATTGATTAATTGATGTGCATTAGAGGGAGGGTAAAATACACACACACACACACACACACACACACACCGGTACATAAATACAAGCTACAATCTGATGAGGTAATGGTGAACTTTCTTTTATTATCCAACTGTTATGAAATACATTCACACCACACACTCTTTAATAAAAATAAAACTGCTTTGATATACTCTTTAAAATGATGTGCTTGTATGTGTGTGTGTGTGTGTGTGTGTGTGTGTGTGTGTGTGGTGGATGACTGTTCCTCCATCTGTCACCAAAGAGGTCAGAGGTGAAAAGTCAAACTAGTTGTCTTGTAAGGTCAAGTGATGTATTATGTATAAGAATCCCTCCCCATCCAACCCCCAACACACACACACACACACACACACATTTTACCTAATTATTTTGTCTTATTAGAGGTTTTTATCATTTTGTCGGATGGAACTTTTACATTAATATGAAAACACTTTTGAGGGAATAGAAACAGGAAAAATCAAGAATTACTCTCTGAAACACCCGCAGGGGGAATATGGATGGATGGATCCGCTATCCTTTTTCATTTTGCCTTGGTTTGGTAAAATTTTTCACACTTCCAGATATTAATACACAAAAATAAAGTAGTAAAACGTCCACTCTGGAGCTGTAAAATGACACTACGCCACCCAGCGCACTGTAAAGTAAACCACCCGGCAGCCACTGCAGGTACATCTAACACTCTGATGTTTCCCTGTGCTTTTGGAAATTGAGACTCACACCTAATTGATACTGAACAAATATAACGAGAAAAATATGTATCATATGATGGTATTTCTAATCTCTCTGTCCCTGTGTTTATTATTGCTTTTTAACCCTTATTTATCTCATCTTGAGTTCTTCAGTCAGTCCGTGTCGACGATGACACCGACTCAGTGATCTGGTTGTGTGTGTGTGTGTGTGTGTGTGTGTGTGTGTGAGGCATCCAGATGTCTTCATGACACAAAGTGAAAGCCAGCGAGGTGTGGGGTTATGATTCATCATCAGATTTTTATGGTCAGTGGAATGAGTTTACAGCTACACGCCAGATGTGGCTACCTCACGTTAACGGTAATGGTGCAGCATTAAGCAGGCTATGATGAACTCTGGTGTCTGCGTTTTATGACTGGTGGTCTGCAGTAAATCCTCACTGTGTTTATGTACTGGAGTGTGTGTGTGTGTGTGTGTGTGTGTGTGTGTGTGTGTGTTCTTATATGTTTTTGAAGCCTGGCTGTCAGACCTTTAAATTGAAAACAGTTAAAACAGTTTTGTTTTTTTTCCCGAGACATTTCTGTATTTGTATTAGCACCAATCAGGATGTGATAATATTTGAATCAGAGTCTGATGACAGGTGGTGGGTTGTTTGGCGACTGTCAGTCAAATCTAATCAAACCACCCCCACACAGTCCTGATGAAGCAGATTAACTGATTGTTAAATTTGTAAATAACAACTGCAGATGGTTTTTTTTTTTTAAATTATTATTTCATTATTAATATTTAAAGGGGAAGTTGTATAAATCATTTTGCCAAAAACTACAAGTCTGAAAAGTAAGTAACTCTAGCAGATATTGCTCCTACAGCAGCTACTAGCATAACACACCTGAAACTCTGACTGAACTGTTGCCAGTCCGGTCACGTTGTGGTTAAAGTAGGCGCCAGGTTTTGACGAGGAAGGAGAATGTGTGGAAGAAAAAAGATGTTTCTGCTGCATCGAATTAAATCGCTTTTTTAAAAACAGTCTCTTGTGAGTCGTTACGCCAGTGCAATGCTAAATCGGTGCAATGCTCCTTTAGTGTTGGAGGGAAATATTAAATATTTAGGTTTTAGGGGACGGAGCCACCAGACGGCCTCAAGAAGAAATTCTCTTCAACAAAATCATATTTATTTTTTCTTTTCTTCACTTTAACAGATTGAACACTTTAAATGAAGACGGAAACTTTCTCATAGCTCATATTTGACAAAGGGTCAGAAGCAGACTTTGCTTCATGTTAAAGAGCCGAGCACCGAAAAAAGTCGGGCACCGCTGGGCCATCAAGTGCACCATGTGGACGAGCATCCACACAAGTACGAACGCATAACAAAGTCTTCTCATTAGCTTGTATAAAATGACTTCTGGCATTTCAATATATGTTTGGTTCTGAACAGATTCAAACTGACACTTACTCCAGACATAGTGTAGGAACAAACAGAAGAGTGTGACAACACAGCGGAGAGGTATTTGATGTTATTTTTGCACTGAAAATGTTTTTTCTTACATGTTGGTCCTGCGGGAATAATCACCGTTTTGAAGTGACAGAACCATAAATTGTATAGAAGCGGTCTTATGATGCAAGGTTGATAATTTGACCCCTTTTCTATCATTACTGTCACTGCCATCACACCATCACTTTTCACTAGAAAGTTGTTTTTCCTTTTTAACATCCAGAGACGCACTGTCAGGAGACACAAACCAAGGGGGCGACCCCGATGGCCCCTCATATCGGGCGGGGTGTGTGCTGTCTAGCATCTACTGATTGCCTGCATGTGAGGCATTTAGGAACATCTGTAAATTGTAGTTCCTACCAATTATCTGCATGTGAGGCGTTTTAAGATTCATCTGTAAATTGTAGCGTCTGCAAATAGTGCTGCATGTAGGGGGTTCTTCGATGGCCCCCAGAGTCTCGGAGGGCCACCGTTAACATCCCTGTTCCTGTGGCTGAGATGTAACATTTGCTGTTGCTTATTTGCTTCCTTGTTTATTCTTTGCTGTCCAGTTGTGACTCTTGTCCACACTCGCCGCCTCACCTCTCAGCAGGGTGAAACTATCAGTGTTAACACCTTCAGAGTGGGGAGGGAAAGTAGGTAGTGATTACTATAATTAGCAGGTGAGTGTTTCCCTGAATTAATCCCTCATATCCTCCAGCCTTTCTGATTTCAGTGCTACAGCCATGAAAAAAAAAAAAAAAAAAAGCTTGTGTATGAGGAGGAAATGGTACATACAAGTGAGCCTGAAGAGATTAAAATAGACCATTATTCTGATTTTGCACTTTTGCATGAATTAGCTTTTGGATGTTCTTTCACAAAACAGTTACTGTGGCGTAGCCTTTTGGGCATGTGCAGTGATCTCAGGTGCAGCTTCTGATAGTTTCATTTACATATACAGTAGGAGTTGAAAAGTCAGTCGCTGCGACTCTGAAAATTTATTCTGAGCAAGAAACAACGGCAGATAATTCAGGTGACATGAACCATGTAGTAGGAAAGAAGCAAAAACTGTGGATGCACTAAAGATAATTATAATTACAAAGTTTTTTTTAAATCCTGCGGTACTCAACACCCCCACAGGACTGAACCGCAGCGTCACAGAGACATACAGTAAGCAGCTGTAGAGGGAATCGGTTACTGAGACTTTTAACCACGTATTGATCAACTGCAGCTGCTAAATGACCCAGTAAAAGACCGCGGCTGTATCGGGCAGGTGGTGTTGTGTGGTGGTGTGTGAACGTAACAATGAGACGGAGTGTGTTGCTGTGTTGCTTGTATGCTCATCCATTATTGCCCCGTTTGTTAAAGTTATTTTACATTGTTTCATTCCCACTGTCCTGTTTTTAACAGTCATGTAACAGAAAAACAATAAGAACAGAACTGCTTTTTCCCTCATTAATAGTCTCATTTATTTCTCCTCAAGTAGTCACCTGCTGTACTATGAACTGAAATGGACTAAAATAAAAAAAAATAAAAACTTGACCTTTGACCTGTTATATATTTTGGGCAAGAATGGATTGACAGTTTTTATTTTGAGCAAACTAAAAATACTGTATTTGCATCCAGTTTTGGAAATGTCACATACAATTAAATATGAAGTCAGGCTTCATCAGGAAGGTTGACAACAATAAATCAGATTCCTGAACACCAGAGCAAGGAGGGAAATAATGTCAATCCAACATAAATTTTATATTATTTATTTCATACAAATGCTTTTCCATACATCACTTTTCTTTTTTTTTTTTTTACATACAAGCAAGAAGAAAAAAATCTTATCAGAGCTGATTCTTCCTTTGAACTTTTCCATCTTGACAAAACGTGTAATTTACTCGGATGGAAACCGGCAGTCGACCGGTTTGTGCGATTTAGCTGGATGTGCTGCTCTCACGCAGACAGCCGGTGACATGGCCTGAGAATGCGATCGTGCTGTGTTGAGGGGCAGGTACTGTAGCACACGAGTTGAGTCAGAATAAAGTGAAACGATTCAGCAGTTTTTCCTGAAGCCTCTCGGAGTCCAGGTCAGCGCAGTGACAGCAGCATGTGGACACAAAATGGCCTCCAGCGAGTCGGCTTGTTTGTTGTTTTGTAAGTGGGACTCAGACGTGCTGCTGACAGGCAGGTGACACACGCGAAAACAACTCTTGATTTATTCAGCGCAGGTTTTCCGCCGGTGTGTGTTAATAATATGTGTGTGTGTGTGTGTCTACATGAGAATTACTTTGTGACGTGTCGCTTCTCTCACAACGTCACATGTTGTATTTCAGTGTGTGTTTTGCTGCGTTTCTCCTGGTTAAACCATTTCAAACGACACACCCAGAACAGACGTCAGAGCATTTCTAGAACTACAGTAATTTTATAGTAGTTTTTTAAACGCTGTGATGGACGTGACAGTTCACACAGAGACAACAAGCTCCTTCGCGGGGATACAGAAGAAATACGACACATACAGCAGGAGGAAGTCTATGGTTTTGGTTCTGCTATTCAGAAACGCCTGTCTTCACGGCTTTTAGTCCCAGATCTGGGAGAGACGGGAGCCTTTGGTCTCCGACACTGTGGCAGTGTGAGTCGAATTGAGTGGAGTCATCATTCTACAGTTACAAACTCCAGGCTGATTGCAGTATTTTTAGACCCAGGATATTTAAATGTGACTAGGTGGAAAGATAAATAAATAAGTAGAGGGATTCTGTATTTCTGCACCAGAGTTTTACTCCTGACAGCAGGGAGAAGACTTTAATACAGCAGTTAGACCTTTAAATCAGGACATAAAATGCTTTCTAGCTCTCCCTGATGTTCTTTTACAATGTTTCCAGAAAAAGGAATTCAAGTTAAGAATTTAAATTTAAGAGACAGAGGTATAAGAGAGTTAATTCAATCACAGATTAGTTAAGTGCATTTCTTTGAAAGATCTGCTCCTTTTAAAATGAATTGGCTTGGTGTCATGATGCTGTCGTGTCTGCATATTTGAGCCATAACGATACAACTACCTAATGCATTTTAATATTTATTTATATAGAAATTGTTTTAAAGGTAAAACGTTTCCTTGTTGCAATTACGTTTCCTACAAAAACATAGTTGCTGTTGCAGTTTAGTTATAAAAAAGCAGTCATGTTCAATAGTATTGGGAGTGACTGAAAGCTCGTCCTGCTGACACCAGATGAAGAAGAGGTATTTTATGAAGCATTAACAAATACTGTATTTTTTCTTCGTGGTGTTAAGTAGGAGATGTCGACGACGATGATGACAGAATGTAAAGAAGAAAAGCGAAAAAATAAATGTTCAGGTGCAAATTCGGTTCCGATTTTTATTATGTGATCAAAAATATAATTTTACTGAAAAAAAATCTCTCGGCTGCTGCTTTTTCATGAATAGGTTCAACATTAAAAACTGTTCATATCTCGGGTTTTAAAATAAACTCAGCGTTTTTGCCTTCGCTGCGGAAGACGCCGGTGTTTTAATATGCTCCTTGTGATATTAAATGAGAATTATTCTGCAAATTTTCCACTGCTGTTGAATTAGAAAGTGTTTTGAAGTGGTAGTGAGACACAGCTAAAGGCTGGCCTCTTGGTTTCAAGATATTTATGGAACTAAATAGTTTATGAACTATAGGAGGGGCAAATATTTTTGTTTTTGTTTTCTAAGCACTTCACTTCACCCTCTCTCCCTCTCTCTCTCTCTCTCTCTCTGCCCTCAGTTCCTTCCTGCTTGTTGTGAAATGCTCGGGCATTTGTTGAATATTCACAGATAATTTAGACGACAGAGGACATGGGGGGGTGAGGGGGAGGGCGGGTGACAGAGGAGATTTGAGGAAGAAGAAGGAGATAACAGAGAAGAGAGGGATGGATGGATGGATGGATAGAGGTGATGTGGTGGATCCAAACTCTGCACCCATTGGCTTTTTCTTAAATGAAGGACCGGAGGCGAGAGAGCTGCAGCGAGGCGCTACTCAGAATACTGGATGCTCCCTCCTCCCTTCCTCTCTCTCTTTCAATCCCTCCCACATTCTCAAGGAATCAATAGTTGCAAATTAATCATTCTGCCCAGAGCACTTTGAGAGAGAGAGAGGGAAAGAGAGAGAGAGAGAGGGAGAGGGAGAGGGAGATGGTTTGCATAAAGATAGCGAAGCAGCAGCAGTGTGCATAATCACACCTTCAGTGCTTTGAGCCTGATTAGATGTTATTCATTGTTGTTTCACTTGTTTGGGGATGAGTAATCATTGTTGTCATGGCGATTGTTGTGGCGCCCCCGTTAGACGCTCTTTATATCTTTTCAGGGAGGAAATATCTCTCGCCTGGTCTGGAAATCCACCAGGAAATCACAAGAAGTCCCTTGGAAAGTCGTGTTAGCGACATCATTGTGCTAACACAAAGTGAATCCTGTTAGATGCAATACAATTTTAAATTATGTGACGACTGTGAGTGTTTTGCCTTGTGTATCCCAGTCTGTTAAGGGAGCTTTTACAGTGCACGACTCATGTTTTCATATTTATAAATAATCACAGGAAGACATAGTTTTTCCACACAAGACATTTTCCCCTAACTTAGTTTTTCTAGAGTGAAGACCAGGCGGCAGAAAAATGAAGCCAGTGTGGATATGCTAAAAACTGCAGTTCCTCTAAAGGCCACTTGAGGCTGGCTCCAGAAGTGAGTCAGTCCCCATAGACTCCCATGTTAAAATGCCCAACTTTAAAACATTTTTACAGCCTGGTACAAAAAAACGGTTTTGGTGTCTATAGCTGGGAGGTTTCCAGTCTTTATTCTGAGGTAAGCTAACCAGCTGCTAGTTGAAACAACTGATTTATCCGCCTCTTGGATAAGTGTATTTTTTCCAAAATGTCAAACTATTCCTTTAAGGCTCTGTGCATTGTAATGGGGGATCCATTAATGTTGAAAACCACTGAAGCGGTTTTTGTTCAGACATCATCCGTTAAAAAAAAAACTCGCGTCTCCACTCTACAACACTGTGTCGCGGGTTCTTATCTGAGCTGCATCATCTTTGGTCTCTGAGTGTTTTGTTAATGTTCATTTGTATTTTTTGCTGACCGTCGGCACCCATTTCAAGGCTGATTAATCTATTGATCACTCAATCAATCTTTTAGTCTATAAAATGTCAAAAAATAATGACAAACGTCTATCACGTGCTCCAGAGGGCCTCAGTGACGTCTTGCTTATGACCAGCACGAAAAAAAATTAGTTCATTTTAGAATGATTACTTCAAACATTTATCCTGCAAATGTTTGTTTGAACTGGCTGAAATTACAAAAATAAATAAATAAATCTGTAATCAGGAAAAGAAAACAGGCAAAAGTCGCCTAAAGCCGAAGAAGTACTTGCTTAAAACCCAAATCACCATCTTTTCCTAAACCTAACAAAGCCATGACCGTTATTTTAGTAACCATGGTGATGAAAGTAGGTGTGCCTCTCTCGTACAGACAACTGATGTCGGCCACACCTGCCGCCGTAGCAGGCGCTGTTTCAGGAGACACTCCTATGGGTCGTATCAGAGGGTTGAATAAAACGACCTGTACGGTTGTTCAGGTTGGAGGGAGCTGTTTGTTCTCCTCCTTTTTCTTCTCATTTATTCCATGATATCTTATGAACGTTGGTGTTAACAAACCCTAAACCCCACGACTTCAACATCTGGTTCCTTCCTGTGGTTTTTCTGGTCTAATCTTTTTAAGATTTTGTGGTCAGACCAGAACTCAAACCAGCAGCAATGAAACCCCTCAGGAAAATCATCTTCAAACACCAGCATTAAGTTGAGGCGAGGGTATAAACACCCACACACTTGCACACACACACACACACGCACACACACACACACTTCCCCAGCTTGCGTGACAGTATGTGTTACTCTTTTTATCCAGGCTGCAAGCATATGACTGTGACACAACCCCCCCCAGCCCAAAACAACAAGTACTTTTTTTTGCCTCAGGACACTTTTCAGTTTCATTATCACTGCAGGAGAGATCATCTCTGTCCAGATAACATCTGGGAGAGATGTGGGGTGGGGTAGGTGGGGGTGAGACGGAAGAACTGGGGTGAGGATGGAGGAGGAAAATATGGTAGGAAGGGGGGAAAAAAAACACAGGAGGGAAGAGGAGAAATGGAGAGCTTGAACATTTGGGCCTGTGCGGTGGGAAAGGGAGGAAAAGAAGGAAGGAACGAGGGGTGGAGAGAGGAAGGAAACTCGGGAGAGAAGAGCAGATGGAGAGAAAAACAGAGGAGAAGGTGTAACGAAGAGAGAAGGGTGGGGACGGAGCGAGGCAGCGGAGAGGAGAGGAGAGAAAGCAGGGACGGGCAGACATGTGCCAAACAACATCTGTGAAGGTGGGAGGATGAGGAGAGGGAGCCGTGGATGTGTGCGGGCGAAAGCCTTCCAAACAACATCTGTAATGAGAGCAACATCTGTAATGAGATGGAGGGAGGAGAGGCGAGGCGAGAGGAAGAGAAGATCTTAAACTGAGAGTGTGCCGAGGTGACGGCCGACGCTGCTGCGAGTGATTCTTAGTCAGAGTTAATGTTGTTGACACAGCAAGCAGAAACCCTGACACGGGAAGCTTGATTCATGTTTTATGACCACAGAAACATCAGCTGATAGTGACCAACGCTTTCACCTTGTTTACGCCCTTTGCTGATTTAGGGGAAAATGGGCTTTTTGGGAAACATCATCCATCACCGGCGTGGCTTACTAGCGCTGCTATTTGTCCCATCTGTCACTATCAATGAGCTGTAGCGTTCAGCCGCCATCGGACAGTATTATAATGCTCATTGTGCGAGAGCGGATACAGGCGGAAGAGTTTTCTTCTGCTGAACCCTGCGTCAGGCAGATGTGTTTCTATATGTTAACATCATTACCGTCTCACAGAAAAGAAGTGCTCGCCCCGTCTTTCATAATCTTACTGCGTGTACATGACACAAAGCGATTTCAGATTTTGAACTTTTTCGATGTTCAGTTTCACAGAAAATGGGCAGGTTGAGTCAAAGTTTACTGAGTCTAAAAAAACAAATAAATAAAAAATACAGAATAAAGTTTGTCACGCAGTTGTCAGTCCAAACAGGACAATAAAACAAGAACGATAGGCGGGAAGTTTCTCATAAGCAACAGGCCGTTCTGGAAACAGAAAAGCTGAGGCAGAAACACAAGAAAGAATCTGGCAGGTAACTGAGGGAAAGTGGCCAGTGTTTATATACTGAGGGAGCTAATTAGGAGAATTTGGGGCTAAAATCTCTGTGTTTACCAGCTGTTAGCTAGCTTCATCAGTGTTTGGCGCTGAACAGGTATTTACAGTGAATATGAGCTGATGCATGATGAGTATTAGAAAATTACGGGCTATAAAACCAAAACAATAAGATAATAGTTATTAAAATAATTAGCATATGTTGTCCTTTGAGCCATTGGTGGGAAAAAAAATTTTTAAGTGCAGCTTTAAGATCGGATTCATTTATTTTGGTTAAAGTGATAGTTTGGGTTATTGGACGCGGGGTTGTGTGGGTGAAAATATTCAAAATAAATCGTACACTTCAACTGATATTGGCTTTTTTCTGTGGGCATGTTTTTTAATTGGCTAAAACACGTTTTTGTGGATGGCTTCTGCTCCCGGCTGCTTCTCTAAACTGGCAGGGCGCTCATCTGAAGCTGCTGCAGGTAAAACACTGACTGTGTGTAACTACCTCTCATAACCCCATGTCAAATTACCCAAACTGTCACTTTAAGGTTTGGTTGGTTTTGGTTATGGCTGTACAGGGTTTCATTGACTTCATGGTAAAAATTCTGTTTGGACGCCTCAGTCAATTTCTTCCACTTCTTATATATTGTGATCAATACAGCAGTTTTTTTTTTTTTTTTTAATTGACATGAGATCAGTCGTATGTACATGTGTCTACTTGACAAATCTGCACAATATGTGCAAATACATGATTTCCTGTGTCCCTCTGACCTGTTAATGGAGTGTTTATGGGCCACTACACTATCACCACTGGTTGCTATGGACCTATATGAGCTTTTGCACAGTCGTTGCTATGCAGGGAGAGAGAGAGCGGGAGCGATCGAGCGAGAGAGCCAGAGGCCCATGCAGTGGATGAGTCATAGCCCCCCCAGCCCTCCCTCCCCTCACACTCATATCCCCTGCTCTCCTTCCACTGACTCAATGGGACCTCACACACACAAACACACACAGTCGGGCGTATACATGCATGTGTGTGAACACAGAAACAAACACACACAGAGCTCCTGGTGGTTTCTTACCAATCCTCTCAGTGGTAGCCAAACCTGTTAACATGTCTCCCCTGTGGATAACGGTTAATGGCTCATATTCATTTGCATGTAGGCACACACGCACACACGCACACACACACACACACACACACACACACACACGCACGCACGCACGTACAAATATACAGCCGTACACGCACAGATGTGCTTGTGGACATGCCTGTGTAAATGCAAAGCTGCACACACACACATACGCATACAGTTCATATATACACACTGTCAGTGCACGCACACATTTCATGCACAAATGCAGGCACATGCATGAACACATGCACACAGTCACACACAAACACAAATGTACTGTATGTTCTTTTTCAAATATGAACACACACACACACACACACACACACGCACACGCACACACCTCCCTCACAACACTCTGCCCTCAACAGCCACTGCTGAGGTGTTGTTTGAGGGAAGCACTTAACCTCGTGGCTGCTTATTGAAGGACTGTGGCTGAACTTTGAGGCTCTGAGGCGTGAATGTGTGTAACTGAATGAACAGACACATGAAAGCTCAGAAACGCTCAGGCACGTCTCCCTTTATAAATTGAGATGAGGGTTTCTGCATAATTGAAATTAGAATCTGTTAGAGCCCGACCGATATTGGGGTTTTGGGGCCGATGACGATACCGATATTAGGGAGTAAAAAAATTCCGATATCGATATATCGGCCGATATATATATATATATATATATATATATATACACACACACATATATATATATAAACACTTGTGAAAAAGATATGTAATGAAAGCAGGATATTTTACAGTTTAATAATAAACTTTATCGTCCAAAATGACATCAGTGCACTGCAACTGTAAACTTCACTGGGAATTAAATGAAATAAATAGCTATAAATGAAAAACATAAGAACAAATATGTATATATATATNGACTGTGGCTGAACTTTGAGGCTCTGAGGCGTGAATGTGTGTAACTGAATGAACAGACACATGAAAGCTCAGAAACGCTCAGGCACGTCTCCCTTTATAAATTGAGATGAGGGTTTCTGCATAATTGAAATTAGAATCTGTTAGAGCCCGACCGATATTGGGGTTTTGGGGCCGATGACGATACCGATATTAGGGAGTAAAAAAATTCCGATATCGATATATCGGCCGATATATATATATATATATATATATATATATACACACACACATATATATATATAAACACTTGTGAAAAAGATATGTAATGAAAGCAGGATATTTTACAGTTTAATAATAAACTTTATCGTCCAAAATGACATCAGTGCACTGCAACTGTAAACTTCACTGGGAATTAAATGAAATAAATAGCTATAAATGAAAAACATAAGAACAAATATGTATATATATATTATATATTTAACTTGAATGAAAACAAAGGATCAAATATACATAAAATGCTGCCTATATAACTTGACTTGACCCGAGCATTTCCACTGCATTATTGCATATCAGAGAATATATGCCCTGATACTGATATACAGTATATGTGATAGGCCAATATCAGCCGATATTATACATCCACAAGAAAATGGATGCCAACAATAAGTCTTGCTGAACGAATAAGCGACGGTCATGAAGTGAAGTTGGATGGACACAGAGGAAGACAAAGACAGAGAGAGATGAGAGGAGAAAACACCCAGGAATCTAGACCCTAACCCCACAGTCACAGTGCACAAACCTACAGGCAGCCCATTGTTTTCCTATTAATTTATCCCAGCCATTAAACCTCAACCACAAAAACTACTTGGAGTCTGACCTGTTGGTCTCCAAACTGGTAACAAGATACAAATGAAGCTTATTAAGATAAAATGAGGCTCAATGGGTCACATTTTCATCTATAACTCTCAAATGTAATATCGTGACTTTTCGGGATGACTCAAAATGAACAAACAAGAAAACAAATCAACATGATTCGCATAGAAAACTAATGTTATGTTGTTAAAATCACAGGAAAAAAAATATGAAAAAAAAGCTTGGCAAATATGGCAGATGAAGCTGCAACTAAGTTACTGGCCTTTTAAAATTCATGTTAACTTCATCATATGGAACAAAAAAAAAACAAAAGCAGACATCAACGAGGGGGGAGGAAAAGGGGGATGCTAGAAAGAAGTGGGGAAGGATGGAGTGAGAGAAAGAGGGAAAGAGAAGACCAGTGTTGCTGCTAGTATCTTGGTTATTTATAGTTTAAATGTCCTGGCTCTTTTTGCCTGAATTCATTGTCTGCCCCTCTCTGTCTCTTTCCTCCTCTCCCCCTCTAGCCCTCTCTCTCTCATTTTAACTCTCTCTCTCTCT
>NW_019174793.1:151337-207749 GCF_002260705.1 Seriola dumerili | reverse complement strand
AAATAAATAAAAAATACAGAATAAAGTTTGTCACGCAGTTGTCAGTCCAAACAGGACAATAAAACAAGAACGATAGGCGGGAAGTTTCTCATAAGCAACAGGCCGTTCTGGAAACAGAAAAGCTGAGGCAGAAACACAAGAAAGAATCTGGCAGGTAACTGAGGGAAAGTGGCCAGTGTTTATATACTGAGGGAGCTAATTAGGAGAATTTGGGGCTAAAATCTCTGTGTTTACCAGCTGTTAGCTAGCTTCATCAGTGTTTGGCGCTGAACAGGTATTTACAGTGAATATGAGCTGATGCATGATGAGTATTAGAAAATTACGGGCTATAAAACCAAAACAATAAGATAATAGTTATTAAAATAATTAGCATATGTTGTCCTTTGAGCCATTGGTGGGAAAAAAAATTTTTAAGTGCAGCTTTAAGATCGGATTCATTTATTTTGGTTAAAGTGATAGTTTGGGTTATTGGACGCGGGGTTGTGTGGGTGAAAATATTCAAAATAAATCGTACACTTCAACTGATATTGGCTTTTTTCTGTGGGCATGTTTTTTAATTGGCTAAAACACGTTTTTGTGGATGGCTTCTGCTCCCGGCTGCTTCTCTAAACTGGCAGGGCGCTCATCTGAAGCTGCTGCAGGTAAAACACTGACTGTGTGTAACTACCTCTCATAACCCCACGTCAAATTACCCAAACTGTCACTTTAAGGTTTGGTTGGTTTTGGTTATGGCTGTACAGGGTTTCATTGACTTCATGGTAAAAATTCTGTTTGGACGCCTCAGTCAATTTCTTCCACTTCTTATATATTGTGATCAATACAGCAGTTTTTTATTTTTTTTTTAATTGACATGAGATCAGTCGTATGTACATGTGTCTACTTGACAAATCTGCACAATATGTGCAAATACATGATTTCCTGTGTCCCTCTGACCTGTTAATGGAGTGTTTATGGGCCACTACACTATCACCACTGGTTGCTATGGACCTATATGAGCTTTTGCACAGTCGTTGCTATGCAGGGAGAGAGAGAGCGGGAGCGATCGAGCGAGAGAGCCAGAGGCCCATGCAGTGGATGAGTCATAGCCCCCCCAGCCCTCCCTCCCCTCACACTCATATCCCCTGCTCTCCTTCCACTGACTCAATGGGACCTCACACACACAAACACACACAGTCGGGCGTATACATGCATGTGTGTGAACACAGAAACAAACACACACAGAGCTCCTGGTGGTTTCTTACCAATCCTCTCAGTGGTAGCCAAACCTGTTAACATGTCTCCCCTGTGGATAACGGTTAATGGCTCATATTCATTTGCATGTAGGCACACACGCACACACGCACACACACACACACACACACACACACACACGCACGCACGCACGTACAAATATACAGCCGTACACGCACAGATGTGCTTGTGGACATGCCTGTGTAAATGCAAAGCTGCACACACACACATACGCATACAGTTCATATATACACACTGTCAGTGCACGCACACATTTCATGCACAAATGCAGGCACATGCATGAACACATGCACACAGTCACACACAAACACAAATGTACTGTATGTTCTTTTTCAAATATGAACACACACACACACACACACACACACGCACACGCACACACCTCCCTCACAACACTCTGCCCTCAACAGCCACTGCTGAGGTGTTGTTTGAGGGAAGCACTTAACCTCGTGGCTGCTGTACTGTATGTTCTTTCACAAATATACACACACACACACACACACACACACGCACACGCACACACCTCCCTCACAACACTCTGCCCTCAACAGCCACTGCTGAGGTGTTGTTTGAGGGAAGCACTTAACCTCGTGGCTGCTTATTGAAGGACTGTGGCTGAACTTTGAGGCTCTGAGGCGTGAATGTGTGTAACTGAATGAACAGACACATGAAAGCTCAGAAACGCTCAGGCACGTCTCCCTTTATAAATTGAGATGAGGGTTTCTGCATAATTGAAATTAGAATCTGTTAGAGCCCGACCGATATTGGGGTTTTGGGGCCGATGACGATACCGATATTAGGGAGTAAAAAAATTCCGATATCGATATATCGGCCGATATATATATATATATATATATATATATATACACACACACATATATATATATAAACACTTGTGAAAAAGATATGTAATGAAAGCAGGATATTTTACAGTTTAATAATAAACTTTATCGTCCAAAATGACATCAGTGCACTGCAACTGTAAACTTCACTGGGAATTAAATGAAATAAATAGCTATAAATGAAAAACATAAGAACAAATATGTATATATATATTATATATTTAACTTGAATGAAAACAAAGGATCAAATATACATAAAATGCTGCCTATATAACTTGACTTGACCCGAGCATTTCCACTGCATTATTGCATATCAGAGAATATATGCCCTGATACTGATATACAGTATATGTGATAGGCCAATATCAGCCGATATTATACATCCACAAGAAAATGGATGCCAACAATAAGTCTTGCTGAACGAATAAGCGACGGTCATGAAGTGAAGTTGGATGGACACAGAGGAAGACAAAGACAGAGAGAGATGAGAGGAGAAAACACCCAGGAATCTAGACCCTAACCCCACAGTCACAGTGCACAAACCTACAGGCAGCCCATTGTTTTCCTATTAATTTATACCAGCCATTAAACCTCAACCACAAAAACTACTTGGAGTCTGACCTGTTGGTCTCCAAACTGGTAACAAGATACAAATGAAGCTTATTAAGATAAAATGAGGCTCAATGGGTCACATTTTCATCTATAACTCTCAAATGTAATATCGTGACTTTTCGGGATGACTCAAAATGAACAAACAAGAAAACAAATCAACATGATTCGCATAGAAAACTAATGTTATGTTGTTAAAATCACAAGAAAAAAAATATGAAAAAAAAAAAGCTTGGCAAATATGGCAGATGAAGCTGCAACTAAGTTACTGGCCTTTTAAAATTCATGTTAACTTCATCATATGGAACAAAAAAAAAACAAAAGCAGACATCAACGAGGGGGGAGGAAAAGGGGGATGCTAGAAAGAAGTGGGGAAGGATGGAGTGAGAGAAAGAGGGAAAGAGAAGACCAGTGTTGCTGCTAGTATCTTGGTTATTTATAGTTTAAATGTCCTGGCTCTTTTTGCCTGAATTCATTGTCTGCCCCTCTCTGTCTCTTTCCTCCTCTCCCCCTCTAGCCCTCTCTCTCTCATTTTAACTCTCTCTCTCTCTCTCTCTCTTCCCCGCCACATCTCCCCACACCAAGCCTCCACATCTCTTTCTCTCTCCCTCTTTCTGTCTCCATTCTTTCCATCCCTCGTCTCTCGTCCGACTTCACCTCTGCCCTCTCTCCCTCCTCTCCATCTCTGTCGTTCTTTATATCCCTTTCCTCCCTTCCCCTTCATCTCTCTTCTCTTTCATTAGATATTGGGTCAGTGCTCCCTGCTCAACACCCCCCCCCCTCCCCTCCCCAGTCCCTCACAATCCACCCCACCACACCCCACCTCCTCACCGCGCCCCCGCCCAACGATGCTGCTGCACATGTGTGGTGTTTCTTTAGTAATGTTTACGCAATGGCCATCACAGACACCTGGGGGGATGGGAGGGTGGGGGGGTGGGGGGGGTGAGCGACATCTAGGCAGAGGAGAGTAAAAGAGAGAGAGAGAGAGAGAGAGAGAGAGAGAGAGAGAGCGAGAGAGAGAGAGAGAGAGAGAGAGCTTGCTCCTCATTGCTCATTGACCCACTATCTTGCCTGGTCTCATGGTCGCATCAGTCAAATCTCAACCTTCATGACCTAATGGCTGATTCTGACCCATTTACACTTGTGTTTTCCACTGCACCGTGAACGTATTTTAATGTGGTGTAATGTGTGACATTACAAACATCTTTTTCATTCAGCTTTTTTTTTTTTTTTTGCTCTGGAAATCAAAGTATATATAAAATAACACATTTGACTACATGTGTGTTTGTGGTGTGTATAACCAAAGCATAATATTCACAAGGTAATTGCACTACAGCAGCTGTGAGTCACTCTGTGAGCGTGTGTGCTGAAAGTAAGACCTCTTTTTAAATCATTTATTAGATCAATAGGCCACTGCATTTAATATGCATGGGCTCTTTTTTGTTTTAAGCAACAGAATATTCTCGGACAAACGAAGAGGATTATTTTAACATTTTCGAAAAATGTTAAACTTTTAAACATTTGAAAATCAATAACGATCCTGCCCTCAAAAAGTGATTATGCAAAGATGTTGGGATGACTCAGGACTCTCAGTTTATCCTGTAAATGTGGTTAATTAAATGCCAAAAATATTTAGTGAGGATAGTGTAATCTTCTGGGTCTGATTATCTCCCTAGTATAACTGTAACAATAATTTCCTTTCGCCAAAACGCATTTAAATAACGTGTGTCATCTCTGTGGCTTTATATCTGCAGCACTGGGCTGTGGAGATATTGTATGAGATGATATTGATACCATCACACCAGTAAAACACTATATAGCGTTACCAAATACTATCTTTTACCATTTTTATTGTGACCCTATACCTTCTTAATTTTCATTCTCTGATTTCCGAAGCGCTCAGATTTGTAATGTACGCCGAATCAGCTATTAGCAGTCTGTGTTTGCAATGTACCCATGGACGTACAGACAACTAGTTCTGTGGCATCTTTTTTCTATGATTTCTTAGCAGATTTGTGGATGTTTATTCATGGTGATCGGAGATAACGATCCTCCAGAAGAGTAAATCACATATATCATATCATATATGATAAGATAGATGATATAATACGTGTTCCTGCCTGTGTGTTAAGATTTGACTGAGTTGTGAGTCAGAAACTAAAATTCACCTAAGGCAGTATCTTTGCCCCATGCCCCCTCTCCGCACCCCCACTTCCTTCAAATCTCCCATGCCCTCTGGGGGGGGGGGGGGGCTTTTGGCTCCCGTTTTATATCCACTCCATTACAGATCATATCCTTTAATTTTCCGATGGTTGAAATGCGTCCGGAACGATGCGTTAAATCACAGAGGAGCCCAGTGAATATTTTATGTAATGTTAATCCCATCTGAATGGGAGTGTTTTTTTTTATTTTTTATCAAGCAGCATGTTTAACTGTTGGAGGTGAATTTACACATGCACACAGGCTTCATCATGTGCTTCACAATAAGCAATCCCTACATCATTTGAAACACAACAATCCTAATACGACTCTTTAAGGCAGCGGTTTGAGGTGCTTAGATGAACACTGTCCCATTGAAGTTTATACAATGAATTTGCAGCAGCAAATACATTTTGAAGGAAATACGCTCAACATACTGAGGAAATGTTATTAAAAAAACACATTTGCTAAGTTGCTCATGAAACTAAAAGTCTGATTAAAAAATGACTTTCTTATTTCATTTAAATTTGAAAAAACACAACTTTCCCTACAACATTTAAACCACAGTCTCTAGTGTCAAAGTCGTACACCTTGTACATCCACTATCCACCCTGACCACCTCCCTACAGTATGATTCCTGTGTGGTACATTAATGTCGCATTTCCTACACTTCAGAAAATGTTGGCAAGCCCAGGATTCAGGCAGCTGCTACATTTCCTTGCAAAGTGTAATTGGGGGAACAAATGAATACTATATAAACATCATTTCTAGGAGACAGGGTGGGTTGGTCCTGCAGCGTGAAGTTACTGTGAATCAGTTGAGCGCCTTACAAAAGTGAACATGGATCAGTGCACATTTACATTTCAGATAATTACAAAAGGGATATTTTTTTTTATTCTAGATTATTACTGTTATATTGCCAGTGTAACGTGTGTATTCACAGTGTTGCAATAATCTTAAAGGACTCACACATCACATGAAGTTTATAAAAGCTGAAATAATCAACACTGCCAGTGTCAAAATGCCAGGGAATATTCAGATATATATTCATTTATATTTTACTTGCTTTTATGACCCACCCTCACTGCAATGCACTGTAGACAACCGAGACCTCTGTCAGTCTCTCTTTCCTCTTTGTGTTCAGACTCTTGAACGTGTAAGAAGACGACCTAGTTTTTTAAACCTGTGAAACTAGCAGGTGGGTCCACCTCTACACACCTGGGTTTAAATCAACATACCTTCATTTTTAACTCTAATGGAGATGCTAAACCTTTCATATATACCAACTAAGTCATGTTGAACTATAGAAATATGATGCAAAAGGCATCTAAAGTATTTCAATTTCATGGAATTCTGCAATTCAGAAACACAAAAATAGGAGCTATATTTAAGAGAAAAAGCCAAAGACCAAGAGGTTAAAGTTGAAGAACTGACTCAACTTATTTTTGTAAATCTCCCGACAATAACAACACAACAATATAAATCCTAATCTGAGCTCACATCGCAGCGAGGCTCTGCTGCCCACCATGTTGTAACAGAGAGGATTTTGGGAGGATGTAATGTAGAACTGCAGAATGAGGCCAGGTAGCTGTTCCACATATAGCAGCCGGGTGTAATTTTATACAGGACCAAACATCTGTTGCCTCATTTATCAATAAGCTTTGTCGGGACACCATCAGCTTTGCGAGTCTCTCACATTTCTGTCACCTCACTGTCTCTCACATCTCTTCTGTCTGTCTCTTTCCATCTCTTCATTTCCTCCTTTCACCCACCCACCCCCCCCGTGCCAAAGGAATTTATCAGAGTGGGAGGCGGGGGAGGAAAACATTGCAGAAAGTTTCTACTAAACAAAACTAGGATAGAGGAGTGAAGGGACCAGGGAGAGAGCTGAGGGATTTCTCAAAAGGGGGACAGTGTGGTTGTTTGCAGGATTGTTTAATTGTTTGACCCTGAGCTGTTCTGAATACAGTCTGAACATTCATGCACTAAAATGGCAAGTGTGCACCTATGGATGGGGGTGCACATCACCAGCTTCATTGTCCTACAGTACAGCACTAGCCTCATGTTTTCCCCCTTTATATTGCACCTTATTTTCAGTCATTTTTACAATTATACGTTTATGTGCAATGCTTTTGTCAAACTCTGGTCATTTACAACAACAGAATCTACATTTTATTGTTGTAAAATGGTGCATTTAATTTGTGTGGAGATTTTGCAGGGAGTGTAATTGTGGTTAACTTTGACACAGGAATTTGCAAACTGCCTTGACAGTGTTGAGCCTTGTGGGAACTGAGAGGAATTGTGGGAAGCTATCACATAAGCTTTGTCGTACCATCTCACTGTATCTAACCCAGCCCGTATAAGCAAAGTAAATCTGGCCCATACTTGGGCCACGTGGTTGTTTTTTCTGGCCCAGCATCAAGCCTGTGCCATGGCCCGAATCTGGCCCATATACAGCATGCTACTTCCACATCTGGACCAATTCTGGCGCACACACAGAAAATCTTCGGCTTCAGCTGTCAATCAGCTGGAATCTGCCTAGATGTGGAAGTATATGGGCCAGACTCAGGCCAAGGACACAGGCATATGTTGGGCCAGAAGTGTAATGTTGTTGTCTGGGAGGTGTGTGTGTGTGTTAGTGTAAACCAGTCATCACAGTTTGCAGTCAGTCATGAGACAGGCTTCCTTGAATTAACTATGTTAGCTTGTATTGTGGTCAGCGACCAAGAGCACAAGTAATCACAACATCTCATCTTTTGCCAGGAGGTGTGGATGAATTTCACTGTGCCACTTTTTTTTGTTGTTGTGTGTAACTAGGCACTTAAATCTTAATAGCCTCCCTGTTTTCACCACACAGTTGTTGCCTGATTTTATTTTACCGGTAGGATTTGGAGAGAATGTTGTATCTCCAGCTACATCTGGTAGTGTCAGGCTGCTGTACGTGTTTTGGAGATTAGCGAGGTGGTTTAATGTGCTCTGAAAATCTGCGCCCGTTGTTCAAGAATAGTGTGCACTCAAGTTGTAACACTCTTGTCCTGAGAGTGCTACATACTGGTGACACAGTCCTACTTTCAACAGCTGAAAAAGAGCTGCAGCTCTGTCCCAAAAAAAAAAAAAAAAAGTGTTACCGTTTTTCCTGCTCTCAAAAATTACTTGAAAAAGTTTGGTAACTTAAAATTAGATTGTGTGTATATTATTAAAGAAGATCCCAGTGCTGAGCTAATTTAGGAGATGCATAACGCTACATGCTGGATACACACATGAAGAATGCATGATGGGAACTTAGCAGATGCAGTAATGGTGATGCTAACATGCTTTTACATTATATAAGTCGCTAGCTGAGATCTAAGTGGCGTTGTTGCAACACGGTGCTTCTCACACGTTGAGCTTGTAAGATTCGGCAGTTTCCTCTCAGCAGAAACACGACTAAAGCCTGAAAAGAGCAAACACTGAGACGTGCACGTCAAGCAGGTTTGCTTGTTGTGTTCACTGGTTCCTGTTGAAAAGAAACACAGATGTCGATACTTCACTGTGGGGGACACCTGTAAGCCACTGAGCTCTTCAAGTAGTATATTTCTCTTTTTTATCCTCCATTCCACTTTAATATAATTTTATACAGAACTCCAGTCATCATATTCCACAGTGTCATTACTCTGCTTACAGTAAGCATATACTTCACCAGAGTGGTCTGAAACAAGCAGACAGGAGTCTTCGTTAAAGCAATACTCCATCTACAATCTGTCTTTTGAGTATCAAAGACTTCCACTTAAGAATCATATTTATCTTGCAGCTTGCGGTTTATGTCTAATTCCAATTTTCAGCATCCACACTTGCACTGAGCTACTGAGGTCGACAGTACGGGAGTGGAAGTTGGAGGAGATGGCTTGACTTCACATCCCATTACAGTCTTTTTCTACACTCTTTCCTCATCTTTAATAAGTTTTACATAATCCAGAGTTTTGCAGAATCGTCACGATCTGTCTGGCAATTATATTAGTTTAATATCCGATTCCATTTCTTGCCAAGAGTTAGATGAGAAGATTGCCAACACCTGGTTAGCTCAGCTCAACACAAAAACAGAGGGGAGCAGCTAGCCTCTAAAGCTCAGTAAATGACACATTACACATCTGTTTGTTCAAGCTATACAATAATGTCTAGTGTAAAAATGACAAGTTGGACTTTTAGTGTCAGACTACTTCTTGTGCAGGTGCAATGACTTTTCACACTTTGCTGCTTGTAAAAGAAAAATTTAGCACCTTCTCGGTTCAAAAATAAATAACCAAAGAGGTGGAGCATGAGTGGAGCCGAGACTTTGCTGCAATAACTGTGGCAAGCATATGCTCCTGTTAGCATCGTTAGCATAGCTGAGCGTCTGGTGTCTCGCTGGAAGGCTAACCCAAGGCTAATTAATTGGTTGGCTAATTAGTTAGTTAACAAGATAAGCTATCAAGCCAAGTATAGTGAGCACAGACACCGCTAACTGCTAATTAGGGTTAACATATAAATAAAATAATACTACAGTGTCACTAACCTCAAAAAAACAGCAGCACAGACTTCCGCAGGTGCTGTTCATCACTTACCGGCACAGCACCTCATATTATTTGTCTGATATTTACATGAAAAATCCTCCAAAAGGCACAAACATCCCAAACACGGCAGAGAGGTCACGATCGATCAGTGACTTGAATTAGCTGAGCTGATGTTCAACAGGAAGCTTGGACTGTTACAGAAACAGCCACACCCTCAATTATGTATAGGCTGAACTTTAAGCCTGAATAAAATTTAAACGGAGGAGTTATATAAAAATTCACAGTTGTCATGAAGTGTAAATTAGCTGTAAACATGTTTATTTCTGCAGTTTTTTTTCAACAAGGGAATCTATGAGGATTGACTCTCTTTTGGAGCCAGTCTCAAGTGGCCACTCCTGCTCTTCCACCGGTCTGAAGCATTTTACCTGAGATCAGTCATTTCAACACTTTGAGCAATTTGAGCAGTGATGAACATATTTGGACTGAAAGTCTGAACACCTGGTTATGGGACGGTCTCTGGCCACCTGGCCTCTGTGGCGCCCTCCACCACATTGCTCATATCCTGCCAAATTACAATTAACCAGCCATTAGCTGCTTTCTGTTACGTGCCACATGACACAACACTGCTCCATTTCCCCGTCTCAACAATCAAAGACAGGATGGAGGCTTTTTCAGCAGCGAACCCCAGCAGTTTTCTTTCTTTGTCAACTACACATCAAACTAATTTATGAGTTGTGTGTGCACAAATGTGCGTGCCTGCTGATAGGAAAAGTAATTGCTTACTCTAAATTGGTTAGAGCAAATAGGCTGAGAATCTAATTCTGCATTTATTACAATTATCTTTAATAGGTCTCTCCATTGTCGAATGTGCTCTGAAATTGTGTGGAAATGAATTGGGCTGTCCGGGTTCAAAGATTAAAATGAAATACCGCTCACAATGAAGTTGTTTAATGAAGTGAACGCTTTTTCAGTCACTCTGTTCTCTTTTTCTTGAAGTAAAAAACATCTTCTAAGTCAGAGTTTTTATCCGGAAATATGTGTTTCCAGCAAAGTTTGTTCTAAATATTATAGATACTGCGCTGAGATTTATTTAATGTTCTTTTTATCCCCAATTTTTATTTTTACAATGACACACTTAACAGTAAAACAAAGTCAACAAAGAGATAATAAACACTCACAAGAGGAGGGATGTTTGTGTTCATTGTTAGATGTTTTGGTAACTATCAAGACGAAACACATTCACTCTGCCTACTCTTTTTGCAGAGGTGATGCTCCGCTTTTCCTCGATTTCTCCCATCTGAGATTTCAGATGATCAAAAAGGATTATTAAAGTTTTTTCCATGTAAATAACAAAAAAAAAACTCTTTATGCAGCCACATTAAGAAGAGTCATGAATTGATTATTGAACGGGGTCAAGTGTTCTGGGGGACCCTAAGCTGGATCCTCTGTTTGAAGGGACAGTCTGAAATTAACATTTCTTATTGATAAGTGTCTGAAATAATATATTTTTATTAAAAGAAACTTCCCTACACTATACAGTAAACTACTTCTACTACTATAAAGCTTAAAATGGATTATAAATTATTTGTTTTAAGGTATTACTGGTATCAATATATTACACCTTTTTAGGTATTGTATGTACATGGTAGAATATACAACAGAGAGCTTAAAAGAGGCAGTTCAACTTTGTTAAAACTTTATTGGGGTCACAGGTTTGCTTTAATGGGTTTTTATAATATTTCCTATAGTATGAGTATAAGTGTGAATCTGCTGTGGCGGGGCAGTTTGAAGAGGACGGGTCTCTCTTCATCTCGAGAATGAACAAAAAAAAGACAACAGGACACCAGAACCTTATACATGAATGAATCAGCCTTACTGCTGCTGGTTGTTGTAAACAGAAACTATTGGCATCAGCTGTTGGACATAGGCTTACTGTACCTCCGTGGTCCAACTCTGCATAAACCTGCCACTGTCTATCTCCTCTTTTGTGGCAGCCGACCAGCCCAGCTCCTCTCGCAATAACCGGGAGAGTTGGCAGCTTCACTGTAATAGCTGTAACAGCTCCTTCTGCACCACCTGTTCACTGCTCCCGCTCTTTTTGGCATAACCACACCCACTGTAATCCAAAAGCCAGTAGCTACAGAAAGTATAATTGTTTTTTTTTTTTTTAATGGTGTCATCAGTTAATATTTAAAATATCACTGAAAAAGATGCAAAACAACAGCAGGTGAGCAGAAAGCCTTGAAGGCATCTGTGCCCAGGGTCCACAGGTGGAGTTGTTGTTTTACTGTATCCATTTTAGAATAAAGCAATAAGCTGAAGTTCAGTTCATGTGGCGGTTTATATTCAATACAGACGTGGAAGCTACAGAATACAAATAAATGTTCATAAAGGCATGAAAGGAGTGGGGGGGTAAAAAGAGCATCACTCGTGAGAAAATCTTCTCCTGGATGAATTAACATTAACACATCAAGAAGAGAAAAGAATCACATTTTCTGTGCATCACACTTGTAATCGACTGAACGGAGCCAATAGCCATCTTTGCAGCACAATACATCCCCTTTTAGGTCTCTGATCTTCATCCACCTTTGCGGCTGAGGGATTACTTTAATGGCATTTTAGCATACAGATAGACTGAGCTGTCATTTGCATAAAGAATAAAGACACAATGCCAAATATTTGCATAACACACAGCGCTGGCTCAGAGGAGGGCGTTTGTACTTTACATTACATCTCTTATTGTCACACACACACTTTGTGCTGCATCTCAGTGAGTGGGTTAGGATGTTAATACTTCATAAAAAGGATGTCTGCTAGTGTTTCATCACACTAACAGCCATGAGATCAGTCGACAAGCAGTCTTCTGATTGGCTCGTGACAGTAGGGCGGGTCAACTGGGGTCTCTTCTTATTGGTATAAATCATCTGCAGTGTGTCACAGAGGCCCCTCTTGCTGAGAGGGTAAGTGGGTGATGGAGCCGTCCTGACCCCTGAGGTGCAGGTTGGTCTCAGAATAATAGTATCTGTTCCATGTTTAAGCACGATGTATAATTTAACAGGGCCAATTTGGAAGAGTGACACCTCATTATTACGACTGTGGAGAGAGAACGGGCAGCGTAGCGAAGGAGGGTTTTTTCTCAGAAGGGAATTTTATACGGTTAGAGACATGTTTGTTTGTTTCTGTATGAGTAAAAGACTGGTTTACATTTCTGTACATTAGAAAACATGAAATTAGAAACATACTGTTGGGTCATTGAGTGCAACTCCAGTGTATGAAGAGAATAATAGTTGGATACACATTTGTTTCGTTCATTTCTGTTCTGCATTTAACCCCTAAATCAACAATGAAATAAGTGCCAATAATTACATAAGAAATTGTTGTGAATGAATGAATTTTATTATCTTTAATTATCCACCCAATTGTTGTTAAAAAAGGATCATCATAATTTAGATTAATGTTGGCATATACTCGTGCAGAGACTGGGTGTATTTACATTTGCTTTTTGCAAGGAATGCAAGGTGAAGGTGAAGTTGTCTTAAACTGCAGAAAACTTAGCGTCACGACACGAGAACTGAACCTGCAACTTAAGGCTACAGGAAAAGGCGTTTCAAGCGGTTACACATCCAAGGCCGCATTCACACAGGTGTCTGCAGTTGCTTTGCACTGCAAGTGTTGGTGTGTAGAGACTGTGATTGATTGACAGCTCTTTCACCTTTCGCTCAATGTTGCTGCACCCATTAGGGCGGGATAACTTATCCATTTATGATTCTTATGAATGTTAGTTTCCTAATATAATCCCCATCCTGCTCCACCCAACATCAACCCGAGGAGAAGTCTAACTGACAACACCTGTGTGTGTGTGTGTGCGTGTGTGTGTGTGCAGAGCCTTTAAAGGTGAGATAAACAGGCCCTTTTTCACAGCAAACAATTTGACATATGACAGGTGTTGCTAATAACATTAACGATGGCACTGTTGTATTCATGTGTCCTTGTGAGCCACGACAGTGTGACAGTGAGCCGGCAAGCGCAATACCAGGAGCCTGAAACCATCAAAGCAGCTAAAGGGAATTCAGCCATCATTAGTTTAATTATTTACACCTGTGCTTTTCTTACTGTGATGATTTACTTTTCTCTCTGTCTTACTCGTCCACCCACATTAACTCTTTCAAACCCAAAGAGTGAGCTTTAAAAAAAAAAAAAAAAAAAAAGAACATGCTCTCACAGCTCCTCTTATACTGTGATGCAGCTTTTAATGGGGCTATTTGTAAGTGCTGCTATTGCTACATAGCCAGCGTTAGCATTAACAGCAATCTAACCTCTTGTATTATAAAGACAAGAAGCCACGTTTGGCGCCAGAGAAATCTTACAAACCCTTTAAGTAAACACTTTAGAAAGACTGTCAATCCTGACAGACATTGTTCTGCATTATTAAACTTCCCAATCAGCAAAAACAGCAAATATGTGAAATCACTGTAAAAGACAGATTACTAGCTGTGACTCAAAAAAAAAAAGTCAAAAAATGTTATAGTCATGGATAAACCTACTGGGCATATTAAAACACAGATATGAGCTGCTGATCGACCCATCTGATGACAAGAGAGTGTGTGTCTCTACAGCGCTCAGATAACTGGAAAATGAATGTGAAATAATTGAGACTCATGCAAGAATAAAAAAAATGCTGATATTTTAGATCCCCATTTGATTCGCTTTGATTTCTGGCCATCTGTTCGTGTCAGTATTATCACCGAATCTCAGATGATGACATAATCTAATGCTCAGGCTGCACAGGTTTCTTCCCTGTCGAGACAATAAAGTGTGTTCTTAATTTGAATTGCAGAAAGAGTAAAGGAAGAGCGAGAGAGAGGGAGAGAGGGGGAGAGGAGGAGAGGAGGGCTGAGCTGCCAGCTCAGTTCAAATGGGAATCTGGTCCTCGGGGTGCACGCACATGCATGTATGTGAGAGACAGACAGAAGAGAGCGAGGGAGGGAGAGACAGAGAGAGGGAGGGTTGTGTGTGAGAGAGAGAGATAGCAGAGAGAAGGAAGGGAAAATGCAATTCCAGATTACATGTGCTTGTGCTGCAGCGTGGGTGGGCATGTGTTGGAGGGAGAGAGGGAGGGAGAGAACGAGAGAGAGAGAGAGAAAGAAAAGAGAGAGCAGTGATGGAGGAAGAGAGTGAAGATGATGGAGTTTCTGGTCGTGTGAATGGATGTGTTTGACATAATGTGGGATATTCACATGGAGACACTAGTGCTCAGAACAATAAATTCAAACCGAAAACCAAACACAGATACAAAGAAGTGTTATTATTAAAGTTGAGGGAGTCATGGTACAGCAGTGCATTTGCTGTATCTTCTACTTTGCACATCTCCTAGCAACCACGGCAGACACCATTTTGAATGTTTTATAATGCTGTAGCTACATGCATGTTAGATGGTTGAGTAAATAACATATGATATGTACAGATTGTTGAACTCAACGAGTAAGTGTATCATCTAATGCTCTTGTTTCTTCTCCTAAACACTCCTGCTAAACCCACAGATGCTAATATTTCTCCTGCTCATAGAATGGCGTCACTGACCCAGTAGAAGTTGTAAAAATGTTTGTAATCTTAAGCCCCTTTTCCACTAGTCAAAAAACATGCTAAGACCCACTAATATTTTGCTTTCGTCAGCAATGGAAAAGGATACAATCTGCATTCAACGCGGGTCAAATGACTCTACAAGTCCTATTGATCGGCTCCAGCTCCAATCCGCAGCAGTGTAAGCGTCACACCTAGGTGAACATGCTTATTTAGCCCCTCTTCCATGCTGTGGGGTCTTTAAGATCACCCATACTGTAAACAGACCTGTCACGCGTCCAGCATGGTGCTGTTGAACCAGAAGCACCGCAGCTACACTTCGCTCTGGGATGAAAGAGTGAGTGCAGCCCCGTAATAAGTTTCAAAAACACACAATCATCGATCAGAGCATGTCTCGCCATGTATTCCACTTTTACAAAGCCAAAAAGGTTAATATTATAAACATGATAAATTCTTCTTTGTTTTTCAATCCAAAACCGTTGGTCCTGGATCACACTGCAAGACTCACTCTCCGACAGACAATTTGGAGTTCTCTCGACCAATGACAGCCTCGGAAATGTAACACCCAATTCTCACAATTTCAATGTCTACAAGCCAGCCATTCAGAGTAACATCTGACATGCCTCCAATTGATATTGAAACAGATGTCCAGCAAGATTTTATTACACTTTATACACTTTAGACACTACACACTTACCCTTACACAAAAGCTATCTGAGGTTAAAGTTGTGCTCATGCAACTTCTGTATGTCTAGATGATAACACTCTCAGACGCATCATTGCCATGATATTAACATGAATGCAGCAGGGAACAACTGGAAAATATCCTGTTACTCACGGAAAGACAAAGCCAATAAGATCCGTCAGTAATAAACCTGCAACTGAACAAATAATGACGTAATGTTTTTGATACTAACGGCTCAGCCTTTTATAAATACAGAGAGCTCCTTCCTGTCTACTGGAGGGCAAACTTCATCACCTGAGAGACCTCTTCTCATCAACACTTTGAACTCTTATTTCTATACTCACTTCAATTAAAGACTCTTGATTACACGTGGCGTGATTGAAGTTTATTTAACTTTGTAGTATCCCTCACATTTGCACAACAAATAGTTATAGTAAGTAACTGAGACAAGAGGCCATGTGAATGTGAGGCTATTTCCTCCTGAAACACAGTGCTTTTGTTCATCACAGTCCCCCGTGGAACTGAACAGGATTTCAACACACAGCTCCACACACAGTTCACATTGAAAATTATGAAATGATGAAAGCATTTTGTGGCATGCTGAAAGATTTCTGAGCCGCTTCCTGGTGAAATATCTTTAATGTATCTATCAAAGTCTGCCTGACGAAAAACACTTTGTTCGCCTGAGTGTTTGCTGAGGTGTGTTAAAGATATGTAAATATGAAACAGGCTTGTGGTAGAGTCCTGTCATCATTTTTTATTTCACTTTTATGTCTCAGGCTTTGGTATAAAATTGCTCTTTTTCTCTGTGGCCATGATGAAAATGCAAAACATCTGAAAACTTAGCCGTTAGTGCTCGCACCATGATGAGTGAGAAAGACAGCCAGCAAGGCTCTTGACAATAAGGCTGATGCTACAGAATGCGAGAGAGTGTGTGTGTGTGCGTGTGTGTGTGTGTGTGTGTAACCGATGCCCATTTGAAAGCCGGGAACTACTCTTTCGTCCTTCAAACGCCAATTAACAAGGGCCCATTTAATTGCAGTGGTTTGGGAGGGCATACAATTACCACTGGAGCTGAACCAAGCTACACACACACACACACACACACACACACACACACACACACACACACACACACACACACACACACACACACACACACACACACCTTACCAACAGTGGACTGGCAGGCTATGCTGAATAAGCGTGGACCGCTTTTTGTTGTAATTTTGAAAAAAAGATAAAAGAAATACAAAATTTTAATTCAACTTCTTTTATAACTTTGAATTTTGCTATTGGTCTACATATCAAACAGAGGCCCACAGCCTGCAGTGGAGCTGTGGTGACTACAGACTGGAACATGAATACATACAAAGGGGCTTTCTTGGTGCCGATCAAAACTGGATTATATCACTTTTAAACATTTAAACATCTTGCTTTTTAAAATATTGTGAATATAATCATGTAGAGTTCCCTGTGGCTATTAAGCCAATATAGTACTGGCTAATGTAGTACTAGCTTTTTTATTATGGTTACAGCAGGATTGGTTTTGACAGTCCAGGTACCAAAGATGGGCAGGATATGAACCAAAGTCACAGGCACAAACTAATCTTCCACGCTACTAACTGCACTTGAAACTTTTCTCTGGGTGCTGGACTTTAAAAATTCACTGATAAGTATCAAAACCACATCCTCAGAACAGAAGCAGTCCTCTAACACTGAGGTATTTGATGAAAGTGCTGCTGATTTAAGACATGACCAAGAGTGGACCTCCAAAATGTCCCCCGCTGGTCTGAGTAACAATGGGAATGTCCACTGTTGGATAGGAACGCCAGCACACACAAACCATCTTAATGAGCGGCACTATCAGCAGTTCTTCTTTCTTTGTCCCTCATTTGCATTTTTGCTCCCTCTCCCCTTTTGCCACCTCCTCCTCACCCTCCCGTCTGCACGACCAAGGTGTTTAGATTGAACTCCTCCTGTCTTCTTCTTCCTCCTCTGTCTGTCACTTTCTGTGATGTGTTTCCTTCAAAGCTGTTGACAAATCTCTGTACCTCTAATTGTCGTCTTTGTCTTAATCTTTGCATCTAAGCTTCCTCTCCTCTTTACTTTTCCTAATCACTTTAAGTATTTCTTGAGTTGCTCTCCCACTTTCCGCCTCCTTTTCTCTCCCCCCCCTTCACCTTTTTCTGACTCATTTCTCAGATTACCTTTCTCCTGTCCTTCTACATCTCTATTTTCTGTATTTCAACTGTCGTTAATTTTCCCTGCAATGAGTGGGCATTTAACAGGACTTGTGAGAAGGATACACATTGACACATTAGATATTTTTTTTCTTATTCCAATGAATGATTATGTTTTATTTGGTGTGAATAATTTAAATTCTTTGACATCTAATTCTCTCTCCCCTCCCCTCTTTCTTTGTTTTATTCTCACACAGGTTCTTTTAAAGGCATGTGTAAGCAGATAGATCACTTCCCTGAGGATGCTGACTATGAGGCGGATGCTTCTGAGTACTTCCTACGTGAGTCCGTCCATCCATCCATCTCCATATTCATGTTTTTTGCTTAATCTTTACTGTGCATTTGTTCTTGAAATTTCCCTTTTCTGGTCATATCAAAATATTAATATTTACTTAGCGCTTCTGTAAGGCGTGGTGTTAACCTTTACAGTGTTTTAGAGCTCATTTTGTAAAATAAATCAAACTCCTATTGTACCTGAATACTGTTGGCATAACATTATTGTTCTTGGAGTAAAACACAATTTAATATGATATTATAACAGCAGTATTGACTAGGTTTTGCAAACATGTTGAGGTGTGAAGCAAAGCACCATGCAGAACCATATTTAGATATATGCTGAAAATACCAAGGTTTCCAAAGAGATGAAACGGAGAAATGTGTGTAAAACAAGTGTGATTTAGTTTCAGCGATGTTTTAAAACAAGCAGAAAATATACTGAATATGTGGGATCACTGATGTTTCAGCATTATATAAAGTATCAGTGCGATACAAGGACATGTCAGCATCAACCGTGCCACCTAAAAACTCTCACCTGTTTAAGCTTGACGTGAGAAGGAGAGACAAAAAGGAAGGTATAGGAGAATAGCAGGAAGCCGTTTGACGAAAAGGGGGAATGAAGGGAGACAACAAGAGTTAGAAGTAGAGGGTCGAAGATAAAGAGTAGCACAACGCTGAAGAGGAGAAACTGGAGAAGACAGTGTAAAGTTAGAGGAGGAGGAGCAAGAGGTGGAAGTCGGAGGATGAGGAGGTGGTCAGGGATGTGAAGGAGGGAGAGGGACGGGTACTTGGAGGAGGGTACGAAAGGAGAGAAGGACGAGGTGACAGGAGAAAGGCAAAAGACAAGGAGAAGGGAAGGTTGGGGAGGTGAAGGACAAGGAGTAGGGTACCAGTGCAGCACTGTTGCTTTCCCAGCGGCTTGCCAATTAGGACACTTTCTTCTATAAATACTCCAGGCTCTGCTATGTGGGTCACACCTCTCCCTCTCCTCCTTCCTTCCATCCATCCCTTGCCTCCTCCTCCTTCTTGCTTTCCATCCATCTGTCTGTCCATCTCCACCGAGGCCTTGCACGCGTGTCTGACAGCTGGTGGTTGGAGGCTGAGGGTTGGAGTGTGGGGATGATGGGGAAGAGGACAGAGAGGGAACTGAAGTTGGTGTCGGGTTCGCTTGAAATGACTTTTAAAAATGTTTCTGGAAGTTTTAAGATAGTTTGGCGAGAAGAAGGATGCACCAGATATTCAAACTGTCTGAATTTCTAAGGGTGGTAGGTTTCTCAGGAGCTGTTTAATGACTTTCTGAGCGCGCCCTCAGTGCTGAACAGTATTTTTTTTTTTACACAGGTAAAGGTGGAAGCAGCACCCATGCCAAAAATTGTAACCAGTCTGATAAATAATCCCTGACACAGATAAAACATGAATTGATTGGTGCTCTGGTATCCTTTACAGCGGCGTGGCCACAGAAACAGTAGTTGCCAGTTTTGGGAAGGAGGATGGAGCCTGCTATCTATTTTGAATTGACTGTATTGGCCCAGATGAACCACTGATCTCGCATTGCTCCCTTTCCTGCTGTGCATCACCATGGAAACTGAAATATCTCTGTACTTTTAGTGTCATCAATAAGTGGATTAGGGTATAATAGATGATTTTCTCTCCTTTTACTTTTTATCATAGTAAAGATAACTTTTCTCAGGTTATGGTCTTCCAATGACAAATACAGTTCATTCAGTATTCGGACCCCTTCATTTCGTTCACATCTTATAAGATTTGTTATTTAACTCCATTTTCTCCCACATTCCCATAATGGCAAAGTGAAAATGTTAGGATTATTTGCAAATTTATTAATATGTTTTAGAGCACAGTGGAGCTCTAGAACACAGAGGAATAAGCTATAGGCCTATCAGGCTTTACCTACACAAAAAGTACTAAAATCTAATTATTGTTGGATTATTTATAAACTGTGTCCCAATTCAAGGGCCACATCCATAGGAAGAAACCAAATACTCACATTTAAAAGTGTAATTCCTGGGCTCTCTGTCAGTGTTGTTTCATTCATTACTGGTGTGCAATGAATCTTGGAAGCTTGGAGGAATCCACCAGTTGCATCCTTCATTGCCCAGGAAAAGAAGGCCGCATTTGAAGGAGCCTCCAAAACATGACAGCCTAGTCGTGCCGCTGGGATGCAATAGGTCTTTAATCGCAGTCGCCGAAGGATGCGGCCCCTGAATTGGGACACAGTTATAGAATATTCACAGCCATATACTGAAACAGTTTTAATGCACATAGAAACCGATTGCTCCTGTTTTGCACAAGCACAACGTTGTAATATTTGGCACAGCTTGCTCATTATCATTTCGCCAAGACAGTCTATTTCAAGTAGGGGCTGGATATCTACACACAGTATGCATTTCATGTATAATGCTAACACTGCTGTGTCAGGTCCTTAATTGTATGTGACTGTGACCATTTGCACAAATTGACCTTATGCTCCTCTTCTGTTTGTTTTCTGAGCACCACTTTTATGGATTGCAGGCTGTAAAAAAACGCACTAACGCTGTGACTCTTGCACTCTTTGTGATATGGTAATCAAAGCTCATTCTACTGTTGCACTCGCTGTAAGTCACTCTGAGTAACAGTGTCAGCTAGGTTACTGAAATGACAATGTAAAGTGTAGATGATGACACGTTCTGACAGACGAAAGTGATGCAACATTTGTTTATCCACACGTTACCCTGCTTCGCATTCACTTTATCATACACTTTCCCACCTGTACGCATCCCGATACAACTGTTGGCTCCTGCTTATGGTCACTGAGGAGCTCTACTGGAATAACTGGATGCCTTGCTCAAGGGTACATCAGCTAAGAGAGGGGAGACAATTGTTTTTTCTTAACAACCTACAAGCCTGAAATGGTTCCCTATTTAATGTCCAGAGTTCTGCTACCTTGAATTTCATTTTACTGTCTGTTTTTAGAAAAGCTGAAATGATGAATTTAGCCAGATTACAAAGGAAGCTCAATGAAACAGCAGCCGTTTGTTGACTAGTGGGATCTTGATATCCTCAGTGCAATCACAGGTGTCCACCTCAAACAGCAGCGTTATTAAAGAGAAGTCTAGGACAGAAAGCCTAAATGAGTGGTAAGTCTCATCTAATCTACAAAACAGACACCTTCCAAAATGAACCGCATGACTGAATTTGATTCATATGAGCATTTGATTAAGGTCTGGTTAAGTTTAGGCAGCAGAAGCTGTGTGGTTAGGGGAATATCATTGATATGCTCAAAAGAAAAAATCAGTCCCAGGTGTTTAAGTACACCCAACAAGCCACCCTCATCTCCCTCCCTAATGCTGAGACCAGGCTGTATCATATTTTAGTTTATTGAGGTGAACACTGTGTCAGATTAGGCAATCATCTGTCTAGGCAATCAGTCTTAAAGTCTTGTAATAACTTGGCTGAAAGACAGAGCAGACTAGATGCTGGATTCCAGCCAATCACAGCTTGCCATCTTTCGTGACTTGTGTGACATAAATACGTAGGTGATGGGTGCCAGGGCTGACTTCACAAATTCTCCTGATATCACCAGACAAGGAATATTCACGAATGTAATCATGGCTTTATGACCGGAATTGAACTGGGATCATCGTCACTTAGTAATGAAGGTGGGCTCTGTCTTTTTTCTTCCCAGTCAGCAGAAAGAGGGTTAGTGTGCTTTACCATGTAAAGCACTAAAGAGTGCTCAGTGCTGCAAAGGGCCAATGTCACAAAACACATTGTAGAAGTTGTAAAAAGAAGCCAAACAAATCATGACATGTTCGTTTTTTTCTTAAAGGTTCCATATTGTATAAATGTATATTTCCATGTCTTATTTCATTATAAAGTAGGTGTGGGTTTCATATTAATACTACGAAAGTATCAAAGCACTCAGTCCACAGAGAATTGCACACAGCCTGTATTCAGAAACTGAGCCTTAAAATGAGCCGTCAGGACTTCTGTACCTTTGTGATGTCACAACAAAGCAGTCACAGCCCTCAGGCATGCCCCAAGCCCCGCCCACCTGGACCCAGCATCCAACCTTGCAGGATTTGGTTTCTGAGTGTTTACCTGAAATCCTGAAGGCTCAGCCTCTCTTCTGATCATCTCATCGACCTGTTGTTACTAGAACTCCAGAGAGAAGCCTGAGAGAGAAGATATAAAACTACTTGAGATGGTTTTTGGTTCTTAAAACCAGAAATATATCTTCTTATGGATCAACGCAAATAAAACACAGGAAAAGTATAAAATATGGGACTTTTCGGACATCATGATGCGGCCCAGATGTGCAGTTGTTTTCAACTGTGGATACACATGATAAAATGAGCAGCAATGGACAACACCTTGCGCAACAGTGCTAACTGGGATGTGTCCACAAAACAGTGCAGTGCAGCAGTGGTTTCTGGCCCTGTGTTATTCATGTGTATTTACCATTTTAACTGCTCCAGGATAAAATTGATCTGAGAGTGGAAAGAAATGCAGCAGCTTGTCAGTTTTAGTGGAAAAAATTAAGTGAAGATGACTGAAATCCATTTCTGGAAGAACTAGACAGAAACAATAATTCATAAACATTTACCACCATTTACACCACATGTGACAACTAAAACAGTAGTAGACACACATTAAATAAAGGATGGACATCGTCATTCATTTTGGATTCTTTACACTCTTTTTTTCCCCTATTGTCAGTCTCTCTCTCTCTATTTCCCCAAGGGTCTTTTCGATTTCTCTCCCCGAGTCTCTCGCTCTCTGAGCCCCCCCACCCACCTCTCTCTGGGTGAATTTGTACATGTGGTTATGTAAGGGAGAGCAGTCAGCCTTTCATCCTGCAGCAGTTGTACTATCAGCCGCAGCGAGAGACGACAGAGCCACCACCCCAGTCCTTCACTACAGCATAATATAGAGGACAGGGTTTGCAGTTTACCTTCCAGATGCACCCATCTGAACCAGAGAGCATCTGAACACCTAATTTATAAATAATGACCATTCCATGTGGCAGCATATCTAATATCCGAGTGAATCTGAGTGGATCAGAGCATAGCATCAGCTCGGATCACATGCTGTGTCAAAATCACAGTGGGAGAAAATATTTTAGGAAATCAGGAGCCTATGTGAATAATTTATGCTATTAAATGACATTTTTAGTTGACTCACCAATATTAAAATCGTTAAAATATTATCTTCTTTCTGCCTGTCACTTAATGATTTATATTCAGTGCAATGAGTGAAATTAGAAACTTCATTTAGTATAAATTAGTCTTTGAGGCATATAAACAAATTAATTTAGGAATTTGTTTTTATGAATTTACATTCATTCTCATTATTGTATTGCTACTATTGACCGCAGCTGGTTGTTAATTGATAGCACTTCATGCTGGTGCCAGTGTTCATGTTTTATCTCTGTAAAGTTTTTTTTTGAGTTAGCCACATTATGGATCAAGTCTAATTTTGCTCAGGTCCCCTTCAGGGTCTCTTTCTTTTAAAAATTAATTTATGCATTCGGCGTCAGGTAGGCTTCCTACTGGTTCATTTTGAGAGAGGTCCAACATTTTGGATCCATGCGGACCTCCACTTCACAGTCTTAGTAGATGGACAAGACTTTGTACAAAAATATGCATCACACAAAATCACAAAACTGGGGCTGCCTAGTGTTGCATCCAAATACAAACTGGCAGAAAGAGACAATACTCAATTAACACTTAATCAACACAAATACAAAATGCATCAGTCCAACAACAGGTGAATGGTAGTCTGTCCTATAAAAGCTGGATTCAGCAACATTACATCTATCACTTCTGCTGTGTATTAATATTCTTTATAATGATCATTGATAGACCAGGTAAACATGAGGATGTCACATAGTTCTCTGATATCATGCAACATATCGTCATATCACATGATTTGTGGGTAATAAATTCTTAACCCATTTGCTAAACAGAATGTTGAAATCTGAGAATTTCGCAAATTGTGCAAAATGAGCCCATATGTCGCTTATTATGACCCATAGTTACGTTTTATTGTTTGGTGACACCTAGTGGCAAAAGGAAGAAGTCTGGTGCTGTAGTATAAAGAGCGACAAAAGTCCACATTAGGGGGAGGTTGGATTGGATGGATGCATCAACAAGACACAGGAACGTCACACAAAAGACCAAACCAAAACGTAACCAAACCATGAATGTTCCATAAGATTAGCTGCATGTTCGTTATTATAACCATGGCAACAAAGGCCAAGTACGCCACACGGCCGGTAGACACTCCTATGTTTCGTATTAGAACAAACGTTTCATGACACTCTTGGATTAAAAAAAGCTCCTGATTAGATATTTTAAAACGGCAACAACTCCTCATGTGAGATGTGTTTGTGCTCCTTCCAATGGTAATGCACCAAAAAAGTTTCCTCGATTAATTAAATTGAGACCATTAATTTAAATGAAAGTGGAAGACTTAAAATTCAAGTCACAAGCTGTCCTGAAAACAAAGATGATACGAGGACATAGCATTCACCTCAGCCAGCTGAGACTCTCAGTTGGCCTACATAAGCCAATTCATGATGTATAGCCCACTGTCTAGCCCACTGTTTCTCATCTCTTGCACCATTTACTATTATCGCACATGAACTTTAAACTTGTGCTGGTATTTGTGGGATCACAGATTTACGTGACAGGATGTCTCTTGATGTCACCAGGATGAATACCTGTTCATTCACTTTACTCATGAAAAAAAGAGATCCAGGTTATGACTAAATTTGACTAATAACTATTTAGCCTACTTTTGTCAACACTTAATGAGATAAAGAGTGTGTGTTTCGGTTTTACACCTGAGGAGACGTGGCCATCTGCGTGTGGATGTGTGTGTGTGGACATGTTAAAGAGTTTGTTTTGACATCATAAGAATTATCTGTGGTTCAATTTAAATTTGTCTGTGTCCGTGTGTAAATTTGGGATACTATAGCAACTGCGTTTGTAGAATTGGAAAGGGTGGAAAGGGAAACAGTGTATATAACACACAATGTGTGAGTGTGTGTGTCTCTGTATGTGTCAATATATGTGTGTGAGTGTGTGAGCGACTGTGTGAAGTGTCTATGTGTGTGTCGTATCGTGCATGGACCCGTTGAATGGGATTAGATATGGCCAACAGCTCAGCTCTGGCTCTAAGTGGCTTGAGCAAGGCACAGGCATACACACACTTTTGTAGTTCTATACTCATGAGGACCCTCATTGATATAATGGATTCTCTAGACGCTAACCAAAACCATGCCTGAGTGTTACTCTAATCAGTGGTGGAACTGTGTTTGTTGAAAAAATTAGCTGGTCCTTGTGACACATGGTGCAGGTTAGTCTATATTGTTTTCTGCACATTAATCTCAGTTTCTTTGGGTCAGATCCATGATGTCTGCCACAGTGTTGTTGTTGTTTTTTTTTTTTATACTTCCACTTGCAGTGCCAAAATCTGATCTACATTTAGTGGCTTCAGCAAAAGTAGCAATACCACAAGATAAAAATAGCTAAATGCATTAACAGATTATTTATTAAGTAGTAAGTACTATTAAGTATTATTGATTACTGATAAGCAGAATTTTGATGTAACTGGATGAGGTGGAGCTAATTTTAATAATGTGGAGAAGTTTGATCTACAACAGTGCATCATGTCTTATAAACCGGTCACACAATTTACATGTAAAAGATTCATCTACAAAGCAACTACTAGTTAGAGCCGTTTAATAATTTCCATGAAGTATAATGTAAAATGTGTACAATATTTCTCTAAGAAATGTAAAGAGATAGAAGCTTGAAGCAGACATATGGCTATATGTATATATATTCAAGTACAAGTACTTAAAAGTTGTACTTGAGAGTGATATTGTGTCAATGTTCTTGTTAGTTTCATGACCTTAAATCTCTCTCTTTCGTAACCCACAAACAGCATCTCAACAAGTGAGGATCAGGCAAAATGTCCTGATTCGTAAGGTTTAAACCTTGCTCCTCATATAGTTAGAAATACAAGAACACACGCACACAGAGTCCTGATTTGCTATGAACACTCTGAAGTGGAAGCAGCGCAGTCTTGCTGTTGCTATAATTAGACGGCTGGATCCTCGTACATAATGCTAATACTCCGGATCGGGATGCTAGGCGACACGTGACGTCACCCACTAATGACATCATCCGACTCACTGATGTCACCGCAGCTATTTTTGGGAGCCGAGTTGTGACATGGAGGCATATCACGATTTACATGAGTAATACGGTATGAGTGGCAGGCTGTGCAAGCTCCCTCGTGTGTGTACAGCATTAATACACAAACACACATGTACTCACACAGGCACATGCAAATACACATCTGTCTGCAGATGTGTGTGTGTATTCATGCTTAGAGTTTTCTTCCCCATAAATAAGATCCCTTCGTTCATCTAAAAACGACTCTGCCGATGAACGTGTTTGATAACCTTGCACGCACGCACAAGCGCACACACAGACACACATACACAGACAGACAAACACACACACGCGCACACACACACACACTCTCTTGTTATTAGTTATTCCCCTGTAGCTGTTTTGCCCAGTTCCCACTACCAGGTTCTTTGCTGCTGGGTTCTCCCACGTGGGCGAAATGTGCGTGTGTGTGTTTATGTGCAAGCTAGAAGTTAGATGAGTGTGTGTGTGAGAGAGAGAGAGAGAGAATAAGCAAGCAAATCATTCCTGCGTGGGTAGTGTACAGTGTGTATGGGAAACACCCCTCTTTGGAGCAGGAGAGAGAGCAAGTGAGTGGGTGGGAGCCTGATCGATGAGTGTGTTCACTCTGTTGCTTGTTGAGCTAGTCTGTACAAAGTAATGGGGGGTTGCTGCACTTTACTGTAGTTTGTGTGTATACAAGTTCGCGTGTGTGCGTGTGCGCGCGTGTGTATAGATAGGTGTGTATAGGTGTGTGCGTGTGTGAACCCAGGGAGCTCCCATGGTGGTGTCCACCCCCACCTCTATAATTCAGCCACAATTACTAAGCTCTCCAGTGCTGCAGCTAATGAAACTATACGTCAGCGAGACACACACACACACACACACACACACACACACACACACACACACACACACACACGCGTACAGTATAAACACACTCTGCTGCAGCAAAAACCAACCAAGCACTGGGAGAAATGAAGGGAAGGTGAAAGTATAAAAGACAGAATGAAAAGGTTTTAGAGAAGGAGGATAATTGTCTCAGTATGTGCAGCAATGCTATAAAGCCTTCCCAACTCTCTTCTAATTTAAAATAGCATCAGTAAACTAATAACCCTGCATGATCCAACAGGGAAACATAGAAACAATATTACAAATCACGTATGTGCTGATGATTAGCAGACAGGTGACCTTTTACGGGGTGTATCCTTATCCCAATATAAACTGGGATAGTCTCGATCCCCCTGCAACTGTATAGGATACATGGGTCTAGATAATAGACTGAGGCAACTGTTGATCCTCTTGCTAGTGATACCTGCTAATTGCTGTCAAATTTCATAATTATCTCTTAACACACTGAGCAATAATGTCAATCACACTATTTAACCTACAGTGATTTAGACTAATTGTGCTAATCTGGAATGTAGTAATAACATTTTAGTGAAATGTAATGACTTAGCAGGTAGAAAAGCTGGATTTATACTTCTTAGTTAACAAGCTACACCGTACCTAAGCGCACAGGATCCGAGGTTACGCTGTAGGCTACGCCAAAGCTGGTGTGCTGGCTTATCAAAAATGTAACTACAGAGTGGGGCAACAGCGCCGATGAGGATACCACATGGAGACAGCAAGAACTGTGATTGGCTGCTTGTGTTTTTCCCCCACATGTTTCTGTCACCGGTGGAGCTTGTTGAGAGTGGAGAAAATATTAAGGGAGTTCTTTTTCTCAGTTACAGACCTCTAACAAAGCGATTACACTGCAGACCTTCTGCTCACTATGATCCCCGCTTTGTATCAATGAATGAATGAAAATAATGTCAACTGTAACTCCAACTCAATAAATACATAGAAGTAAAAGTAAATGAAGGAACATACACACAGTTACTGTAGGGAATATAAAGCATGATACGGCTGATCATATATGTGACGTGTAGTGAAGGCGACATCAACGGGTGAAATCTGACACTCAACTATGAATCAAAACTCCCTCTGCAGGTACTTATGGCAGCACTCCCATTAACCCCTTGTGTCAAACTATAAATTCAGCTCAAGTCTGGAAATCTAATGAGTTATCACTGTTCACTGTGTTGGCGCTTACATATGGCAGTGGCAGTGACATCCATCAGTTAATACATTTGCATGCATGTGGAAATAATTGGAGAAACACTGATAGAAAATAGCTGTTTTCATATTTCACTAGAGAGTCGGAGACTATAAGCTAGTAGCAGCAAGGTTACATAACGTCTTCTTGTACAGCAGATACAGTAGATGTTTGTGAAAAGTTTGACTTGGTAAGATGCTGTCTGGCATGACGGATGATATGTGTGGCATGGTGCAATGAGGCAAGATGGCCTGATGTTCACAGATCATCCCACAACCAGGAAGTCAGAGGTTCAGTCCCCGGAGCAGCCTCCAGTATCCTCAACCAAGCAAACTACAGACATACTGCAGACTAGGCCTGCACAATATGAGGAAAATTTACGATGTGCGACGACCCTGTTCAATTTTGAGATGACGATATTACTTGCAATAAATAAACAAATATTGAGGTGTGGATGTGCAGTTTTGCTGAGCGAAGCTGAATGAAGAACGCAGACAAAGGTCACTATCAGTCATCTCCTCCAGGTAATGTTTCCGGGGGGGGGGGGCTGTTGTCTCAGACTTTAGCTATATGTTTACAGACGTTTGTGGCAAATGAAGCTGCAGTCTATACACTTCTTATCTTGTCGAACAGGTGGTGTGATAAAGGACGCCAATTGCTTTTTTACTCGCAAAGGTTGTGATGACACTCACAGAACCACATCCGTAGATGTCAGCTCCAGTAAAAAGTTCACTTCTCACTGGTCTGCACTGCCGCCTCTGTACTGTCTGCTGTGTGTGTGTGAGAGGCTGCAGCCCGACACCAAAACGCGGTAGATTTTTTTTCCGGTTCATTTGGCTCAGGCGCTGCAGCTTGAAAACCCTGCATGCATGGGTTCACATCGCGATGACGATGGAAATAAGCTTATTCGGTCAGCACTAGTATTAACATGCGTCTTCAGTGATCCGATCACAAGTGGACAGCTCTTAGTACGTCAGTTCACACCTGAGTGAATGCATCTCCACATGCGTCTTGAGTGACCACTTGTGATTGTCACTTACCCTTACCATTTATATTAAATAACCCCTGCATGCCCCACTCGCTCTCTCTCACACACACACCATAGGCTGTAAATAAAGATGGACGTAGCCTCCGTGACGTCACCAATAGGTTTCTGAAGAGCAGTGTTGAAGCGCAGAGTGGGCCGTTCCATCATTGCCATCTTGCCAGTACCTGACTCTGCCAAACTTCCGGCTAAAAATGGGCAAAGAGGAGGGGTGCATGTCAAGCCCAGGCTGTAAATATGTTTCTTTTTGCTGTAAATTTGGGCATTTTAACATGGGAGTATACGGGGAATGACTAGCTTTTGAAGCCAGCCTCAAGTGGCCATTCGAAGAACTGTATTACTTTACACACGCAATCACATTAACAGACCCGTCTGTCGATAAAAACCAACAACGCATACCTGTTTATTTGCACATAAAGCGGGGAAGTGACATCTGATCACAAGTGGTCAATCAAGACGCATGTGGAGACGCATTTTAAAGCCAGGTGTGAACTGACGAACAGAGTTAACCACTTGTGATCGGATCACCGAGGACAGATGTTAATACCGGGTCAAATACCTGAACAGGGCCTATGAAACTGTGGCGGGACTAATCAGACTGCATCAGAGGACATCAGTAGAGTAGGCGGTTCTTCAATCTGGCCCACGACGCATTTGCGTTCACACACCTGGCCCCGACCACCTCCGAATGTGGTCTGAGTTCACATAATCTGGTTGATATTTATGTAAATTTTAAGCACTTGAAGATCTGATAATCACTAAAGCGTGTCATGTATAGAGCCAATAAAAACAAATGAAATAGTCAAACTTGTCATATTGACATTTAAGGTGTATTGATTGATGTCAAGATGGCAATCATGCTTTGACTACCACGCAAGAAAACATTCAGACATCTCCTCACACTGCTGCTGCTGCTGGAGCTCGTTCACTCCCAACTCACCTCTCTCTGCGCTGTGATGTGCTTGGTGGCAGGGTGCGCCTGGAGGCCAGCGCATTTGGTTAAAAATTCTTCCTTTTAAACTCCCTGCCTTCTGCTTAAAGCAAAAGTGCAGAGAGGGGAAGAGAGAGGGAAAGAGAGAGCGACAGAGATCGCTTGCGGCAAAGCAGCTTCACAGAGAAGTGAATGCCTGCAGTCTTCTCGCTTCTCCTCTTGTCTCGTCTTCTTTTTCCTCCTCTGTTTTCATTTCTTTTCCATTCTTTTTTCTATTCTTTTCCCCTTTTATCCCCCTATTTCCTTTGTATTTTGTCAATTTCAGCTTCCCACCACAGTTGCATTCTTTTTGTAGCGTCCTATAATTGTATCAGACTTTATTGAAATCTTAACTCCTGACATCCAGGCAAGCTAGTTTCAGCAACTAAATATAATCTCCAATTGACCAATTCTTTCATTAATGTTTTTAAAAAAGTAAAACATCTCAACATTTTCTATCCATATTCATTGTTGCATTAAATACAACATTGATATTAGAAATTCATATCAAACAACAATTAATTTGCTAGCATACATAAAAACTACAGCTATGTCACAACATACATGTTCCTTCCATATCCATGATACCTAAAGTGACCAGATATCAGAAATGGAAACCAGTGACATTTCCACATTAGCGCTCAATATATCATTAAAATATATGTTTTTACCTATGAAATATAAAAGGTGGGTAGGCATGCATTTTGGCCATGGTTACTGTTGTACTGTTATTAACAACTGTGAAGGCCACTTGTTTGTGTTAGTTTACTGCCTGGTTATGAACTCCTAACCAATGAGTGAGCCAGGTAACCCCGAAAAACAGGGACATCTGGTCACCCAGTCACCCTAATGACACCCACCTACGTTCTTCTGCTAATGTTAGTCTCCACCTTGTTATGACACCGAGTTAGGATGATATCATGTCCAATATAAAGCCATAAAATTTCAGACCACTTAGCAGAGCTCTTATTTTATAACAAGTCAACCAGAAACTTGTAGCCTGCTTGTGTCTAAAACTATATAGTTTCAAACATTACTGCAAATTTCAGGTGGTAAATTTGCCATTGTTGTCAATATAAACTACATATATTGTGCTAAAATGCAGCACTTGACATGTGTAACAACAGTAGCTAAGGCAGGTGGGGCTTGGCAGACATTCAATAAAAATTTGATTGCAAAATACAACCTTGCTGCCATATATTAAGTCTTGTCTGTGGTAGTATGTGCTATGTTTGTGTGTCTCTTAACATCATAAAGAATCTCTGCAAGCATTGTGTTCACCTCTAGTGAGTGGTAAATCAAGTGCAGTACAGGTGTACACACGCGTGCGTGTGTGCGTGTGTGTGTGACAGGAGGCATTTCCGCTTAGTCTGGGGAAAAAAAGATGAGTGTGTGTGTTTGTGTGTGCATATAGTATCTGGCTGGTATGACGGGCTTTCCACCTTGAAGAAAATTTGCCCTGACAGCACATGTCAATGAAGAAGAGGAGATGGGGTTAAAACAAATAGGATGGAGGAGGAGGAGAAGGGGAAGCTTGGTGCAGTGCCAACTCTGAGGTCACCTTAATATTTGATCTGCTTCAGTGAATGGAGTCATCACAGTGCAGCTATACAAGAGTGAGAGAGAGGGAGAGAGATACATGGATGGAAAGAAGAAATTAAGGAAAAAAGGGGGAAGGAAAGGGAAGAAAAAAAGAGATGAGAGTTATCAAGAAACAAGTTCAAGGACAAGCTTGAGCACTTGAGCACATGCACTTTTCTCTATTTAACAGACATTTTTAGGTGCCCTTGAGCAAGGCAGTAAAAGCTAATTCTCGTTTTTTTTTTTTTAACAACTGAAGTCTTATTTTGGTAGTTCTGGCCCTCATTTCTATTGGTTACAATAACATTGTACTCTGGGAGCACATTGCTAAGACAGAGTTGTTCATGTTTTCTTCAAAATACCTAAAAACATATGACAATCTGACCGCTAGCATTTTCTTGTACTGTCAGATTTCTTCTTAGTGATGTTTGTGTTCCCAAATCTCAACAATAAATTAAGTGAGTGTAACACTGTTCTACTCACTGGTCTTATGAACAGCGCCTAGATTTGTTAACTTACTCTTAATGACGGTACTACCCGTGTAATATGTCTACTGTGTGAATGAATAAAGACTATAACATTATATGTGGTCTCACTTTTACTGCCCCTTTAACCCTCTTTAACTTTCACCTTATCTATAATAATTTACATCAAACCATCTCAGTCTTTAACATAAAAGAATTTATTAAACCCAAATTAGGTCTGAATAAGAAAGTGTAAAATATATATTCAATGACTGCACCATTAAAATATGGTTGCGGCCTGAGCACCTTGTATAAGAAAATCTCAGTAAAAGCAATCAAGTAAACAGTCAAATTATTCACCTTCTCCCCAACTGACTCAAATTCACATTAAGACTGTTATTAGACACACAACCAAGAGTAAAAGCACATAAAATACTTTTTCTTTTGATTACTGTTACTCCTTTAATTACTCTTTAACCTCTACTTTGCTCTTCTGGTAATTCTAAGGTACCTTTAATTAAATAATGGACCTTAAAACATTCAAACCATAAAACAACACAATCAATATTTGAGACCCCACACTATGAAAAAAAAACAAAAAAAAAGTGAAGCCGGTAGTGAAATAAAATTAAACTTCCTGATACAGGCCTGTTACAGGCTGGTGTGAAAGATGGCGGCCGCTGACTGTGGCCGCGCTTTATAACAGGGTTACTCACCTCAGTCCAGTCTACCTCACGCCGTAAGAAACCGAGTGGGGTGCTCCTCTCACCAGTCCTTGACTGTGGATGAAGAAGGTGTCTCCTCCCTCGTAGCCAGAGGTGCAGTTGGGTTTTACCTGGTCACCCAGTGCGCTGTCTGGTCTCCTTTTGCTCGTCGTCGGGCTGATGATATCCACCGAGGTGCTAGCGAGCGGTTAGCACTCAAGCTGAATAAGTCCAAAATCCGTGCGAGCTAGCTTAGCGTGCTAGTAACTCAGACGAAAAACACTTATTTTGACACGCTGGAAACGCGGTAGTTAATCAAAATGTCACTGACTTGAACCCACTGAGCTTCGTAACGTCCATACTACATTCTGTGAAGCGCATAGGCAAAGACAACACCTCGTTTACACACTTTACTGTTAGACAACCTTCTCCGCTCTCTTGCCGAGCAGCGACGAAGCAGCTACATCCGAGCAGCTGCTCTCACACACTCTTGAGTCCCACCGCTTGCTGTTCTCCCGCCCCCTGGCCAATCAGTGACCAAGGAACTTGACGTTGCTTTATAATTGACCAATAGGAAGGTGGGATACAACATAGCATTGTAGTATGTGAGAATAAAAAAAACAGATTAGGTTTTCTCACTGTTTTCACCACGTGAATACGACAAACCTTACAAACAAACCTTTTATGTTACATTCAATGTCATGGTAATTTACACTACTCCCCATGTAAATGCTTACACATATTTAATAAAAGACAATATATTATGGTTTATGAACAAAATAACCCATGGGGTTACATCAGTATAATATCTTGGAATTGGTGTTAGGAATAATAGACAAAACTACCTAAATTGTAATAAACTGGAATTATTTTTCAACCTCTTAACTGTTTGGACTGGAAGTGCGGAGAGTGTTAGTTTCTGCAGACTACTGTAAAAAATTACCAAGCATCTATCATTGCTTTGGCGAAAGTTGTTTAATTCCAAAAATGCTGGTTCACAGTCAGATTGTCATCAACCCATCATCAACATGCATAAATATATTATTTAGTCAAGTCATAAAGTTAGAAATCAATTGAACTGACAAAATCAATCAACATTTCTCGATAGCAGAGAATGGAGAAAATTTTTAGTATTTCACAAGACTCCATACCTCATATGGACATAATAGTATATTAATTAAAAATATTAGCTTTAATAATTAAGTTGTCCGTTTGTGTCCTTGTGAAGAATGAGAAAGAGTGGATCATGGAATATGATATCTGTAACAAGGGAAGCAGAATTAAGCAGGAAACCGATTTGGCATGAAAACCGCCAAAACTTCAGGAATGTGACATTGGCCGCCTCAGAGGCCAGATCGAGCTCCGTGACCACGGCAGCACCATGACAACCCTGAAGCCAATCAGCAAATCAGCCACGCAGAGGGCAAGCAGTCGGACAGCTGATGGACAGACCGATAGGAGAAGGAAAGAGGACAGAGGCAGATGGAGAGTCAGAGAGATGGAGCGATCTGATAGAGGGGGACAGACACGTTGCTCATTTGAGGAGAGATCTTCAGGACAGATACAAAATGAAGATAAACAGCAGGAGAAAGAAAGGAGAAAATAAATATATAATAATAAAATAGAAGAGGTCAAGGTACAGTGTATCATAATGCAGAATATACAGCACAGTGTAAGAGATCTTCCTACCTACATACCTTGGAACAAATGGTATTCATTCATTTCAGCATAATTTCTGTTGAAGTCGTACTATCATCGCAGCATAATAGTTGAGACAGGCTTTCAAAACTGCTCCCTGTTGAGATGTTCAAGTGGCGGTATCAAGCTGAGAGTCAGCTGTCAAACGGCAACAACAAGCTATTAAAGTTCATATTATACTTTTCAAAACACTCCTTCGCTCTTACTGACTGTCCTCTGAGTTTGATAGTCCAACAACACAGCTCATGATGGCAGTTCTCTTCAGCAAGTGGACCCAAGGAAAACAGCCTTGATTCACTGAAGTATTAGTATAGGACAATCACATGTTCTCTGGATTCCTATTCCATGCTTTAGAAACCACATCTGCTACTGAAATTTCAACTTCAACAAGGTCTTCCATCTCTGTCATCCATGTCATGCTATTTGTCGTCTTCTCTTTTTGCAGATTGCAAAGGGTGTCGCCAAAAAGATTTTTTTTTAACAGCTGCTTTTTTTCTGATGACTTTCTGATTAATTTGCTGCATTACACAACAGCCCAATAACACCTTAAGAATCTGTGCCTGTGGTGACAATGACAATTATTTTTGCCTCGATGTGTGTGTACCCAGGCGCTGTACGAGCCTCCAGTATCTTCCCCATCCTGAGTGTGATCCTGCTCTTCATGGGGGGGCTGTGCATCGCCGCCAGCGAGTTTTACAAGTCACGCCACAACATCATCCTCAGCGCTGGCATCCTCTTCGTCTCCGCAGGTATGAAGAACATCGAGCCTTATTATCTGACAGCGCTCTTAAACAACTGTTCCTCCAGTTGTTTGGGAATGGTGATGACCAGAAAAACAGACTTGGTTCAGTGGAACAAATGCATCTAATGTCTAACAAACAGGGGATAGTCTTGTGTCTTTGTCACAATTCAAAGCACGAAATGCAAAAACAAAACGAATAGAGTGAATTTCTTCGTATATATTTGTGACTCGGGTCATTTTCTCTGTGCCGTTTTTCTTTCTTCCATCACTAGCTCAATCCATGATGGTATTTATTGCTTGGTTAGTGACCATTGTTTGTTCTACATTTCGTGATGCATTGTGGGATAGTATAAGTCCACTATATATGTTATAATAATTTGCTCCTTTTTTGTGTCCCCTGGAAACACTTCTGTTGTTGTTTGCGTTTCTGTCTTTGGTTGTGTTGTGAGAATTATGCGTTGTCAAATCAATGAAGATGTTTTCTGAATTTGCATTTTCTAAAGTTGCAGTGCGTTGAGCTCTCAGGGCCACCGTAGGAAAGTTAGAAAGTTTTTATTCAGGACCACGATTCAGGTGCAGATTCAGTATTTTTTGGGAAAGATTGGAAAAGTTCTCTATTATGATGCAGATCTGCATCCAGAAAAAAAAATGCATTACTGGCTTTAAATTATAGATTTCAATAGTTTTACATTTGGTCAGAGGATGTTTTCCATAAAATCAATATACAACAACAAAGACAGTTATATTTCCATTTGCCTGACTCAGAAACTCATTAAGTGGCCAATGTGATGCTATCTATACAAAAATAATCCCTTACTTTTTTTTCCACCTGTGTATAAAAGAAAATATAGAGAGTGAGAATTTGGATGAGGAGGCAGAGAAACAAATAAAGAGGTGGAGGAAATCCTGGTGGAGCCACATTATCAAAACATGTGAAAACAGACACAGAATTGGGGAGCAGCTGAAATGAAATGAAAATGTCCTGTCTTGGGGGCAGCCGCGGCCATGATGGCGCTCGCTGACCGCCAGGTGACGTGTTGCATAGCGCTCGACATGTGTGTAGCGTACAACAATCGCCTCGGGATGAAAGCGACGGAGACAAAGATAGCGCAGGTTGCCATTTCGCCAGAGCATTTTTTTTGTGTGTATTTTTGTGTGTGCATACATATGTGTGTTTGTACTCTGGTTCTAGGCCATGGCCTACTGCGCTGCGCTAGATAACTAGTTCCCCTCCAAGTCAAAAGTGAGAGATGCAGTTCTCTCTGTTTCACTCTCGCTCTCTCTCTTTCTCACTGTCTGTGTCTGTCTCTCTCGCCCTGTTGCTAGGCTAAGAGGAGGCCACTGGGATTACACTCTAAAAATAAGGTGTCCCTGATACTCTTCTGCTCTGATCCATCTCAATCAGGCCCTCACAGTCCTCACACCTCAGTCTGCCGTTCTGCCTCTATATGCATTATTGTTTTCACTGCTTATCTGCATATTTGTCCTTCTGTCTGTCTGCCTGTCCATGTGTGTATTTCTGGCTGCACTCGGCCAGAGTGATGATGTATGACAAGAGGAATAGACGATCAAAATAAAGGGAGGGAGAAGAGGAAGGAGAGATGGAGAGAAAAAGGTGAGACAGATGAGACTGACAAGACAAGACAAGAGACAAGAGGATGTGAATTTGAGCAGTGGTGGAGGTAGGAAAGGCTGTGGGGGTGGGAGGTTGGGGGATGAACAACAGAGATAAAGAGAGATATTCAAATAGAATATACAAGAAATAAATGTAAGAGTGAATCTGCCCCAGTTTGGATCTCAAAAAAGGGAAGGAGGAGGATCTAGGGGAAGTCAGAGAGAACAAGAGAGAGAGAGAGTGCTGGCTGTCAGTAGCCACAGTTGAAATCTGTGTGTTTTTGGAAACGTGTGGTCTATCGACTACAACAGATTCCTTTCACATTCATGCTTTGGACACACAGATCTAAGAAGTTACTGATTTATTTGAAGCAGATTTCGGGTTCTCCGTCACCCTCACCGATCAGCTGTCTCTGTCTTCTCTGTGACGTACGTCTATTTAGCCACTTGGCTCATGTGGACAACAGTAGCAACTGGGATGTAAACAAATGGTCCAGATAATGAATGATGCTTTCCTTATCAACAGCTTCACAACAAATAGGTGTCGATTTACACAGAGAATGGACTGTGTGAACATGTAGCACTTCTGGCTTATATTTGCCTCTCATTCACCCATCCACACACACACACACACACACACACACACACACATCACAGGATATAAAGAAAATAGAAAAAATGCACCATGTCACATTTGAGAAAATATAACTGCCTAATATTTTAAAACATATTGCATTAATCAGATAATCAAAATTTTGTTATTTATTAACTGACCAGCTAACTAATTCATTGTTAGTAGCTACATGCAGGTCCAACAGATGAAGCAGGCAGAGGGATTGTATTGGTGGTAAAATTGTTGTTTCTCGTTTATGATTCTGACGAGCTTGACGGCTCTTAGTCGGTGACTTTAGCAATTTCTTTCAGCTGTGAAGTGTTTTGTTGTTTAATGTGTGGGTTTATTTGAGTAACAGTTTGAGTGTGTTTTACCTTTAATCTAATCTCCCTCCCTCTTTCCTTGTCCCAGGCCTGAGCAACATCATAGGAATCATTGTGTACATATCAGCCAACGCTGGGGACCCTTCCAAGAGTGACTCCAAGAAGAACAGTTACTCCTATGGCTGGTCCTTCTACTTCGGCGCCCTCTCCTTCATCATGGCCGAAATGGTGGGCGTGCTGGCTGTGCACATGTTCATCGACCGCCATCGGGAGTTGCGCGTGGGGGCGCGAGCCGCTGACTACCTCCAGGGTGCGGCCATAACGCGCATCCCCAGCTACCGCTACCGTTATCGACGCCGCTCACGCTCTTCGTCCCGCTCCACCGATCCCTCGCACTCCCGCGAGGCATCGCCGGTGGGCCTGAAGGCCTTCGGGACGCTGCCCTCCACCGAGCTGTCCATGTACACGCTGCCCAAGGGCCAATCGGGCACCCCGACAGCCACCTATAACTCCACGGAGAGGGACCACAACTTCCTGCAGGTCCACAACTGCATCCAGAAGGACCTGAAAGACTCAGGCGGCCACAGCAACACCGCCAACCGACGCACCACACCTGTATGAAACTGACAGAGGGCCCTCAGACACTAAAAAAATCAGAGGGAACTTGGGGGGAGGCGGCAAAAGACAGATCATGGTGTAAGGAGATGGAAAGAGGAAGAGAAAGGGGCTTAAATGGATTGATGGAGTGAGGTTTAGTTAAGCAACAGGAGGGGAGATCTGAGCGCTCCACAGCACCTCAGATGATCAGAGTTTAAAAAAAAGGAAACAGAAAAAATGCATAAAAAAAGAAACATGCATGATTTTCCCATCTACCATTGTTTAACGAGTTTTGAACATGTTTATAAAGATTTGAGAGGGAGGATGGGGAAAGAGGAGTCGGGAGGGGGGGTGGCCGGTGGTTGTCTGTCTCGGGGCTGTGGAACCATGGAGTGGTGGGCTTGGCCAGACTGCCCATTTAGAGGTGAACTTTATATTTTTTACTCTTCCTCAGTCTGATGAAAAAGGGGCATAGTTTGCCCCTCGGCCCCGCCTATGATCCCGCCCTCGCACTACCAACCCACAAGCCCCCCCAGCACACACACCCTTACCTCCCTTACAACCCACTCCTTTCTTTAGTTGCTGTATCTTCTTGATTTCATTCTTTATTCGCATTAATACTGTGAACCATTGCGGTGTGGGATTTTAGCAGGGAGCAATTCAGGCCGCAAAAAAAAAAGGAAAAAAAAGAAAAAAAAACACATAAGTTAATATATGTATTGATTATATATAAATATATGAATATATATGTTAATAAATCATGACTAGACTTCCCTGGTGCAAAAATATCAACAAGAAAAAAAAGAAAACAAAGTTACTTACAAGTGAAACTAAATCAAGTCGTCATGGAAACTAAACCAAGACGGAGGATTCATTGTGACTGGCTCCTTTGACAGGCAAAGGCATCAGCCTACTTGATAAACTGATACTGGTTAGTATTAGACACATTATCACATTCTTTTACAACGACAAAAAAAATCTTTTGGCCTTCCGCCGAAACCCTGGCAGCCATCTTTGTTTAGGGTCAACTAGAGGTGAAAACTTGACCTCACTTTTTTTGCTCCATGACGGGGCGGAGTGAAGAGAGAACTCTGGGTAACGGAGGATCTCTCTGCAAACTTGAAGAAGACTGTGGACTATGAAACGTCACTACTGCCAAAGACACAAAGTAGTGTGCGTGAGTGAACAATGGCTACCAGCGAGGTGAAGCTAAGTGACTCCAAAAAATTAAGAATTTACATGCATGCTAATCAAAATCATCCGATCTGCTTTTAAGGAACCTATGTTTTGAACAACTGAACAATGATACCATGTAAGGGCAGTGGGAGTGACAAAGTAGAAATTAATATTACAGTACTGTGTCTATTTCAATTTTTCTTTTTTGTTTGTTTTTTTTGAGTGGGTAATTTGGGGTGGGGCTTCATTACGCTTGAAACAAAAAGAACAAACTTTGGAGAACGTATCAAGGCTTTTTTTTTTTAACAGAAGAAAATCTTCTTGCCTTTTAATTTTATTTTCTCGGTTCCTTTGAACTCTCACACAGCCTTAGTCTCTTTCTTTGTCTCATTTTTCTTGTTCTTTGGTTTTGCGTTGTGTTGTTGTAAATGAGAATTTAAAAAAAGCGTAATGTCTTTCAAGGTGCCAAAACTGAATGATTCTGAACTTGGATGCATCAATCCTGATGACGAATAAAAATTGAACCCCCCGTAGGGAACAGAACGAGTCATTGTTGTATCATGTTTGGTCCAAGAACACAATGTTAAGACTCACAGCATTTTAGCATGAAAGCGACAGAGAAAGACGAGAGAGAGCGATAAACTGAGAGAAAGACAGAATCATGGTTAGGTTCGTCAATTTAACCCTTTGAGGGACGAAAGGTCCGATGGTTAAGACCCACTGAACGTGGTGCAACACAACGCATAGTGAAGACAAATGAATTGTCTCTCAAAGGATTGTGGGACAATAGGTGATGTGAGAATGTTCAGCAACACGAAAAAAGGGAGGGTTGAAAGACGAGCAATTTAAACATAATGTAAAAGTGGGTGAAGTTTGCCTGGAAGCTCCATAGGGTTTTGCCAAAAAAGAAAATACAATGCAGTTGGGCTGGGAAGCTTTTTTTCTTTGCAAGCTTGGACATAGTCTGCTGATCGTTAGCTCGCCATTGTAGTCCTGGGATCTCTCTTTTTGTATTTTGTACTGATTGGTCAAAGTCAAAGTCACTACTCGGAAGCTGGAGAATGTTGACACGCCGGCAGCGACAAACAAAATTAGTTTGCCTCCGATGGGTCTTCACTTTCTTGCCAATGGAAAAAGAGCATTGCGAACATGCAGACTAGCTAGCTCGTTGGCTAGTCAGCTGTAGCACAGTGAAGAGCTTCAAAAGCTTTAGATGTGAACATTGATACGTTTAGATGCTAAAAGGTGCAAATTGGTGCAGGTTCGTGATTTCAGTTGGACTTTAATGTAATACGTCCACGTTTCAGTGGAATAGCTGGTATAGCATACAATGTCATCATACACACATCATAATGAATAGGCTCTCTATTGCTATAGCATATAGCTCTATGCTATAGCCTCAGCTTCACTGTCTCATATTGCATATTTTCTTACAGAATAGTTTTATCTTACTGGGTTAATGGTGGGAAAAAAAAATGCAGCACAGGCAGGACTTCGTCAGGATGCAAACGCTGTGTAACATAACATGTTAGTGGGATTTATTAATACTGTTACACTGTTCTTAATCCATTGGTAAAAGTATACAATCAACCCCTTGTCCTTTGTCTTTCTCCTGTTTTTTTAAATTTTCAAATTACTCCATCATTTATTCACTCTATCATTTCCTTGTTCACTCTGTCACTTTCAGTGATTCAGTCGTTCATTCACTCCCCATATTCACATCCTTGTTCGCTCATTCATACAAAAACTCACTCACTGTTCTGTCCCTCTTCCTGTCATTCACTCACTCGTTCACCCACTCCCTCTCTTATCTCCCTGTTAGCTGGCCGACCTGCCGTTCCATCAGCTGTAGAATAAATGTCAAATTCTTCAACATCAGCCTCGATGTCCTGCTGCATGATACTCTGTCTCTGTGTGCTCCCTCTCTCTTTCCTTCTCCTTCTCTTCCTCCATCCCTCCTTCCCTCCCTCGCTCTCTCTTTCTCTCTCTCTCTCTCTCCTCCCCTGGTGTGATGATCAAAGTGGCTGGCATGTCTCTCTGCAGTACTGCTGTGATTACTGAAGAGAGGCGAGCGAGGGAGGGAAGAGGAGGGAGGGAGGAGAGAGAAAAAGGAGTGGAGGGAGCCGTTGTTCAGCCCTGACTCGAGCAGCATCACACTGCCCCCCTCTGGTGTGGAGGTACATGAAAATTTTCTCCTATTAGTATTTGAATACGATGACCTCACCAGCGTGCATCAATCTTCCACACCAGTCTATTTTAGCACCATAAATGCAGTGGAGGGTAAAGTTAGTTGACTTTCTCAATTGCAACACAAGACTAACATCAGTATGACTCTAAACCAGTGTATATGGGACCAATTTATGATTTGATAAATAAAATCTATACCATATAGTGACTAGTTAAATTTACATTTAAACAATGCATTGTGACCTAATCCTCACACACGCAATTCCTCCAACATGTAACACTGGTCCTGGCCAATCAGATCACATGCTATTGCACTGATTCAAAAATCCAGTTGTTGATCAATGACTTAAAGACAGAATGAGAACTGTTGCTTTTGTTTTGGATGGGAGGAGTCTTTACACAACCTGCGGTGCATCTGCAGGAGGTTACCGCACCCGGCCAAGAAATAGTCTTGCACACAACCCCCCCATAAAATCACAAACTGTTGTTGTTGCACTTTGGTTTTTGTATGGATTAAACAAATCAGATATGAGATGTTAATTAATGAGCTTTAGAGGTGCTGGAAGGCAGATTTCATTAGCTGTCTTTATGTTAAGCTAAGATACCTGGCTGCCAAGATATCTGTTCACCTAAAAGAAAATGAGCACACTTACCAAAATGTTGAACTATTCTTTTAAAGGGTATCAAGCAAAAGTAAAAAAAAAATAAAAGGGTTTTCTTTATCTAAGGAACTGAGCATGCTATTTGTTGAAATTTATAATATATCTTTTGCAAATGACTTTTGAGATGTTAATATTTGTACCATAAACCAAGAAAACATGTAGCCATTGCTGGTCTCTACAGGCCATGGTTTCACTGTATGTCTGTTGGCTTGCTTTCTTTCAAGATTTTTAAATATAGCACCTATGAGGGATCTAGTGTCCTTTAAAATGTGAATCAAATGTGAATATTTTGAGCTGCTATCGGACATTTTTTGCGAGACAGGGCGTCACGTTTCTGAGACGGCAGAAAACAATGTAATGAAATATTTCTGCTGTTTTGCAGGTGAGCTTGGAGGCATTAGGGCTGATTTTTTTGTCACGCTGCAGTTCAGACAGGAGGGTAGCAGGTTTGGGGGAACAGCTGCTGTGTCCTCGCTCACCTGCAATTAGCAAGCTTTTTAGGTCACGGACAGTTAGGGGCTATGGAACAAGCCATGCTTAGACACACACACCTACACACACACACACAAACACACACACACACACACACACACACTCACACACACACAGAGCAAGAGAGAGAGACCAAGGTTGATGTCAGTTCACTTTAAATTCAGCCAAATGAGCACATTAATATGAGTTATATATAATTTGGAGTGTCAGATTGAGGAAATACGAGAGAAAGTCACCAGACAGACGGAGAGCTGATCTGCAGAAACAGAGTGCGAGAATCAGAAAAAGAGCAAGTGTAGGTGTAAGATATGAGCTGCAACTCTTCGCCCTGTGCTCAGGCTGTGTCATGAATACAAAACTGTGTGTTAGTGTTTGTTTGGGTGAGGAGCACTGCAGTGAAATATATCTGAAATAAAGCCCTGATGTCCCAAGGCAGACTTAGACCTTGCATAGATATGATGTGTAGAGACGCACACTGGGGCCAATCACAGTCAATTTTATAATGGAGTCACCGGCTGATCACCAAACATACTTTATGCATTTCTATATGAAATACAAGAACACAGCGAGCATAATTAGTAAAATTTGAGCATGGCATTTCTAAGTAATCTAAGTGTAAATACATAAATAATGTTTTATCCAAACTTACTAATTAGTACTCAACTTTTGGTACTTGAGAAGATTTTCATTAAGGCAGCTCAGGCTCTGCTTTCAATCAAATAAATTCAACCAGTTTTAAAGGTCCCATATTGTATAAAGGTAGATTTCTATGTCTTCTTTGATTATAGATCAGGTCTAGGTTCTATATTAATACTGTGAAAGTATCAAAGCGCTCAGTCCACAGAGAAATGCACACAGCCTGTATTCAGAGACTGAGCCTTAAAATGAGTCATCATGACTTCTGTAACTTTGTGATGTCACAACAAAGCAGTCACCGCTCTCAGCCATGCCCCCAAGACCTGCCCGACCTGCCCAAACTGACCCACCATCTGACCTTGCAGGATTTGGTTTCTCTGAGTGTTTAGGCTCAGAGACTCTCCTCTGATTGGCTCACCGACCTGTTGTTGCTAGAGCTCCAGAGAGAAGCCTGAGAGAGGAGATGTAAAACTACATCGAGATGGTTTTTGGTTCTTAAAACAACAAATATATCTCCTTATGGATCAACACTTCAAATAAAAAGAAAAAGAAAAGTGTAAAATATGGGACCTTTAATTGATGATAATTAACTATAAATTTCTAAACTATTGAATTGACCTCTCAGCACCACAGAAAAGATAATTTATTGTTCAGAGATAGGCTGGAGGTGTTTGCAAATGTTAGCCTAGCTCATAAACTTGGGTGCACCACTCACAAAATGTACTGCACAAATGGGGATGTAAGATGAAGCAGTTGAAACTTTGTATGTAAAGTAATGAGTGGTAGCCAATCAGTTGTTAGACCTTCGGCTTTAATGCACAGAGGTCTATGCATTTAAATTGCACCATCATTTCTGGGCTGTATGCAGCACTCCTTTACAGATTTTCTTTAACATTTTCATAAGTGCACTAAAAAAGAATGATAAAAGCACAGAGTATCTCCTTGCTGTATGGCTGCACAAAAGCACATTGTTAATGCGGTGAGAAAGAGCATGGCAGCACTACAGTAGTGCTGTGCCCACTGGGGCCATGCATGATAAAATACAAGCACTTATGCTTTAAGTAAAAGCACAAACCTAATGGCACATGTAAGTATTAATATGTAATGCATTACCAGTTTTAAAATATTCTTTAGTGGTATGCTGAATACTGCAAAGACCCTGCATTAATTACTACACATTATAAGGTAGTGTTTAGTTCTACTTTTTAAATTCATAGTTTGAATTTAACCAAACTATGAAGACAAACTGTAACTGTCACCCCGCTGTCAGAAACATCATAAATTGAACTTCTATCACCTGCTGCAGAGCTCAGCTTTGCAGTGACCACTTGTGCCCTCTCTTGCGGCTAAAAGGTGAACAGCAGTTGTTCCTGCTGTGCTGTGCGTCTGCACATGTTTTGAATACTAATTACTGAAAGGGATTGACTGCTTTAAGATGGTACCGATGACTGAGTAATAATAAGAGAGCCACCAAAATAGACTGGGTCTGATGTTTCTTGTGATATCAGACCACCCGTTTCAATATCTGTGGAAATGAAGAAGTCTCTCCCAAAGCAATAAGCAACAGCCCACACTCTATCCTGTGATGTTATTAAGTGATATTCCCAAGGCTTGATGCTCCATTTCAAATGAACAGAAGACGGACTGTGGGATACAGCTGAAGTGAGCTCAGAGTAATTTTCCAGGGATAATCAAGAGCTTGTGTTACACCTTTTCTTGTGTGCATGTGTCCTTATTTACATTACATGCTCAGCTTTAATTCAGCACTGAAGGAAACCACTGTGGTTGGTAATGGCACACACATTACACATATCCATATGCACATTGTTGGGCACAAATAAAGGGAACAGATGTAAAATCTACATACTGGTACGCAAAGCGCTGTAATGTGACAGACAATACTGCTATTATTTGGATTTTGTTTCCATATGCCTGGGAAAAAAAAGAAAGACAACAACCTGACACACCAGAAAACAACATGCAGACACCGTCACACACATTACTAACAAAACAACAATAAGGACAGAAAGAACGAGAACAAGATCCTAATTGCTATAATTATGATCACCCACTCAAGGAGTAGAAAAACACTGTGCTGCAATAACAATTACAAGTTGTTAAATACAGATTTTGTAAAGATCCTCATTACAAATCAGTTTTCATTCCACAGGAAAGAAGTTGCCCAATAAGTTCCTTTGTGTGTTATCTAATAACTTCATATGTTCTCAACACACTGATACAGAAAACTGGAAAGAAAGAATGATCAAAAATCATATTCAGTGACTGCATCCTCAACAGAACAGAGAGTGTCTCATCATCATTACAAGCACAGTCACTTTCAATATGGTGCTTAATGAGATAAAAACCATTGTGTCTGACTTGAACTAGCGCGCCCTCATTTGAATGGTGGCAGCTGGTCTGAGAGGCAGGGAGAGAACAAGGACGTGGCTTTGACCTGGTTTGAATGGGAGACCGCTGATTAAAATGGTGATTACTGGTTGTTAGCGCCGAACCAGGGACACGACTGAAATGATGTGAGCGGGCTGCAGCTGGGGAGTGAACACAACAGGAGAGAGAGAGAGAGAGAAAGAGAGGGACGAGACAGAAAGTGAGAAGGACGAGTTTTAAAAAAGAAACAAACCAGAGAGGAACTGATAAAGGCAGAGAGACAGAGAAAGTGAGACAGAGAGAAGAGATGAGGAAAGAAGCACAAAAGGAAGATGAGGCCAAGATCAAAGTGACATTGAGATAAAGAGAAAACATTAAAAAGGGGAGGGGAGGAGATAATAAATAACTGTAATTTTAAACCTTCGTTCCACCTAAAATCAGTGGCAGATATCTATGCAGAGGAGAGGAGAAGAGGGACACACTTCCCTCCACATTGAGCTGGAGTCTCATCGTGGTTTTGACCTGACCATGACTGTGAAAGTAAACCCCACTATCTGTGCACTGAGAGGGGACGAGCAGATAAGAGAAAACACGACCAACCCGCCGACTGTCAAAGAAAAACTACTTTATTCAATGGCGTATAAAAATATTCTGAACAAGGCTGGTACAAAAGAACACAGGGTTTCTTTGAATTGCCTCACATCCTCACATGTATTATCCATAAAGCTTATTAAAGTCTCTGAACAGATATCCTGTGCCTACTATCCCACTGGTGAAAAGTCAAGGTGTGTGTGTGTGTGTGTGTGTGTGTGTGTGTGTGTGTGTGTGTGTGTGTGTGAGTGCGAGCGGGAATGGGTCTAGCCTGGACTTAGGTTCTGGATGGTCTCCCGGCGTTCTTGATACAGAGAGTGGAAGGCCCGGGCTAAACTGAGGAGCGGCGCGTCGCAGTTCTCCATCTCCCTCTGCGGACACACAGTGATTAATGCTGTCAAATGTCACTGTTTTGTTCTCATACACAAAAACAGGTGTCATGGTATTTTAGTGAATGTCCACTATCTCCCCACCGAGCCAAGTAAGGGCGCAATATAGTGTGTTGTACACTGAACTACACTCACGGCTGATGTCTCGTGGTACTCCAACCCCTGGCTCTGGGCCCATTCCTGGGCCACGGATGCCTGTACCTCCCTTCTGGCAGACAGGTCTGACTTGTTGCCCACCAGCACACCTGAAACACACACAAATGCACTTGTTCACTTAAAAACAAGCTAAAGTCACTCAAGCAAAAGTGAACATCTACTTGAAAAATATCTGCACTATTATGTAAGTATAAAGCAAGATATTTACAGCACATGGCCACAATATAAACATTGCTATTGCACTTGATAATACACCAAGAAGGTTAAAATTGGACAACCTATGCATCACTTATGGCCATTACCTGGATGGCCTCCAGTGGTTAAAAATGCACAATAGTCCATATATAGTTTATGTTAAGTTTCTGTTCCACCAATGTTGTCATTATCAGCCATAGATTGGTTTAAAAATTCTAAAAATATGTTTGAGATCATTTGAAATAGTGTCTCCATTTATACCATGTTACTATATTATTAATTTAATATTTATTAATATTACTATATTACTATATTTTCAACAGTAAAATGTCCCACTTAATGTTCCACTAAAACATTAAAGAATCTTTATAAAAATAATTATTTGTTAATATTTAAAAAACAAATTTGGATAATTCTGCCGTCTGATTGTCTGTCTTAAATATTGTTATCTGTATCAGCCTCAAAATCCAGTATCATTCAGGCTGTAGTCCAAGATATTATATAACTTTTTTTCAAAAGACATGAAAATGATTCAGAGTGACTTCATAATTGAATAATTTCTGACAGCGTGCCAATGCTCCACAAATGCTTTGACCTTTAGGGTGTGTCACCTGGAACCTGGAGACCTTGGCAGTGGGCACGGACTCTCTCCATCCAGCCGCTGCAGTTGGCAAAAGATTGCTCACTGGTCAGGTCAAAAACCAGGCACAGCAGCGACAGCTCACCCCACTGTGGAAGAGGGGGATGACGGGTGGTGATGAGGTGGGAAGGGTTGTGTGGGTTTCATAATGAGAAAAAGTTAAAATCACATCAACTCACTTCTTTCCACTTCTGTGACAAAATAAATAATACTACAGTAGCTCTCCTGTGTTTGTACTTTTATATATGAGGGGATGTGGAGCCCTGGATGGTGGGTTGTTACTAGTTTCATGCAAATGGAGAAACTCTCACCATTTTCTCGCAGGCTTCCACTAATGTCTCCTTCCCTGCAGAGTCTATTATGTAGAGCTCCTGGAGGGGAAAGCAGAGGGAAGAAGGGAAAAGAAGAGGTGTTATACATGGAGATTTAGTCAAATTACATGCCTTTAAACTTCCTATTTTCTTTGGCAAGGCCATTAATGTTCTTCCTACAATGCTGCCCTATTGCTTACCGAATACAGATGAGAAACTAACAATATTATATGTCTGGGAAAACGTCTTCCACACTGAGTGATGGACTCCAACACTCACCACCCACGTTCCGTGATATAGTGAATTTTAGAACAATAAAGAAGCTTAAAATGGTTGGTTGCCTTACAAAGTATCTGTAGGCAAGCGACATTCAACATAATTCAGCCTGCACTCAGCATGGCTGCTGGTAACGTTATAAGCAGTGAGGTGGAGACAGGATGGAGGACGGAGAATGGCTGGACTCACCACGCTGTCATTGGTCTCTGGGATGTTGACACATTTCATCAGCAGCTCCACTCCAGTTGTCTGACGAACAAACACAACCAAGATGTTAATTAGGATTCTGTTATGTGATGTAAAGCTAAAAGACCTTCATGGAGCTTGAGGCGATGCCTTTTCCATGTGCTTCTAAAATAAACAATCTGTCAGTTGATGTTTTTTTATGTCTGAAAATCCTGTTTTTTCAGCAACATTTTCTTATGTGAGATTTTTTTTTGTTTATTTAACTTTATTCCCAGGATGCAGTTGGTGAAATCACATTATGGCCATACCTGTCTAAATAGACTTAACAGCTCCAACAGTCTTTCTACTGTGGCTTTCGTGATGAAGAGAAGAGAAGAGAAGAGAAGAGAAGAGAAGAGAAGAGAAGAGAAGAGAAGAGAAGAGAAGAGAAATCTGGTTGTCACAGAGTTGCCACTACACAGAGTAACACAACAAACTGTCTGGTGTGATTTATTGTTAATGTCAAAACATAAGTGTTGCTAATTAGCAGCTTGGCTCAGCTTGAAAGCAAATTCTCTGTCCTGATGTTCAAATCCTGACCAAACCCTCTCTCCTGTGTCTCCATTACTCTGGATCTTATTATTCTTAATGTCTCAATAAAGATGAATGCCTTAAGGGAGGGGGACTATCAGCTCCGTTTAAGACTAAGAATGATACAAGCCCCCCTTGAGTCCGTCAGTAGAAACAATTAAGACATACTGTGAGTCTTAGTAGTTAAATCTAAAGGTGGAGGTTTACATTTACACAGGGTTGCTGGTAGTTTGGCTGTGGTTGGTAAGTCTCTGGTAATTTTGTCAGACTGCTTCCCTTTCTGTAATTCTGAGAGGTGAAACACTGGCAAGCTGGGAGACAGTAATGATTTTTAGCTTTGGTTAAAGTGTCTGATAGAAAAACACTGCATATCTTGGACACATAAGCAGTTGACAAGTAGAAGTTTTCAGTAGAGATTAAGAGGGTGGAGACAGGACACCGGTAGTTGATGGTGAAAATGATCAGATAAACCTGTCAACAGGGCTGAATATTGTTTTTGAAATTCTGTTTGTATCCATCTAGCAAATGTATGTCAAATATTCTCTCCCTTTCTGGAGAAACATTTGACTATTTAGCTGCCAAAAGCTCCACCATGTTCACCAGGCAGTTGCTAACTTTGTGTGTTAACTTTGGTGCCGGGCAGGTAGCATAAAGCAGGTTTTTAAATGAAAGCAGCTGCTTGCTGATGAGAGCGGTGAGAGTGAGCTGCATAGAGCTGAGAGGAACTGCAGAGTCAGGTGATAACTCTCTGTGGATTTGACACTACAAGCAACCCCTTTCACATGCAAGTAATCATGTGATCAGTTGTTTATATAAAAAATATTGATTGCAGCCCCTTTAGTAGAAGACTTTCTCATATGTTGAATGTCATCCACACAAGCAGCTGTAGTCTCCTGTGGGTGATTAAAATGACCAGAGATGCTGTTCTTGTTTTTTTTTTTTATGTTGTATAGTGAAGATGGCAGATTTGTGTCTTGATATAAAAGAAAATAAAGAAGTCGCAGGCAAACAGCAAGTAGTTGAGATTTTTTAGGAATTAATAAAGGACAAATAGAGGAGATAGAATGCAGGCAGGAGAGTGTAAGGAGGATATAATGAATCTGGTCTTGTCACAGATGCACCTTCTTCACAAGCAGCGAGATCTAAAGCGGTCCTAAGTGGACGGGATGGTTGCCGGCTGCCTTTTGCCACTATGCATCCGGTGGTATGAGATCAGTGGTGACCTTGAAGAAGCAAGTCGAGGTTTCTTCACATCAGCACCAAACTCTAAATTGATCTGATCTCCTGCGCTCACACTTAACCGAGCGTGTCAAATGCCAGAGACTAAAACCCTGAAAACACACACATACTTTTCACACTCAGTGCCTCTGTGAATTACAAATGCACACATACACACACACACACTTCAGACCAACATTTACCGGTTTCTTACACAGAAACAGTTCATAACAAGAATCCAGTGCTATACACACACACTCACACACACACACACACACACACACACACACACACACACACACACACACAGATGCTGCGGCGGTCCCACTTCGGAGCGGTCTAATGAGCTGGTGTGATGCATAGGAAGCCTCTCGCTGGAATGTCAATGAGGGCCTATTAGTAACAAATAAGCTTGGAATATTGCTAACGGGCCGTCTGACATTTTCAAAGGGGGACGTGAGCAGAATGGCCGACAGCCTCGGCTACCCTTCAAAATCAAAAGTTGAAGAACATCAGGGATGACTTAGGTGTCTACACAAGGAGTAACTCTGCACACCACTAGTTTCTGTTTCACATTAGTCACAATGGTAAGGACACGTTGTTCCCTGTTTCCATCTGCAGTGAAATCTTACAGAGAAAATCCAACCTGATACATTTAATGCTGCTTAAAACTGCTACCAGCACTGCACCTTGCAGTCATGAGTGTAATGTGATGTGTTCATAGTGGTGCAGAATTGGTATAAACAACATAAAGACAATTTTGCTGTTCCTAGAGCCTAATCAAAGCTTGTCCTAAAGGCATGTGACTCAAAACCAAAAGAGTTTGCCTCTTTTGAATGAATGAATGAATGAATGAATGTGCTCAACAAATTTAATGGTAATCTGTGGATTACCATTACATTTTTACATTTTAGCCTGAGGATGGCACCAGATGAAACCTCATGGAGGGTTCAACATGGAAAGGGTTCACCCTCCTTTCAGGACTATACATGTCCATACTAAACTTCAATGTGAATCTGTCAAGTAGTTGCTGAGGCATTTGTAGAGCTTTCTGCATGTTTCTAAGGTTGCACTTTTACACTAAAAATAACTGTTCTCAACTGGAAAAAAACATGACTTTCTTGCTTTTTGCTACTGCTACTATCACTACTGTTATGTAAACTGATCTAAATAATGACACATAATATACATAGTAACTTCTGGATCAAAAATTTACAGTGCACAGCTTCAGAGTTTTTAAAAGTGGAACTCCTCTTAAATGAAGCACTTGGTGTCAAGTGAACAGTAAGTTAAAAATATTTCAACTAATATAAAGCAAGCAACTGGCTTCAAATAGGTGTTTTAACAGTTGCATAGCAACAGCAGAGTCCGTGACCAGCACTTTCCCATGGGCATTTCTCTCGGTGCATCCAGTTAATAAAGCTGTGTGGTGGACACAGGGCCTTGATCTACAGGTGCACATGCCAACCTGCATCTCTCCCCACTTACTTTCAATGTGACATGTCTTTGACTATGTGACCATGTCATTTTCCCATTTTTAAATTGCATTCATCTTTCTATTTTTTTTTTTTTTTTTAATACACAGTGTCATACTGTGTGTTGTTCATGTTCTTTGTATGTAGTAATACAGATGTGTTAAGGCTTGGCTTGACTTCAGAAAGCACATATACTAAGCCAGTGCAAATTAGAAATGCAGCACTATTGCAGCGCCTTTCTACTTTGCTAATACTCCACTAGTCCAACATGAACAGACATGCACAGCATCACAAACAAGCGGGCAAAGTGGGTACAGGTTTAGGTTTAGGCAGTATGGAAGAACTGAGCACTGTTGTTGTGCGCTTGTTAAGTACCTGTTCTGGTGGCTTTCCAGAATCCTGCTGTATTAATTATCGACGTTCCTGTCACCTCAGAACCCCCAATACTGCTGACACAGCGAGAGCTGAACAAACACACACACACACATACACACACACACACACACCCACACACACACACACACACACACACACACACACACACACACACACACACACTTGGCTTTTGTCCAGTATTTTACTCACCAACCTGTTCTTCTGTACCCTTACCATTTGCAAGGCTTAACAGTAAACTCAGTAAATGTAACAAACAAATGAATGTGTGCAAGCTGGTCAAGTGCATATATTGATTCTCAGGAGTGAATGCATTCACTTGCATGTGCAGTGCATGCATTTAGTCTGCAGCCCTTGAAACATTGACAGAGGGAATCAGTGAGCAGCCATGACCCCATATATCACAGAGTGAGGTTAATGACACGGTTCCTTCCCTCATGCAGATTAGCATAAATAATGTAGATTAGCCTACTCTGCATCAGCATTAATTGGTACATTATGCTGTCTTGCACTTCAGTGATTCCTGTGGTAGATTTAAGAGACCTCTGGAGGTCCTTGAAAAGCTTACAAAGAGTTCCACTAAAGAAAATACATACAGTATGCAATATGATCATAAGTCTTGATGATTTACAGCCGATGCATAATTACATCTTGGGTAAAGTAAAAGTCTTGACCTCAGGCAAACACCTTAAACAAAATTAGATTATATTATTATATTATTGATTCAGTGCATTTCAAATATGTGACTATAAATGATTAACTATGCAACCTTGCTCCACAACTACTTTATTACTGCTTAACTGCGCTGTCTATATCTATAAACATGTATGGAGCTGCGAAGATCTCTACAGGTCTGAGCACTTGGGGGTGTCTCCTGTAAATGAAATTCTGAATACCGACTGGGTAAAAGCATGCAGACTAAACCAGCATATTTTTCTGATTAACTTGATTCTGTAATCTCAGGCAGGGCTGAACAGCTGAATACTGGATAAATACTGCAGCACTTCATAGTACATGGATCAGAGTATTCCCAACATACTGCTGTCTATTCTGGGCTGGCAATGATCCAGAATTCAACTTCATGAGTTGCTCCTTCATACTAAGTTGAAAACATCAGTTACCCTACCTGAATGTAAAACTATAAGCCTGTGGCTAGTCTGTGCAACAGAGCACAGCCCAATCCCTAAATCCCTCAACCAGCTGTTTTACAACCCAATTCCTCTGTTATGATTGTGTGATGTGAATATAAACAGTATATCCTTATTATTACAAGGAGTGGGACTGTGGTGCTCTAGCTGTTCCACATACAAAACAGTGTACTTGGAACTGCAGGCCCTTGCATGGGGAACAAACCAGGGATCTTTTATTGATATGTGTAAGCCTCACCATGCTGTAGTTCTTCTGGAAGAGAGTACCATCACTGTGGAACATATGAGAAAGGGCACTTTTCCCCACTGCTGCATCTCCTACACACACACACACACACACAACACACACACACAGAGGGATAGAAACAGACAGGGATAACTTCATAATCTGTGTCCCATGGGCATTTCTTCTCGGTGCATCCAGTTAATAAAGCTGTGTGGGGACACAGGGCCTTGATCTACCAGGTGCACATGCCAACCTGGCATCTCTCCCCACTTACTTTCAATGTGACATGTCTTGACTATGTGACCATGTCATTTTCCCATTTTTTAAATTGCATTCATCTTTCTATTTTTTTTTTTTTTTATTACACAGTGTCATACTGTGTGTTTTCATGTTCTTTGTATGTAGTAATACAGATGTGTTAAGGCTTGGCTTGACTTCAGAAAGCACATATACTAAGCCAGTGCAAAATTAGAAATGCAAGCACTATTGCAGCGCCTTTCTACTTTGCTAATACTCCACTAGTCCAACATGAACAGACATGCACAGCATCACAAAACAAGCGGGCAAAGTGGGTACAGGTTTTAGGTTTTAGGCAGTATGGAAGAAACTGAGCACTTTGTTGTGCGCTTGTTAAGTACCTGTTCTGGTGGCTTTCCAGAATCCTGCTGTATTAATTATCGACGTTCCTGTCACCTCAGAACCCCCAATACTGCTGACACAGCCGAGAAGCTGAACAAACACAACACACACAACATACACACACACACACACACACCACACACACACACACACACCAACACACACACACACACAACACACACACACACACAACACACACCACACACAAACTTGGCTTTTGTCCAGTTATTTTACTCACCAAACCTGTTCTTCTGTACCCTTACCATTTGCAAGGCTTAACAGTAAAACTCAGTAAATGTAACAAACAAATGAATGTGTGCAAGCTGGTCAAGTGCATATATTGATTTCTCAGGAGTGAATGCCATTCACTTGCATGTCAGTGCAATGCATTTAGTCTGCAGCCCTTGAAACATTGACAGAGGGAATCAGTGAGCAGCCATGACCCCATATATCACAGAGTGAGTTTAATGACACGGTTCCTTCCCTCATGCAGATTAGCATAAATAATGTAGATTAGCCTACTCTGCATCAGCATTAATGGTACATTATGCTGTCTTGCACTTCAGTGATTCCTGTTGTAGATTTAAGAGACCTCTGGAGGTCCTTGAAAAGCTTACAAAGAGTTCCACTAAAAAAAACTACATACAGTATGCAATATGATCATAAGTCTTTGTGATTTACAGCCGATGACAAATTACATCTTGGGTTAAGTAAAAGTCTTGACCTCAGGCAAACACCTTAAACAAAATTAGATTATATTATTATATTATTGATTCAGTGCATTTCAAATATGTGACTATAAATGATTAACTATGCAACCTTGCTCCACAACTACTTTATTACTCTTAACTGCGCTGTTCTATATCTATAAACATGTAATGGAGCTGCGAAGATCTCTACAGGGTCTGAGGCACTTTGGGGGTGTCTCCTGTAAATGAAATGAATACCGACTGGGTAAAAGCATGCAGACTAAACCAGCATATTTTCTGATTAACTTTGAATCTGTAATCTCAGGCAGGGCTGAAACAGCTGAATACTGGATAAATACTGCAGCACTTCATAGTACATGGATCAGAGTATTCCCAAACATACTGCTGTCTATTCTCGGCTGGCAATGATCCAGAATTCAACTTCATGAGTTGCTCCTTCATACTAAGTTGTGAAAACATCAGTTACCCTACCTGAATGTAAAACTATAAGCCTGTGCTATGTCTGTGCAACAGAGCACAGCCCAATCCCTAAATCCCTCAACCAGCTGTTTTTACAACCCAATTCCTCTGTTATGATGTGTATGTGAATATAAACAGTATATTCCTTATTATTACAAGGAGTGGGACTGTGGTGCTCTAGCTGTTCCACATACAAAACAGTGTACTTGGAACTGCAGGCCCTTGCATGGGGAACAAACCAGGGATCTTTTATTGATATGTTGTAAGCCTCACCATGCTGTAGTTCTTTTTGCCAGAAGAGAGTACCATCACTGTGGAACATATGAGAAAGGGCACTTTTCCCCACTGCTGCATCTCCTACACACACACACACACACACAAACACAAAACACAAACACACACACCACAACACACACACACAA
>NW_019174793.1:112542-151312 GCF_002260705.1 Seriola dumerili | reverse complement strand
ACACACACACACAGAGGGATAGAAACAGACAGGGATAACTTCATAATCTGTGTGTGTTTACAGTGTGGTTCATAATTTCTAATCTTTTCTGAATGTATAAATTTATTCCTTTATTTGTCAGCGTTGGTATTGCTAAAGTTTAGTGCTAGTATTGCTAAATTATTGGGCAAACACAGCCATGTTTACCAGCATCTGTTTGGTGTCAAATATCTACAACCAGAATCACAACATCTAACGTGTTGTACGTGGCACTGAAGAAAGGAGAGACAGTAAATTGACGATACCTACACAAATAAACAACAAGTTTGCATGTTTAGGAGAGTATTATTCAGAGGACGACTTGTTTATCTCTGTCGTCTTTAAGTTGAAATGACCACGGTGGGTTTAGCAGCAGACTGGTTAGCTTTAGCCCTCGTACCGATAGCCTTACGTAGCAGAAGGATGGACTAAGTTCACAAAACCTTACCGGCAAGCAGACATCTCGCCCTCAGCTTCACCATTACAGTGGATAACCTCCAGACACTGTAAGTAAACTCTCTTGTTTCGTTAATGATGCTAAATAAGTACTATTTACTGGATTAGCTGCATCTAAATATCTTCTTCATTGTGCCTCGGCAACATGGACACAACGCGTCTCTTAGCAACCAACCACGGAGGTGTTTCATTGGTCCAGCCAACGAGCACGTGCAGCGCGCAGCTGGGCTTTCATTGGCTGGTTGTGAGGACGTAAAAATAGTGTTAATGGGGTATTTTTCCCTTTTCATTGTCTGTCAGGCACGTATTCTTTAAACTTGCGGTAGAAACTTCAACTACGGCTTTAAACTAAATATAACCGTTTTAATTGTGAAGTCTTGTTGGTCGGACAGGGTGGTAAACACTTTGATAGTAAGAACTGCCTGAAATGTAAATTCATAGAAAGAAGGACCTTGTATTTCAAAAGCAAAACCCGGCGCGACCACTAGAGGGCGGAAGTTCTTGCTTTAGCATTACATATAACTTCTTTTTGACATGGACCTAGAATTTTTGTGGCGCTTTAACTATACTGTATGGCTTTGAAATTTATAATCAGATTGTTACAGTGGATATATTATGTCACTTTAAAACAACATCAAATCTTTACTAAGCACCCTCGGGCATCTTAGTTATATAACTTAGCTTCAGTGGTTCTAGTTGAATCAACTTGTTTTCCTCGTCTCCTTCTCCTGTCTGCTTTTTTGTTGGGGGGGGGGGGGGGGGGTAAAAACCCTCTGAGCGCGTGACTCCTTATGGCAAACCTGTGGGCACAAGCGCGCGCCCTCTACAAACACGTGCGCGTGCTCGCAATGTGGTTTTACGAGTGTGTTTTGGATGAGGATGGCGCTTCAGTCCGAGGCGTGACAACAGAGGCGCGTTCACGTGTTCGCCACCGGCTCCTGCGCTGAGACAGAGAGAGAGAGAGAGAGAGGGAGAGAGAGAGAGAGAGAGAGAGAGAAAGAGAGAGACAGAGACAGAGACAGGGAGGAAGAGAGCATCATCAAAACACTGGCAACCAGCTTCCTGTGCCCGGACATCGAAGAGGACAACAGGGAATTTAGAGGTTAAATTAAAAACAACAACAGGAGAGAGCAAGGGAGGCTGTGCGCCAAGGAGCCAAGGAGAGACGTGCATCCATCCTTGCAGCAGCAGCAGTAGCAGCAGCAGTACAGGTAGTAGTAGCAGGAGGCAGATTCGGGGATTTTCCGTGTCGGTTACCCGGTGCTCTACACACCCTGTAGCCTACCTTTGCACCAGCAGCAGGGAGGAGAGGAGGACCAGAGAGGAGGCTGTCCAGAGAGGAGGAGGATCATGGAGGGGATGCAGGCATACGGAGCCGGGAAAGCCGGAGGAGCCTTCGACCCCGTCACCTTCTTCCAGCAGCCTCAGACCGTTCTCCGCATAGTGTCTTGGGTGAGTGAAAGCTCCAGTAGCCTACAGTGAGCGATAGAAAAATGCAAAGTAAGTTTGGTTCTTAAACTGGGCAACAGTGGCTAAATGACATTATTACTTGTGCGTACAGTGTCTGAAATTGAGGTTTGGATTACCTTCTTTTTATTTCTTTGTCAAGGATATAAAGGGCCCCTACATTCCTCTGGGTATTGAAGAGGGCTTGTGATACTCAGCAACAAACATTGTAATTTATAATACTATATTTTATGCTTTCCTTTATGTCATACAATATGTACCATGTTATATATGTTTTTTCCTATTTCTGCTGCTTAATAGTGAGTTTTCATATAGTGAGCTGATGTAGGCCTAGAAAGGGACCTCACCAAGAGGGCCCTATTAGTTTACTGCTTTTAGGTAATGTATTAATTACCTACAAATGTTTTCTAAAGAGCATAGTGACAACACAAAGGATTTCATAACAAATAATTTTACGAATCGGTAAAAACTAACCATCATTCGTTTCCTCAAGGGAGGGAAAAGGCAGAGCGACAGTTGGCGACCACTTTTAGGAAGCATAGTAAAGAGATGGAAACAAAAGTCTCCCCAACTCCAAGAGGCCACTCCACTCCCAAGTGGATTATGGTCACAGTGAACTCTGAGTGAATGTCTCCGTTGGGTATTTTTCAACCTACATTTGTGTTTTTGTATCTAACATCACCTTCATTTGGGACAAGGAATACAAAGATACGTTTAAAAGTATGAGAGACAGATACACGATAGGCCACTAATGGAGAAAATATTTTCTTTCATGAAAGGGTCTCGTATAAAAAGTGAGTTTATGGGTGCAGAGGTACTCCATGATGGAATTCACTGACATGATATTCACTAACATTTTATTTGCAAAAATTAGTTCATCATACTTTTAGACTGGCATGAAATAATCAGCAGTATCAAGTGATGTTTTCTGTCACCATATAGTCTGAAAAATGCACTTTTTTAGTGGTGATTAGTGTTTGATTCCACAGGTTGGCTCTGTTTACACTTCTCCACATGGAATGTGTGAAGTTACTCTTTAGGTTCACAGTTTTTTGTGAAATTCACTCAGAAAATAATAAACACCTGTTTCTCTTCACAATCCTGCTAAATGCAACAGCTAGCATGTTCTGTAAGTTAATGTGTTAAATACGGAGTCCTTACAGTCTTCCCACTTTACAGCAGAACGTCATATAGTTGGGATTATTTCTTATAGGACTGTGTCTGCACGTCTTTAAATAACACCAAGAGCTTTTTAAGGAATGTTGAAAAGTTGAAGACACAGGTGGATTTATGAGAATACAGCTGTTGTACTTTCTAGTGAAGGGGAAAGTCCTGCTGGTGTGCCGGTTGTTGAAAACATGGGGTCACAAGGACTGATCCACTTTGAAACTGCTTCCTGAGTCCTCTTCTAATCAAGATTAGTTCAGTGAACATTTGTTTTATTGTGGCAAATGTAGTTCTTAGTTCTTTTAGAAAGAGAAAAGAATTAGCATTGAATATGTGACACTATGGCTCTATGTCCCTTGTGACTAATGCGATAAGTATGACTGATACTAAATGACACGTTCAAACCTTAAAACATGAACTGTAGCATTCAAATCTAAACCACATGAAAGCACAGTGAAAATAGTTTGTGAGCGTGTTAATTCCTCAGGTCATGTGACCATTCAGTGAACCATGAAAGACTTCATTTCTATTTATGTATGATTTGAATGAGTGCTTATATAGAGCATGTTTAAGCATTTTAGAATTGATCTTTCAAGTAAGATGATCTTTATCTTTACTCAAAGCAGAGTCGTATTCAAATAGTTTGTTTTATCCAACCAACAATCCAGATCTCAAAAATATTCAATTTACAACATTATTAAACAGAGGAAAGAAGCAAATCTCACATTTTAGAAGGTGAAACCAGCAAGTATTTAGTGTATTTTCCTGATTGATAGCTTCAGTGATCATGATCGTCATGAAAAGTACTGTTGATTAATTTATCATTGATTGATTCATTGATTAATCCCCAAATTCTTTCACAGCTGATTTGAGTAAACAGATCATTTTTACACATCCGACTTTGAGAAACATGCAAATGAAAACGTAAACCTGCATACACATGCACGTATGGTGTGTGAAGGGCGCTCCTCAGACGTCCTGTCCCTTAGGTGTCACCAGAGCAACACCATGTCTCCATAGTAACAGCCACAGCCTGAGTTGTGATGTTTTGTGTGATGGTGCTAATATTCAGTCTGCTGTGGACTGTGGGGGAGGAAACTATCAGCACTCCAAACATTTGGTGATGGGGGACGTCAAATATGTCAAATACGTGTGTGTGTGTGTGTGTGTGTGTGTGTGTGTGTGTGTGTGTGTGTGTGTGTGTTAGAAAGGAGCAGTTTCTGAATGGTGGCTGAGCGTTCTCTCTGCCCTCCCTTTTCTCCCCCTCTATCTCCCACTTCTTCTGACTTCGGAGGGCTGTATGTGGAGGTGATAATGATTGTGCATGTGTGTGTGTGTCTGTGTGTGTGTGTGTGTGTGTGTGTGTGTGTGTGTGTGTGTGTGCATGTATGCGTGTGATTCAGCCTCAGGGAGTCAGTCCAGTATATCTGTGATGGTGCACGATGCATGGAGGAGAGAAGAGCAGTGAACATAGTGACAGATGGGAGGAAAGCACCTTGTGTGTGATCATTTTCTAAATGAAAAAAAATTACATTTATTTATTGAATTAGACTAAATGTGGTCAGCCTGACTTGATAAGCTGATACGACACGTTCTTGCCTGTGGTTCTGCTTTTGATCTATATTTAAAAGAGAATTACTTTTGAAGCTTGGGTCTTTGCTTTTTTTTTTTTGCTTCAAGCGTAGTTTCTTAAATTCTGCTAGTGCTCAAGGATTGAGGTTAATGCTTGGGCAACTTAAAACATCTATCAAATCATTATGCACTTAAATGTGGTGTTTAGTTGCTTTGTGCTTGAATCTGCTAAAATAGCACTTTTACTTCTGGAAGTCAACATGCCCAAAGCGGCTTTTTCTGTCTGCTCGACGGATGAATTTACAGATCAGAGTTCACTATTTAACTCTGCTCAAATGCAGAAAAGAAAGTGATATCTGCTGCATGTGTGTGCCTTTCTTTGAAAGAGTAAGAAGGTTAAGGTAAATATTTGCTCACATTCTGAATGACTGTGTCAATAGTCTGAGATTACTACCTTTACACTACACGTAAATAGTGATAATAAGATTCTCCTGCATCTAGTTAATCAAATTATTATTTTCCTTCCACAAGATTCTTGACTTTTAATAATATCTGGAGCACAACTATATGATTTACAGGTTAATTAAGTGTGAGCTGCTAAAGAAAACTGCTGTTTTTCTCTCACATTGAAATGTTCTTACGTAAGTAACGTGGGTTAGCATTTTAAATTTAGCTGTGATGATGATTAGCATCTCAGAGGTCAAGAGAGTTTGTAATTGGTGAGTAACTATTTGATATTAGCAACACAAACACAGAGACTGCAGTGCAGCGCATTCTGTCATCTCCATGTAAAACAGGAGTGCACACAAACACAGTGTGTTAGTGCCTACACGTCAGAATTCAGACACGGTTTGCAAGCTATTTCAAGAGCTGCGGCCTGCAGGCTGCATGTTTGCATTGTATATGCAGTCATGTTGTGAACACATGCTGCATTCACTACATAAGCCTATTTGTACTTTTGCATTAAACATTTACAGATGAGCCTAGATTACCACTCGACTGTCTGTTCAATAGGATTGTTTACATTCTGGCATTTGGCTGGTCGGTGTTTGGACCTCTCTAAATCCTAAGATACATACTGCAATGGGATGGATTTTATTGTCTTTTTGTGGTTAACATCACCAAGTGGATACACTCATATGTGAATATGCAAAATAAAACAACATATACTGTTGTTTTCCTTTGGCTTTAGTACAGTGGAAAATTTTATTTAGTAGATTTATTGTACCTTTGTATTCTGTTCATCTGTGTTTTCACTGCCTGATTAGAAGTGCATCAAATCTGATCCAGTTTCTGTAGCTTTAGTGAAAGGAACTATTTGCAAATTTACTATTGCTGCATAGCCAACATTAGCATTAACAGCTGTTTATTTACCAGTCTAGAAGAAACGCTGCCGTTTAGCATCAAATTTTATTTCTTTATTTGCCAAGAGCTGTCTCCAGTGGTGGAAAGCTCTTGTTTGGCTTCTATCTCCAGCACTTCTTTTCTTGTACTGAAGTAAGCATGCTAACCTGCTATCCCGGCCCGGTTGGACTGTCTCGTCACTTTCCGATACTGAGTCACTGTAGTGTTTAGTAATTTTGTTTTACCTTTGTATTTTGTTCCAGAGGTGGAAAGCAGTGCAACTTAACTGTTGTCTCTATTGCATCTTTTCTTCTACTGAAGTTAGCATGCTAACCGCTAGGTGCAGCCCGTCTCATCACTTTCTGACTCACTGTAGCCTTGAATCTGTCATGCGCAGAGGGCGTATAATAACCTTTTTTCTTGCAAACACAACACTGGCCGGAATTCTTGTCAAGCGCATATCACCACCACCCGTTTCCGGCAAGAAACCATGTTCAGCAGCAGAGAAAACTTACAAACAGCCCCTTTGATGGTTCTTTCATTGGGATAGAAATGTGTAAATCTCACAAAGCAATGTCCCACTGCAGCCAGCCAGGGCCTCCAGAGGAGAGCTCCACGAGCTCCACAGCAGATGATGGCAGTGGCAGTACAGGATTTTGGATGCAGTGGATTGTGTGAGTGTTATTGTGCAGCAGAAAAGATCCTTCAGGTATCAGTCACGATGCATGCAGAGCATTGGAAAGAGGCATGATACAGACCTCAGAATATGAGCCATTAAATCTATCCACTCTTGGGAAGGGAGTACAGGCAACACCTCAGTGACTACACCAGTATGTTTCAGCTCCATAATTATCTGACCGCTGTAACTGTCCATTTTCAAATATATGCTGTACTGTTCAAGGTCTTTTGATGCTGACTAGCTAAGCTGCAGTCAGTACAACGGGAGGGTTGCACAGGTATGCAGTGAGCCAAGAGGTGAAGGATCAAACAGTCTGCAATGCAGGTGTAATAAATGGATTTTGCATTCAGACAATAGGACCAGCAGTCAGTTTACAATGATGAAAAGACTGATGAAATCAAGGAGTTAAAAGAGGAAAGGGTCTGACACTATGTAAAGACTTGCTAGGGTTCGCTAAGGTTCAAAACCTTTGATCAATAGCAACAGGATACAACATTCTACATTGATTAAAATATATATTTGATTACACAACGCAAAAAACAAGTTTGCCTGCTAACAGATTTTCAGACAATACAGAGATGAATAGAGGCTAGATGCAGCATAGCAGAATGGCCAGATGTGATGTGAAGGATTTGTAGTAAGACTTACAGAACCACTGGTATGGTTCTTTAAGGATATTTTCCTGCATTTTGTTTGCTATGTCCGGATCAGTGGACGAGTTGGTAAACTTGTTGGGTTTTCCACTTGGTTCGTTTTCTTTTCACACAAGAAACATTTCAAGCAAACCAAATGCATCAACGAAAGCCGAGAACATTCACTCTGCTCATTGGGGCAGAAGTGAAAAAAATAAACACAGAAAGAAGGTCCTATCTGCCCAATTAGGCAACACACTTTGCTGGTAGTTCAGGTCAGACCTCCTTTCATTCTCTGGCTAGATGTTTGCAACTGTTGATTTTTCTCATCCACAGCCCAGTTTGCAAAGTGTTCCTGGCTTAAAGTTGAAACAAGTCGAAGTTGAATCACATACCTACAACAAATGAACCGCTCTAGAATTAATTTGTGAGCGAGCTGAAACCTGTTCCTTGCAAGACTCTCAGTGTGGTTGTACGATTGCTGTGTTCAGATCTGTACCGAAAAAAAAGAAACATACAGTACATACATAACATACAGTGAAATTTGCATGCTCTTTAAGCCTAATGGACCTGTCATGCCAGTTATGAAAACATGCATAAGTAACTGAATGAGCAGCAGTCCAGATTGCAGTCCTGCTCTCACTTGATTCTGTTATGCTCGGCTTTACAAGATTGAGGAACCGTCTGTTTCCTTACAGCGATACAACCAATGGTATCTGGGCAGCTCATCTGATCATGCTCTCACTAACTGACTCCCAAATTCAGATGGAGAGGGATGATAAATTTAAAAAAAAAAGAAAGAGAGAGGCATATTGAGGAGAGCAGAGTGTGTGTGAATGAGTGAGTGGGTAGAACAGAGTGTAGATGTGTGGATACGAGTGTCACTGAGTCCCGGACTTGTGATTATGTCTGTCTGTCTCGTTGTGTACCCTTGCTACTGCAGTGGCTCTCCTTGAATTGTACTTTGACAAGGTCTCCTCTCTCTATCACTCTCTCTCTCGCTCTCTCCCTCTCTCTCATTACATGAGCAGCTGCTGCCATGGTGACAGCAGCAATCAGGTATCCCCAGTCCAGGCCAACACGCCACAGCAGACAATAAGCCCCCAAACACACACACACACACACACACACGAACACACACACACACACACACACACACCCTCACTGTCATAGACAGTATATAATATCCTCCAGCAGTGATCAGGTATTATTCAGCTTTTAACTTGGAGTGAACATCACTTTATGTGTAAGTGAACAGACAGAAAATCTTAATTGTTCTGTGTGTTTCTGTAGAGGATCCGGTTCCTCTGCAGCTTTGTCATCAGTCAGTAATGAATATAACATCATGCTTGGCAGAGCTGGTTCTTTCTTCCAGTGTTGCTGCTTTGAAATGGTTAACATTTTTTCTTTCATTTAGCTGATGTGCATACCTAGAGTGACTTATTATGCGACCAACAAAAGCTTGTAATCTATATATCTCACTAATTACGGGGAACTGCGGAGTGTAAGATCAGTGATCAAAGTGGATCAGGGCTCATGAGTTCTGAGCTTTTTGCACGTCTCGTCTTTGCACGGCTTTATTCCATATTGTGGTTTTAGTTCTAGTACCATAGCTTTGCACTAGAAAATAATACCACAGTCTGTGTCAGAAAAGTTCCAGCCAAAGTGCTTGTTGGATGGCTGTAACTTTCCGATGTCAGTTCAGCCTTCACTTAACATAGTGACTGGGCAGGTGAGCAGAGGGGTGAAATCAAGCAGAATGAACTTCCCTCTCAAGCTATCCTTTTTCACTCCTCACATAACCCCTTCTGTCACTTCTTGTTTGTAGAAATGAGCGCCACACCATAAATGCCCCCTAGGAGAGACTGTTCGAAACATTGTGCTGTTATCCCTGTTTAAACCATTATGGTGTCTGGCATATGATGTACCCATTGTTTGCTGTGTACCCATTGTTTCCCATGGCATCATGACGTGTGTCATCCCGGGCTGACGTGTGGAAACTCGTCAGAATACACCACTGCCCTATTTCCCGGCGTCGCCAGATGCCAGCGATCCAGAGAGCAGCAGCTATGGGTTGGCAGATCCCAGCTATTGTATCTTGACTACCTCTTCTGTCTATATGATGAGTCAGTGTGTGCATTTCACTTTCCATTACAGAGATGTGATGTATTGCACTTAACTTTAACCAAGTAATTGTTCAGCATTAACACAAAACTTAAATTTTGTGGACCTGATCTTACGTGTCGGAACTAAAATGCCAGTCCTCCAAATTTAACTTTGTTAAAGCAAATGATCTTTTTCGCAAATAATTTTTACCAATAAACTTGCTTATAACTACTTATGAGTCTAGACAAAATGTTGCTGGTTTAGCATCAAACTTCATTCCTTTATTTGCCAAGAGAGCAGTCTCCAGCGGTGGAAAGCTATCCTCTTGTTTTGCTGCTTTTTCTATCACTTCTTTTCTTCTACTGAAGTTAATATGCTAACCAGTTAGCCACACGCCCGGTTGGACTATCTCGTCACTTTCCGATACTGAGTCACTGTAGCCTCCAGTCCGCCCTGAAGAAGTAGTGCTGCTCACAGGGTGTATCATAACCTCTTGTCTTGTAAACACAACAATCGCTGAAGCTCTTGGCAAGACTGGTAAGTAAACGGTTAACGTTAGCTATGTAGCAATAGCGAAATCTTACAAATAGCTCCTTAAAAGATATTGGTTATATTAGTTATATTCATTAAAAGCAACTTAAATTAAGTCTTGAGACCTGAATGGAAATGTGAGATGAAATCCCTTGTAGTGTGATGACAGTCTGGATTCACAGTGTCACTAAAAATCTGTCAGTTTGCTTCATAAATTCGTAAATCAGTGGTTGAGTCAACAAAGAGGCAGACAAACTCACTTTTAAAGTATTTTTTTCCATTTCAGTTATTGTTCGATTGTGGACACACTAATGAAGGCTGCAGTCACAAAGGCCTGGACAATATGCAGTGCCAGGCCACGGTCTGCTGTGTGCCTCTGTGTGTGTAGGTGTGTGGCTATTTCTAATACAGGATTTTGTGTGAGGTACAGTGTGAATACCAGGGTGATATGAGGCCCGGCTCAATTGTCTGGCCTTTACAATGGATCCAAAAGGCTTTTCAGCGAGCACAACAGCAGTTCTAAATCATTCACAATGAGCCAGACTGGACTGATATGATTTCGGCCTACCTGGCGGCTGACATGGCTGTTTGCCGTGCGTTTGTGTTGCATGTATCAGATTTAAATTTAGAGAAAGAGAAAGGGGAAAGGTAGACGCAAAGAAAGTGAGGCAGAAAAAGAAAAATAGCATCAGAGAGAAAGGGAGATTCTGGAGGAAGCACATGCATTCACGCATGCATGCACACGGTTTCACAAGCATGTACATGCACGCACGCACACACACACACACACACACACAGTCCTGGCAATCGGCATCCTTAATGTGCAATTTGTATGTGACCCTCTGATGGTCACAAGATCAGGAACTCACGTGGTGTTCTTCACAGTGCCTGCTTTCATCACCTCCACAAGCCTTGTGATCTGTCTACGGATCACAGGGGTGAGGGAACACACACGCACACGCACATGCACACCTAAAGAAGTCTTATATATCGACAGAATAACAGTTAAAAAAGAGAGCGGGGGGAGGGTGTGAAGGAGAGTTATATATGAAACCGAATCACATGCACCACTTTTCATGGCTCCTAAGCAAGTGAGGAATGTTTAGGTGCAGCGAGTTCAATCATTCACCACTTTTTGTTTGTTTTTCTTTATTAAGTTAATCGAAGTGAATTCATTTATCTATAATTTATAAGAGAGACAAAGCAGAACAATGACTGTTACACTTTGCGATATGCGGTTGATGTACAGTTGAAGGACTTGCTCACAAACCCGGCTGGATATCTTCAGGCAACCGGAGAAAAAGCTCAGTAATTCAATCTGCTGCCCCCACCCCCCACCCCCACCCTCTGCTGTCATGTGACAGCAAATATAATTGTGACCCTGAAAACGATGTGTGTTTTCAAACCCAGTGAACTAGGTCGTGCCAGAACCGATCCTTATTGCGAGTAAGGGCATTTGTGTGTTTGGTGTTTGTTTGTGTTGAGCGAGCAGAGAAAAAGAGAAGAGCGTGGAAAAAAAAATACAGGCTGTATACTGTGGAGAAAGAGGGTCCCTGGTGGTGAGTTTATTTCCCAGCGGAGCTTCTCAGGCGAGGATCCAAAAACCAAACTGTGTCACACCACTAAAAACTAGTGGCCCCGCAGGTCCTGCTGTCCTTGATACAGAAGCTAACAAACTCCCTTCTGCATCCAAATCAAACGCAGTGAGGGGCACACACCCGCACGGTCCAGCAGTCACTGTCTGCAGACCCAAAATAATAGTGACTGAGCAGGATATTTAACACTTCACAATAAAAAACTTTAACTTCTCTACTTATTGGCTGAATTATATTTCAATGCAGACATTCATTCTAGCTCTAAAGCATGACTATAACTAAAGAACCAAACATCGGATGATAGGATGCTTTTCAGAATAATACTAATGAATTTATAGAAACTTAATCATTAGTTCCAGCCTTCAAAATAAAAGCAGCTGCCTAAAAATAAAAAATGAAAAACAGAAAAAGTTCCTGTTGAAATCATGTCATGTGTATGTAATGCATCACAGTAATAGGAGCCGAATAGTTACCTGTTAACATCCCTAAGTGGTTAGCATTCATTAGCATTAGCATTACCTCTGATCTTCATCTCTTTCCATACATCACAGCCATTTGAGATTCTCTGCCACTAATACAGAAACACATCTCAAGTTTCTGTTCATTCAGTTTGAGGTGAGTTTCTGTCAAATCAGAGAAATCCAACAACAGCATTTTACTGCTGTTAAATGAATCAGTCCAGTTAGTTTAAAGACTTGCTGTGCCCATCAGTAAAGATGACAAAACAGATCAATGTTTGCTGTAAAACTAAGGCATGGACAGTGGTTAGTGAACACGTGTGTGAGTTTGTGTGTGTGTGTGTGTGTGTGTGTGTGTGTGGGTGGGTAAGTGTGAGTGTGTTAGCTATAGTGTTCTTATTTGTACAAAAAAAAAAAACTGTCTCAAGTTTGCTTGAGTTCATTATTCTCCACATCTGTTTGGGGGAAACCTAGAAGAAGTTTGACATGGAAACTGTCCAGAGAGTCCAGCAGTGATCGGAGAGATCAGAGTCTAAAATTATATATCGTGAAAGAAAAATATAGACTCTTCCTAAAAGAATCTTAATGAACCCCAATAAATATATACAGTATACACCATCCCCTGTTACAATGACATAACTCTGGTTAGTACACCTTTTGTGTTAAAGAAGTGCTTTTATGTTGCATTCATGTTGCGTATGTTTATATCCTTATATCCTTAGCTAACTCCACCAGCACGACAATATGTAATATGTGTGACAATAATAGGTTTGTCTGTGGTAGGAAAGGAAATATAAACTGAGAAGATAGAAAGTTTTTTTCCAAAGACAGAAGAGAGGAACTAAGTAAGTTAAATAACACACACACACAGGCCACTTTTCTTTTCAGTGTATGTGTGTTTAGTATAGGTGTGTTACATGAGCAGACAGAGTGCTCTGACATCCCACCGACATCATGTGATTGACTGTGTGTGCGCCTGTGTTCATGTGTATGTGTGTGTGTGTGTGTGTGTGTGTGTGTGTGACTTTGTGTTTTCTGACCTGAATCTTAAAGTAAGCCAGGCATGTGAAGCAGTGGACAAACTGTGTGTGTTTGAGCTGTATATGGTTGAGTGTGTGTGTGTGTTCTCAAGAAAACTCGTGGGCAGAGGCAGGGCCAGTAACGAGAGGAGATGGGAGAAGACGGGAGGAAGGGAGGGAGGGAGCGATGATGCAGCCGGTCTAAAAATAGCACCGCCTCCATACCCCTTCTGCCCCCAACGCTTTCCTCCGCTCATCCCCTCTGCAATCCCTCCATCACTTCATAACCCCCCCCCCCTCCCCATGAAAAAGAGTGCAGGTAGATGAAGGAGGGGATTGAGGTGTTACTATCCTCCTACACACATCCTTCGTTCCATGGAGAGAGGAGCGCAGGAGGCTAGAGAGGCAGAGAGGGGACGGAGGGAGGGTGAAGGAAGCAGAAAGGTTGTGCACGCTTGCTAACACACTGTTCCAGTATGTCATCAAGACACAGGCTTCAAATGCCAACTCGTGACTCCTCTGCACAGGCTGGAGAAAGCCAAAGATCTCCACTCAGTGTGTCTTTAAAATGGGAATTATTACCACGTAATAGCAACAAAATGACCATGTGTTACTGTATATACTATTAAATACACACTCACTTGTGTTACTGCTGATTAATACAAGTGACTTAGTGGTTGCTTCATCAATTAGTGAGAATTACAACTGTCTGCTCTCCTTTCACCCAGAGAGAAAACTCATACTGGAATTCAATTGAAAGATATTTCTACTGTGAAACCTGTAAAGACTCATTTTAAAGACAAAACTTAAAGTGCTGACATGTTATTTTAACAACATTTTGCACTATGACACATGATCTCAAAGACCTGATGCGTAGGTCACTCAGTCACCTTGACTACTGTCTTTTTGAATGGAAAGTTTTACTTTACATCAAAGTCACTTGAACTCATTTACAAGTATGAACAGAGTTAAAATAAGGCAGAAATGCACAAGTTAAGAACTCAGATTAGATTTTGGGAGAAAAGGCTGGCTCTGAATAGCTTTGTTATGGATTTATCTGTTGAGATGTTAATGGTTCATATTCTGTATTACACCAGAAACAACATTTCAATCCTGTCTCCTAAAATATGTTCCTTATTAACAAAACACTAATAAGTAAATTAACATATTTACATGCTCACAATGACAATCCTATCATGCTGATGTTTAGCAGGTATAATGTTTACCATGTTCAACATCTCAGTTTAACATGTTAGCATTCTAACATTTGCTAATCAACACAACAGAGGCTGATGTGAATCTTATTAGTTATTTATTATTTATTATTAGATATTTAATCAAGCATTGGACAAATTGAAATTTTGCCTGATGATGGCGCTCGATGAGAAGTCAGTTATTAGGACTCACTCTCTGGGGAGAATAAATGTCTAGACCTAAGTACTGTATATCACTGCGCTCATGTGATAACTTCATCCGCCGCGGAACACCATGAGATGCAGCTGAAAGCTCTGTAAAAAGTAGTGAGAGGACTTTAAGTCGAGTTTTGGTTTTGATTCATTCAGTTACAAGTTTTTAAAGTCTCCTCTATGTTTCATCTTGATAATTTTCACAAATATTTTAATCATTTTTCAATGACATTGCCTCCGGTATCGTCACAGTTCATTGTTCAACGGGGCTCAATACCAATATTTTTTTTGCAAAACATTATACCTCAACATTAGGTATAAAGTTTCTTTGTTGTCTTATACAAAGTCTTAGAGGAAGGATTACTGTCACACACATACTGGTGTTAACTGGGCCAGTACTGGGATCAAACAGGACAATGGGGAATTCCTTCAAAGAGAAGCACAATAACAAAGCAAAGTGACTTGCATTTCAAGTTCCCCCTCCTCACACAGTCAAATGGGTTGAATCTCAAAATCTCAGACTTGAAATGAAGTCTGCGTCGAGTACATTTAACAGAGTTATAGGCTGCTTCGGCTGGCGCTTCAGATGTCGAGCTCTCGGTGTCAGTTAATGAAAACGCGGTGAGGAGCAGACAGTGGAAAGAAACCGAGGGGGCTTGAAAGCAGATAAAGAAGCAAAGAGTGAAAAAGAAAAGCTGCGGTGTAATCCCCGTCCTGACTGACGTGCCCGTCTCCGCCCGGCCTGGTTGTTGGCCTTCATGGTCGGGGCCTGTCAGTGGAAGGATAGTCTATTGTGTGTTCTCCTTTTGTAGCGCTGTCATTTATTACACAAACACAGACACAACAGCTGGGTAAACTATCCACTAACCCAAGGTCCACTCCTAGCTTTCTGGCTCTCAAACACACACACACACAAACACACACACATTGAGAATCCATCACTCACCACAACAGAATCGACTGCAGACAAACATAAACACGCTCAGCCTGGGTCCATATCCAGACAGACCTCGCTCCCTGGAGGTTTGGTGTGAGGCTTTGTCAGTTGGATGGAGTTGTCTGATCCGCGGTTATCAATTGAAGTAGAAAGCAGACTGCTACACTGCACTGCAGGGTGGAATACTAACACTGTGGGTGTTTGTGTGTGTGTGTGTGTGTGTGTGTGTGTGTGTGTGTGTGTGTGTGTGGTCTCAAATTTATGACCTCGGAGAGGAGAGGAGAGGAGAGGAGAATTAGATGGTATCTTAGTAACATGCTCCTGTTATTGACTCCATTTTGTAGCCCTCTGTGTCTCCACTCCTCCAGACACTGCCAGACGGGAGAGGAGGAGAAAGTAAAAGAAAGGACAGAGGAGGAGAGAGGATGAAAGGAGAGATGAACGAGTGAGGTATCAGATGTTATCATAGTAACCTCCTCCATCCATTGACTGCATTTTGTCACTGTCGTCATCCCTCCTCCTCCTCAGCCGGACCGCCGCTGTATGGATTAAACCTCTCCAGCAGTACATTTCCACTCAACACCATCCATTTTTTTGAATTAGACACTTGGTTTAAAGAGGATTTCACACGGCAAAGAGTCACAAGACGACTGCTTATATTAAACCAACAACTCCTCCAACCTGAACAACTATACAGGTCGTTTTTTTCAACCCTCTGATACGACCCATAGGAGTGTCTCCTGAAATAGTACCGGACCTCGGCTGTCATGGTTACCATTATAAACATGCGGCTGTACTGAGAGCGTTGCTGTGGTTACTATAATAACGGTCATGGCTTGGTTAGATTTAGGCACAAAAACTACTTGGTTAGGGTTAGGAAAAGATCACGATTTGGGTTAAAATAAGTACTTCCTCAACATCAGATGATCTTTGTTGTCGTGGTTACGATAATAACATTGAACGGTCATGGATAATAGAAACAATATGAACTACTGGCTTCACATGGGAATCGAACACCGCTCTCCTGTGTCTCGTTGACCCATCCGCCCACCACAACCTCCTCCTGACGTGGACTTGGTCGCTCTTTATACTCCGTCACCGCACTTTTCCCTTTACTCCTGTCATAATTGCTACGACCACTAGATGTCGCCTAGCAACAAAACGTGACTACAGGTCATAATAAGCTGCTGCAAAAACAACAGGTGGGCTCGTTTCGATTAAACACAATAGCTATAAAACCACACTCACAAGGTTTTTGAGATTTATAAAAGGTAGCAGGGAATTTAGTTTTCCTTTAAATCACTGTTTATTTGATAGGAGCTGTGCACCAGTCATCTGAATCTACAGTCCCTGGGCAGAAAACACAACCAGTACGTTCAGGACAACAGTGTAATACAACAGAAAGCGATTAGTTGTAATATCATCAATATTTATGTGCAGTAGTTATTGGTGAGGTAATTACCCTTATCAAAAGACGATGGAAGCCTCTTTTTGCAAAAACAGTAGCAAGTACAGATTATTTTTCCACTTTGGATACAGCCTAGATGTCTTTATTCATATAAAATCTTCACTAAACATTATATATGTATTATTCACATCACTGTGGTTTCAGTAGCTGTCATAGTAAATTGCAGAATAGCAGGGAAAGGCAAATTTTACCACAGTCAAATTCCAGAGGAAACCCAGAGGCACATTGGACAAAAAAGACATGAAGGATTATTCATGAAACTCCCCTGCAGGGCTGTCGTGACATTATGGGCTGAGAGTGTCACGCTGGAGTGTTTCTTATTCATAAATTACACAGTCAGTCTAAATATACCGTCTGACGACAGCAGGTGGTATTCTTTTGAGCTGTAAAGGGCTTTTATGAATTATTCCAAACATGCGAGTGGAGACCCGGGTGAGGTGGTTGGTGCTCAAATACAAACCTGAGCAAAGGGCTTCAGATTTGTGTGTGAACAAACATTATTTTACTAGAGGACACACATGGAGGAGGAGTCACTCAATATGAAAGTAGGAGAATAATTAGGATGGACAATGGGACCATGGCGCACCACATGTTGCGAGAGCGTGTTCCACCATGAGCTACAAACACCTGCCTTATTTCTTCTCTTACAGTCCCATCCTTTCTTCTTTTCTTCTTCTCTGCAGCTCTTCTCCATCGTGATCTTTGGCTGCATCGCCAATGAGGGCTACACCAACGGCCCCAAAGAAGTGGAAGAGTATTGCATCTTCAACCGCAACCAGAACGCCTGTAATTATGGCGTCTTCATGGGCTCCATGGCTTTCCTCTGCTGCATGGCCTTCCTGGCTCTCGACGTGTACTTCCCCCAGATCAGCAGTGTCAAAGACCGCAAGAAGGCTGTGCTGGCTGATATTGGGGTGTCGGGTAAACACGTTATTCATACAAACTTTACAACACAACATACTTGTTTTCTCTTGTTTTTTTTAATACTCCTGTATGTACATGTCTTTTTTTCATTCACATACATCTTAAACATTTAACAGTGAAATAGAAAGAAATTCTAACATATAGACTATGATGTATAAAAATATAATTTATATATATTTTATGGGCTTTTGTACCTTATGAAAACCATGTAAACATTAGGCAAGAAAAAGGAGAAGCCAGAAGATATTTTGCAGCAAAGTAAAACCCATTTTAAACATAAACTTTTTTTTTTTTGCATAATCTTGCAGAACAAGCATGTTTTTCTCTTTACACAAGAGTGAAGTTTTGAGGAACTACACAGCATGGGAAGATGGATGCATGAACGGGGGTGTAAGGAAACAGTGTACTGGGAAATTGATACTAATGAACTTGGGACAAATCATTTCCAGCTCTATAACGCTTTCAAAACAGACTCACAAAGTGCTGCACAGCTTGTGAGGCAATAACACTTAATAGATCATAAAATAAATGACTGCAAGGCGGAGATCACGTGTCCCACCAACGCAGCTCTCCAGGTTGCTGTAACACCCAAAGACTTTGCTGCTTTGACTTACAGGAGTGGCTGCAGGACTCACAGTAACACCACAAACAGCAGCCCCTAATTTATAACTTAATGAGCCACAAGATACGGGTTAGTGCTGGCATGGGGTAGAGCATGGGGTATAGGATCAAATAAAAGTCAAATAAAACCAGCTGAAACCAATTGAAACCTAAATAAGCTTAAACCTCTCAGGCTTGAATGAAGCTGTTGAGCAGATCTGTAGTTCTACAGTTCTGCAGAGTCCAGATGAATGACATTCATTCATCTGAGATTCAATGTAGATGAATTAAAAACATTATTATTAGAATAAGAATTATTCATTTCAGACTTGACATTGACTTTTTAGTCTCTTAAGCAAAAGCCGGTCACGATTAAACAAGGTAATTTCCTAGACTAGGCCTATATTCATGTGATAAAGCACCATTAAGGGGTTATATTACAGCAGCTGCAGGTACAATAGGCTTCAATCTGAGGCTCAGTGAGAGGTGGTAACATGAGCTGATCAACAAACTACTGCCTGCTGTATCAATCACAGACATGGAGAGGCGAGTCGAGAGAAGCAGAATCAGTGTATTAAAACATTTTCATCCAATAAACCACTGGATGAATTTATAAAGCACTCACAACAGCAGTGTTGCAGACAGGCTTTGTTGCATCCATCAGTTATAACTTATTAAATGTCGATAAGATGAATCCCAAATGCTATCTACTCTGTTATCTTCACTTTTCTGGCAAAAACTGCAGTAAAAATTTTACCACTGGGAAAGTTAGCAAAACAAACGGGGACTTTACATGCACATCTGTGGCAAGCAAGGGTTCTCAAGAGCTCAGGGTATGCTTAGTAGTTCATACGATGCGCCATCCGACCATCCAAGGCGAGGCACGAGTGTTTTGTAACTGTTCTGAGCAGTCGCACTCAAAGACGGGGAAAAGCCTGCTGTTGTAGAGACGTGTAAGACATGATGGGAATAACGGAACATGTGTTCATACAGTGTTTCATACACTCTCCTCAAAGACATGCATGGTGTTACAATATATTATACACATGAAGTGGGAGTAGTTGTATAAAGACTAAAGAGAGAGAGAGCTGCAGTGAGTTCAAATATTGTCTCTGTACATCAGTCACTGCGTATAATGGATGGGATCACTGGATTTTTGCTTTTTAGATTTATTTTAGATGATCTGACAAGCACAAGGCATAATACTGTGACACACATACATTATGTCTGTGGGTTTGGTGCATGCTGGGAGGGTTCCCTCCATGTCTACCTCCTGGGACTATAGTACTATTAGCTTATGCGGTTGTTTTGGAAAACATTACAGCAAATTCAGCAGACACAAATGAGACCAAAAGGGGCTAAAAGCTGAAAAGTGCTCCTTAGTCGGCTGTTGATTTCCAGTGGGTTCAGCACTGTGAGCAATCCTTTTCATATTACACAGTCATTTGACCCAGTGGCAATGGATGGATGACATGTGAGAAAATTGTTAATGTCATTAATCATTAATGATTTTAACACTAAAAGAAATTAATTTTTGTAAAGACAACAACAGTATTGAAAGCACATCTAGGAAAGTTCTGAAGGTATATTCTCATTTCAGAGATATTTATGCGATTGGATTGTGATCAAAGAAAGGTCAGAGGTCAAGGCCAGTGTGACCTCACAAAACAGATTATGGACCTCTTGAACATGACATCTCAAGACCGATTGAAGTGATTACATTTTATATTCAAAGTAAACTTCACTGTTCATCATAATGTTCTTCAAAATCACTTCTGGCCATTATTCAGCGATGTAACTCAGGAAGAGCAGATTGTGACCATATTTCTGGCAACTCAGCTGGTAATTGTAGTTTATTGCCATATTCTTGTACAGTTTTTCCCAGCTGATCAAAAGCCCCCAAATCCTCTATCCTCACAGAAAATGTGAGCAATCTTTTCAATCTATAAATAAATGACATACATAGATGGGTTATCATCATGAATGAAAGGAGATGAGGTATGAGAGGGATAATAAGGAGAGGAGTGCTCTAACAAGGCGCTGACACATTGTGCTTTGTGTCTCTGACAGTGGCTTCCTCTCCTTCTCTGCTGCACTGCTACTGCAGTGAACTCAGATATGGTGACAAGATAGTCAAGTATTGAGTCGGTTAATGAGGCCATTCCTGTCATAGACAAGATTCTCCTTCCCTGTTTTCATCACTCATACACCTGCTCTCTCTCTCCAACCATGTCTGTGTTATGAGATGTTTTGTACCTTATTGAAGCAAGGGAACAGGTGTCGTAATCGGACCTGGATGTTTCTGATTAAGCTTTTTCCTCCCTCACTGCCACACTAACAACTGCAGTGGATGTAATGGCATAATGTTTGAACCTCTCTCCTTCTCTGGTTGCCACCACTGGATGAGGTTTGTGGTTTTCCTCAGGGGCCAATCATTGGTCCCTTGTTGTTTTCAGTTGATTAACTCCGCAGTCTTTGTCAATGTTATGCTAATTATAAACGGTTTAATTTTCACCTGCTTTAGACCTTTAACTATAGCAGTTTAGCTTTCTTGGCCTGCCTTTCCTATGTCAGTGTCGAGACAAAGTACAGCACAAAATCAATATTGTGTCAGACGGCTTTACAATTAAACAGCGTACAGCACTCTATCCTTTGACCTGTGATTCAGATGAGGGGAAATCTACACAAAAACCCTTAAAAAATCTTTTGCTAATTGTCCCTAAACCTGGTGGCAAAGAATGTGGATGTTTTAATTGATTATGGCGTTTGTTTTAAAGGAATACTTTGACGTTTTAGGGATTATTCTTTTTCGCTTTCTTTTCCAAGAGTTAGATACAATACCACTCTCTTGTCTGTATGCTAAAAATGGAGCAACAGCCAGCAGGCAGTTAGCTTAGCATGAAGACTGGAAGTTGGGGGGCACAGCTAGCATGGCTCTGTCCAAAGTTAAAAAACGTTCCACCCACCACGACCTCTAAAGCTCACTAATGAGAAGGGCACACCATCAGGAGAGGCAAAACCAGGCAAACATCTGGGGCCCCCATTGGTCAGTGATATTGGTATGTTTCGCAATGACAACTCTAAACCCCCTTAAAACTCCATTAAGGCACTGTGGTGCCGATGTTGTCTGTGGCTAGCATCTATCGATGGCCTGCATGGAAAGCGTTCAGGGAACATTAGTAAATTGTATCATCTAATATAGTCTGCATGTGAAGTGTTTAGGCAGCATCTAGTCTGCATGTGAATGGATGGAATGAACATGTTATTTAGTGACCTTTATAAGTTCTGTTTTATAGTCTTTGTGCTAAGCTAACTGACTGGTGGCTCAAGCTTCAATTTTAAGTGGAGACATGAGATATTCTGAAAACGTCAAACCATCTACAAGACTGACAAAAAGAAAGTCAAGAGAAAATGCTAAACATCAGAAAGTATCTTGTTGCATTTCTATCATTATTTTAACACCGATCTTAACTTTTCTCTCTCCCCAGCATTCTGGTCCTTCATGTGGTTTGTCGGTTTCTGCTTCTTGGCCAACCAGTGGCAGGTGACCAAGCACGAGGACAACCCACTTAGGGAGGGAGGCGACGCAGCCCGGGCAGCCATCACCTTCTCCTTCTTCTCAATCTTCACCTGGGTAAGACCCTTCGCACCTCATCGGCCTACAATGTAACACAGTATGACATAACACCTTCTGCTGAGTGGACGCTTTTATTTGAAGTTTGGTGCAGTGCTACGGACGACGCAGGAAGTGCCCGAACAACTAAAGTTGTGATTGGCTTTTTCCATCCTCCCTTTGCTAGCCAATATAGCCATTGAGCTATATATGTGTATGCTTGACTATGCTGTTCCTCCATATTCTTTTTGGTTAGTGTGTGAACGCGTGTGACCATATTAATTTGTGTTTGTGTACTCATGAGTGTGTGGATGTTGTTCCAACAGGGCGCCCAGACTCTCTTCTCTATGGAGAAGTTAAAGAATGTGTCATTTGAAGAGGAATACACCAAGCTGTTCCCCCCTCAGCCTCATCAACCTTTTGTCTGACTCTGCTCTGTCTTCTCCCCCCCTGCTGCCTTAACCCTCTGCAGCTGGTCCTACATGCTCCCTGACTGAGGTTGCACTTGTTTAAAGGCACCCAGTAACATCACATACTGCTGGACGTGAGTGTATCTGTAAGCCAGGAGTAAGACAAACAGTTGTACCATCAGTGTTGCCAGTAAGATGTTACTCAATGTTTTTGCCTACCGTAATTAAGTAACTTATTTCCTGACTCAAGCACATTATAATGATAATGTATGTGCAGGTGGGTTGATTTAAGAGTTGATCAATACTGATGACTCAACAATTACACTGCCAAATGCTGAGATTTGCCTTAAACACCTACTTAAATTGCTGTCATCCTTTTTGGAGGGAGAACTAATAACTAATAATCCTTATTCATGTAGATGTTTTTGATTGTTTGAATATTAGGTTCTTAAATTCTAAGATGCTTAATCACAGAGACTTGTGTGTTCTCCATCTGCCACGAGGTCTTGGTTCTGTTTTGGTTTTTGCCTAGTTTTTACTTCATATTCAAAACTCAGCAGTTTGTTGCAGAGGAGGTTAGGTGTGCGACATGTACACACTGTCCAGATGTAGCTTCACCACCAAACCTGGAGCCCTTCAACAAGCGCAGTCTCAGTTCACAGGTCAGGCTACCACGTCATTCTTCACCATTAATATGAAGGATTGCACAATAACTCTTTTTTTCTTCTCTGTAACAATTTAGTTTAGAAACTGTGTGATTCATTAGATTTTTGTAATGAGTATTTGTAAATTTGTCAAAGCGCATTGCTTAAACCATGGTTTTAAAGGTTTTGTATTACTTTTGGTTTTTGATAAAGCTGCATTCAAACCTTATCCTCACCTGGACTCCATACCTTAAAGGAATAGTTGGACATTTTGGGAAATGTGTTTATTCACTTTTGGGCAGACACTGAGATGAAAAGGTCAACACCACTCCTTAAACTATCTTTATGTTAAATACAAAGCTGGCGCCGGCGGTTGATTAGCTTAGCTTAGCATAAAGACTGGAAAACAGCTAGCTACGGGGGTTATGTGCTATTTCTTGACCACAGACAGAAGCGACAGGAGCTTGGGACAAACAAACAAACAGATATAACATGTCAGTTATTGATCTTTAGGTGTGCTGGTACAGTGGGTGTATTTTGTTACCTTTGGAAAGAGCCAGGCTAGTAATTTCCCACTGTGTCTTTATGCTAAGCTTTATTTATTAATTTTTAATTTTTATTTTTTTGCCTTAATTCCGATAGAGAGAGAGACAGGAAAGTCAGGGAGAGGGAGGGGGTGACATGCTGCGGGCCGCTGCGATTAAGACTAAGCCATCATGGTACGCACTCTACCAGGTGACCCACCGGGGCTCCCCTAAGCTTAGCTAATCTTGCTGCTGGCTGTAGCTTTATATTCAGCTGACAGACATTAAAGTTTAAAGTCTCATATAACTTTCTGCCCAAAAGCAAAAAAAATAAAAATCCTAAAATGTCCATGCTTTCCCTTACTTTATTATTTTGTGACAGTTGGTAGATTGGTTGTTTTTTTTTATAGCTTTTTGAGATTGATTTCATAGTATAAGCAGGGAGCTTTTAAGTATTTTAAGTATTACACGGTTTTATTGCATATTGATTGGATTTTTATGGCTTGAAACTGTGCATGCTAATTTGCCATAAATTAAGTTTTATTACACCATTACTATCATAAAATGTTCTACATCCATATTAAAAAAAAATCTGAAATATTCAGGGTCCAGTCTGTAAAATGTGTTATCATGTAATGGACCCAAGGACTGATCAGCCGAGACACAACAGTAAATAAACTTCCTCATGAAACTTCCCAGAACTCTGAGCTTAAATCAACTGGACTGACTCTCTCTGTGGTTTTGTCTTCCTCTGTGTGAGTGCCTTTGTTTGCTCTGTGCACTCGATATCTGGCTTCTGCACAGTGTTGTCTTGAGACATCTCTAATTATTGACTAAAGTGAGATTTGTGGTGTTTTACAGGACAGGCCCTCAGCTGTTTAATAATGCACACAGACTCAGTTTGACTCGGTGAGAAGCGGTTGTCCCTCACTCTGGAGCTGAACAATGGATAAATATCCTGTTTTGCAATGCTGCCTGAAGAACTAACCTGCTCTGACTGAATAAATGACTCACTCTGACTATCTAATATGCTTCACAAGCTTTCCAGCCAACTAATCAATGTTTCCTTCTCTCCCCCTCTGTTCTCTCTCTGCTCCCAAACCATCTGCTTTAACACTACTGCATCTCCCCCTCAACATTTATCTCCACACCTTTCAATCACCATCTGTGCACCTCTTTCGCCTTCTTGTCCTTCACTGTGTCCGATCATCCATCGAAGGCGGGCCAGTCTTTCCTGGCCTTCCAGAGGTACAAGCTGGGCGCCGACTCAGCCCTTTTCTCCCAGGAATACATGGACCCCAGCCAGGATGCAGCTGGAGCCCCCTACACCTCCTTCGGTGGGGATGACCTGGAGAGCCCGGGGGGAGGAGGAGGAGGAGGAGGGGGCCAGGCCAACAGCGATGGAGCCTTTGATGGCACTGGAGGTTACCAGCGTCAGGACTACTGAGATGTTTTGGGGGTAGATATACAGTGGGGAGGATCTGGATGATGTTGCCCAAAGTTTCTAATTTAGAGCAGTTTGTATTGTTTACTATCAATATAGAACTGACGCAATGCTAGGTTAACTTTACCCAGTACGAGTGGGTTGTTTTGACCCAGTGTTAGACATAAGTTCAAGTTTTAGCCTCAAACTGTTAGAAAAGGTAGTTAGACATTGCAACATGTGCAAACATGTGACATTCAAAACCGCAGAGAATACACGTTACCATATTTTCATTTGGTTAAACAATAATACAACAACTCTTGGTCAGAACAATGCAGTATTGTTCCAGCTTTGGCCCAGGAATACGTGCAAGGATTTATCCATTTAGCTGATGCTCTTCAGCCAGTGTGACCTACAGTGATCAGGGGGAAGGCAGTGTATTTCATACCTATAGATAGTTCAGTTATCAGACTTAAATGTCGTCAGAATTTGTCTCTAGGTGAGAAATCTTGGGCAACTTTCCAGATTTTGGGGGAAGGACAGGTAAAAGCAAAGGGTGGGATAAGAGGTCAATCATGTGTGAGTCTGCAGGTAAAACAACAGGAAAGGGTCAGGGACATCTGTGGGAAGGGGTCGTGGGATGGGAGAGACGCTGGGTTCGATTGGAGGTGTTAAGGAGGGCTGAGGTCTTTAGAAAACAATTGGGAGGTCAAGTGTTTGCAGAAACGGTCACACTGTAGCAGATCAATGCTTGTGACCACGTTGCCTTCATCTTCTGAGGTCTGCCGACAGTCAGCAAAATGACTGCGATCAGTGTTAGTTGAAACACCCTCAAACAAACACACATGCAAGCACCGGTCCACAGCGTATTGATTTTGAACAGATACAAGACAAGTTTCTGCTGACGAAACTCCTTAGAGGCGCATTACAGGAAGCGGGAGTGTGTCTGTGTGTGTGTGTGTGTTACAAAGTATCCTCTGTTTTTTTTTTTTCTAATTGAAGTGTGGAAGTTTGTGTTTTCTTGTTTCCCCCGAAGAACCTGCTTTTTCTTTCCTCGACTGTTGCCTTAGTGCTGACTGCCAAGCAAAACCCAACGAACACAGGGCAACATACCCAACATGCACAGGATCACGGTTCACATTCGGCATCTTTAGGGTGAGAGTACAGCTAAACTGAATTTCGTCTTGTTTTTGTCCTGAAGCACGTAAAAACCCTCAGTGCAACCAAGCACCTGACATCATTATAGAGCATTCCAAATGACACAAATCAGCGTACCACACTGAAGAACTGCAGGTTATATATCAGTTGTGTTTTCCACCTTATTTCAGCAAATCTACAGATGAGGCAACCATGAACATCCTGAGTATTTATGAACATGCATTGCTCCATTTTCTTAAAGAATAAAGTATATCTATCTCTCTATAAATATATGTAAATCTATAATTCAGTATATTATAGTGTTTAACAAAAAGATCATGCTTTATTTTAGGGCATTATGCTAGTTCTGTATAAAAAAAGGAAAATACAACAGAAAGAAAATCTATGGTCTTTTGAGTGTTATTGTGATATGATACTGTATATGGTGAGGTCATCCATGCCTCGTCCTTTATGTTGCTTTCAGGGTACGGAGATGTTTTTATTTTGGGATAATAATACTAACTATTAAAAAAAAAATACTACAACAAAAATGTGACCAAATTATCAAAGTATATATACATATATATACTTTATACTGTACAACAGTGTAGACTTAGAAATGTGTGATGTTCCTCTGTGAAATCTGTTAAAAAGGTAAGATTTAAGAAAAAGATTGTGTACAAATGTATGTTTTTGATGTGTTTGATTTTAACCAATTAAAATAAAGAAAAATACTGATATAAAGATATGACTGACTGGATGGGGATTTTTGTTTAGCTGCATTTTCAGTACCATCTTCAGTTATTTATCATTTTTAGTAACCTGCTAAAATACACAGAAACTGTCATACTACCTTGCAAAATCAAAAAACAGTTGTTTTAATGTTGCACTGGTCAGAAAACACGAGCAGCATTCAGCTTTTTGTATCAGTTAAAGGAGTATTTTCACATTTTGGGAAAGTTATTATGAGATACACTCAACTTTTCTACCTGTAAAAGTGGAATTTTTGTGTTCAAGAGGTGTTTCCAGTGTTCCTCACACTTACAAGCTGAATAGACAGAACAGAAATACCGTAGATAAAAGCTCATTTAAGTGTTTTCAGTCCTGTAGTGATACTGAACAGCTGCAGTCAGACGCAGAAATATGGCACATGTCTCCCTCCATTGGTAAGACTTCTAACTGCAGTCCAGTCACATGTAAGAACTGATATTGCAAGACATTATTGGGTGTATTCAGTTCATATTCTACCCAACAGTGTTGGGTCTGTAAATAATGTTGCAGCCTAATAAACGTAGATGAGTAAAACACCTCAGTGACGTATAATAAACCAGACAGTTGACAAATTAAAGAAAAAAAAAGTGCAGTAGTAAGGTGTTGAGCCAAAACAGCTTCAGTGGTTGTTAAACTGGGTTGGGAGCTGGTGACCGAAGGCCACAGCGTATGATTCACATGACTGGTGACTGGTGTGCACATTAAACACATGGATCCAAGAGACATTTAACCATTTATTTTGTTCAGGAAATTCAGCAAGGAACTGATGGTAGGATGGATGGATGGATGGATGGATGGTTTCTTCAGTTCAACAATCAGTTTTTTAAAAATCATAAATGAAGATAGAAAACGTTGTCCTCCTGTCTTCTGTTCATCTTTTCCCTCCACTCATCCACAGTCTCTCCACCAACAATCACACTATATGACACACCTGCAATGTGAGTGAGGTCAGTGTCAATCCTTTTGGGTTGACCACACTTTTGTTTGTATATGATGTTGGTTGGCGGCGGGTTTTTCCTCCAGGCTGTGGCCCCCGCTCTGCCACAGCAGCTTCGAGCCGCCTTCCTCTTCCTGTAGGCTCCGGTCCTGGGTACAGGACATGCCGGAGCAAGGGGAATTAAATTTAAGTTTCTCCTTAAATTGACCGCTGCAGCCAGCACGTTTGTTCAAAACGCGCAACCTTTACTTTGAAGACGAGCTCACAAACGTCAACACACATTTAGATTTAGCACAAGTAGGACAATGAAATTAGGCAATAACTGTCATGTTTTCATTATACAACGTGAACAACTGCAGAAGAATTATACTTCATGCACGGACCCTGTGGTGATGAATGATGATGCATAAAGGCTCAACAGCCATCAGCAACATGTAGCTGCAGTTGTAGTTTATAATAATCCCATATGGTGGTGGTATTGTCAAAATAATCCGTAGCAACAAACCGGAAGTGGTGTTATTTTATTTTATTTTATTTTATTTTCGTTCTTTACTGTTACCGTTGTAAATGAAAATAATTAAGAATTATAATTAAACGTTTTAAGCAGCAACTATAGAGAGAACCTATATTATTTCCCAATAGCTCGAAAAAAAGGGGAAATTGTACTGATGCTGCCTTAACGTGCTGTCCGAAATTTAGACGATTGCTGATGAACCACACTGATTGGTAAATCTAACGACACAAGGCGCCAGGAGAGAATAAAGGTAGCATGAAATTGCTGTCGACGCCTGATCTAGAAATATTAAGTCTTTGATTATGGAATGAAGTGGAAAAAAGCTAAATGTTGTGCTTATCAGTATTCATCTAGGCTTCATGTAAGTAATGACGAATTGTCCGTGAATGCAACGACTCCCGTCCAACATGGCGGCTCAGCGTAGGAATTTAATGCAGAGCGTAAGTGAAAACTCAACTATATATTACTTTCACTAACATGTAATGTCACAGTTGAATTATTACAGTTGAATGCTTTGGTCTCTTTAATCTTGCTCGGTGTTCGTCTTTGCTTTTTTTTCGTTCAGTGTTGTTTCCTGTGTTCAGTGATGCTACTGCTAGCTAATTTAGTTGATCTTATTAAGAGGTTTGCTAACAGTTAGCTAGCTATCCCAACTCTAATCCCAAAATAATGCGATTCACTGGTGTATAATCACCAAAGGCAGTAGCTATATCTAAGGGTGTGACCGGTTCCTGTATATCTGTCACACAGTTTGTGTGAATTAGCTGAGAGTCAGAATCGGCTAACTCTCCACTTTGTAAACAAACACGGTGAACAAATTTCTGGCTGTAAGTTAGAGTTTATATTGTCCGTTTTTGTGAAGCGATAAATGTGTTAGTATGTTAGTTTTTTTTCACTTAAATGATTCCTCAGAAACTTTGCTTGGTGTGATTGTTATGATGGTGTATGTTGTCTAATAGGTCCTGATTTATGTCCGACTGGGGTCTATGTTCTGTGGTTCCACTGACATCCTATGGAGACTGTGTCGTTCTTTAATGTAGGCATTGAGGGTTAAAACCACAATGGTCATTTTTGTCCATTTTAATGCAGATAAATACAGATTACAGTATTTAACTTTGCTGTTTTGATTTTCCTATTTGTCTACTGGTTAAACAGCATAGCATTCATAGTGTCACTATCTGGGGTGAGCTTAACCATAATAAAGCGGTGGGACTCAAAGCAGATGTAACCAAATGTTGTCTGCTTGTTCTACTTGACCTGGAACAGATAATCTGTACAGATGACTACTCATGTCTTGATGTATGGAGTAAGGCCTTATCCCTTATTCCCTTTTTGCCCTGACAGCATCAGAGCTGGACAGATGACCTGCCACTGTGCCAGATGTGTGGGGTTGGCACAGCTCCCAATTGTGTGTACAGTCCTGATGGGAAAGGAACTCAGAGCCATCCCAACGAGGATGGACACCTCAGGTTCAGGTGAGCCTTCAATGAGAACAGAGAATGAAGTAAAAAAAAACAAAAACAAAAGCGTGTCAAGCCTACAGTGATAGCTGCTGAGGAGGAGACACCTTTTTTCAGTGGGGATCATTTATATGAATGCTATACAGTAAATAAATATTTGTCACATGTAAAATAATCAAACTACCTGTTGTTCATCCAGCTGATGGCATCATTATATTGGTGCCCACTTTTAAAACAGGTCCCTGGTGGGGATTCTGTGTCTCACACAGGGCTTTAAAAATTGAGTCTTTAATGATTGCAAACTTGCTGACCCAAAAACACATCCACTTATTACCTTTTTGGTAACATTATGATAACTTGCGGTAAAAAACAACATTCCAGGCTTAATATTGCCCAATTATAGGGAACAATGAATGTAAATAAATCTCTTTCTACTATGTCAATATTATAGTATTTCTCCATTTTATAAAATCCTCCACCAGGGGAACAAGTGCATTATGAACATCAGGCATCTGGTTTCACTCTTGCTAATAGATGCAGTTATCAGTGGAAAAGCAGGTTATGGATTATTTGATTGTGAACGTGCACAGCAAACACAACCAGAGAATTGTGTGTAATGTGCTTTACAGCTTTCCCTTGTGGCTGTGTGGTATTGCTTGCCTAATTATGTGGAAATAAATCACATTGATCCAAAAGATTGTTACATATGCAGTCATGTTGCTACAGGTACTGCATGAAGTCAAGGCAGCCAAGCACTCAAACTGCAGAAAGGAGTTACATTAAATGTGAATGAGTCTCTGTGCTGTATTTCAAAGTCTCAAATTCAACATTTATAGTAACTTAAATAAAAGATGTACATATCTAGTTACTGTCAGTTTCTCCTAACCCATTCAGTTGTTCTCAAACATGTCACACAAACAGAAATCATTGGGCCTTCACACCTCTTAACCTTACACTTTACACCAAACAAACTACAATCCTGAGAGTTGTGGATGAAGGATGTTTTGTCCAAATTCTTACTGTCTTTCCTGCTTGAAGTGTAACAGGAGCCTCATGTTTGTTGTGTTTTGTCCACTAATCAGAGGCGAGGATGGCTGCTTCCTGTACGGGGTGTTTAACGGATATGATGGCAGCAGAGTGGCCAGTTTTGCCTCCCAGTGTCTCACAGCTGAACTGCTGCTAGGACAGCTCACTTCCAATCACACAGACGGCGACGTCCGCAGGATCCTTACTCAGGTTTGTATGTTTTTACGTTACATGTTAATGATTATTTAGCGACTGAATGGCCACACTTGAAGGCAGGGTGAAACGTCAGACATCGCAGGGAGGGTGAGACATGATAGTCGTTTAAATAAAGAGAGAGAACGGAGCCCATTTTCAACCACTCTTTCCTTTAGGGAATTTAAAGTATACACACAAAAAAGTGCCCGAAATAGTTGTGTGACAAATGACAAAACAGAGCTTGAGAGAGAAATTTAAACCCTGCTTATTTTTTCACCTCTGCACAAGTAGACTGTATCTGCATGAAGCTAATGCGTTTAATGAAGTCTTTCATTGCCACACAGCTCCGCAGTTTGAATTTTCGTCAGTGATCACAATAAAAAATACTCACAGAAACATCAATCAATAATACTGGTGTATCTAGCAGTGTATGCATATTTTCATGGCTTTATACGGCATTCACGACTGTGCATCAAAAGCAGCTCAAAGTGTTTTACATGAAACAGAAAACAACCAGAGCTGTGCAGTGTTTCCCCCAAAGCTTAAACATGTTTGTGGTGGTCGACTGCAAAACTGCATTACATTTACAAGCTAACTTGATCAGATGAAGGAAGATGGTAGTTCACTGCATTGTGGATGTTTATCCCCAAGGTGCTAATACTGCTCCCATTCTATTGACATTACACTGCGCTAAACACCATTAACAGAAGATCCCACCTGTTCTGTTGAACTGACTTGAAGGTCATCAGTTATCAACTCTACAGTAGCAATACTCTTCCTCACCTACATTTCTGTGTCATTGTCATACATCCAGGTGTGTGTTATTGTTGTTGCAGGCCTTTGATGCGGTGGAGAAGAGCTACTTTGAGACGATAGGCGACGCTCTGGCTGAGAAAGCCCACCTGTCCAACTACGTCCTACCGCACAACGAGGTACCACACGCACCACACGCGCTCAGCAAAAAGCATATTTACAGTTTAAGCTGTAAACCGAGACGAGGAATTCTTGTGTTGGTTTCCATAGCAACCTCAGATTCGGGCACCAGTGTGTGAGCTAATGTGCAGCCATTGGAGAATGAGCTTATTATGTTCTAATTGGTCTCATCAGCCTGTTTCATTAGATAAGCCTGTCTCAGTTTTCCTCTCTGTGGATCCAGCCCCCCCCCCCCTCCCCCACCACCACCACCACCCCCACCCCATCTTTTTCTCCTCGCGCCAGTCGACAGTTATCTCTCCTCTATTTCCTCCGCTTCACATATTGCATTCGGGTCTGATACAGTTGAAGGTGTAGGCGTTTTTGTGAGATGAAGTTAGTCACTTTTTTGTGGCAGTGTTTCATTAGGAACACGAAGTTATAATCTCCGTTTGTCTGTTCTCATGTTTTTTTCTTATTTGCTTATCTGTTTCTTTCATGCTCACTATCTCTTGTGTTCTTACTCATCTCTTATCCTTTTTCATCTCACCTCCTGCCTGTTTCCTCTTTTCTTTTACCACCACTCCTCCTTTTCCTCTTGTTTCCACTTGCTTTTAATCTCGCCCCGTGTCTCTCGTCCCACGTCTCTTGCTCAATGCTCTTTTATTTCATATCTCCTCTTTTATCATTTGTCTCATTTCCTCTTTCCCTCCTTCAATCTGCCTACTCCTACTGATTATTTTCCTCATCTCCATCTTCCCCTCTCCCTCCCTCCCTCCCTCCCTCCCTCACTCCCACTCACTACATTTTCCTCCCCTCTTTTCTCCTCTCCTCCTCCCTCGGTCTTCCTCCTCTCCTCCCGGCTGGGAAGAACGTGTCCTTCCACCAGCTTTCTTCTCAGAGTCAGAAGGTGCAGGAGCGTCTGAAGGAGCTGGAGCAGGAGGTGTCAGGAGGAGCTACAGCCGTGGTGGCGCTGATCCTCAACAACAAGCTCTACATCGCCAATGTTGGTACGGACACACCAGTTTACACAGGCTAGAGTTGTCATACCCAAATTCTGACTTCAGTAGTGCTAATACTGAGATTTATATCCTTATATTAAATACAATCACAGACCCATATAAGCAACCAAAGCAATTAAGCACAACGATACATCATCTAATTAGTTGTAACTGACAATATGGTTGGCACCAAAATAACAGTCACTTCAGTATCTGCTCTACACCAGTAGATGTCAGGCTTCAAATAGATTTGGGTTTGTGGTTTGTTCTCTCTTCAAAGTCAGAAGCTACTTTCACTACTGAAAGATAATCCATGCAGACTGAACAACAAAGTCAGTGTAAGGTCAGTGGGGTTGTGTTCACACAACACAGAATATCAATTCAGAGTTTGAGATGAAGTAACTTAAAATAAAGAACTTTTTGACCTGCACCCTGTGCGTTCACACAAGGAAAACGTTCATCTGCTTCTCAGACCTGAGTGAAACTGCGGTGCTGTATCCCATCACATTTGGCAGCAAATTTAAGATTTCTGCGGTTGGGATTTGTTTGTTTTTGTAGCACTTGTATTATAATATTCTGATCATTGTAAACAATAGTTATGTAACAGACAAAAACACAGAGATATGTACACAACACAAACTGGTGTAGCTTTGTTTGATTGTCATTTCACTGCGGTTACTAACTGCAACAAAGAAAAAAGAAATAGCCGCAGCTGTGTAGGTGCAGGATATTTCACTTCACTTCACTTTAACTGACACTGATTTTAAAACACCAAATCATCTGATTTTCTGGTATTTGGACATTGAAACTGGTTTGGTAAATTACACGAATGCCACGATGTCATCTGGCTCTCAAAATGGACAGGAGCCAGGAAAGCCCTCCATCACTCACATGCTCATTTTGCTTCTCTACAGAGAGGACACTAGTTCTATTAATAGCAACCGTGTAAGCTAATGCTAGATGCACACACAGCATCCGCTTCAGGCAGGGCTGCGTTTGGGTTGGGAAGGTATGCCTCTTGCATATTTCATATCCTGATGCACCATGTAGGAGTTGTCCAGTTAAAGCTTTATTTTTTTATCTTATTTCTTTCTTTTTTTTTTTCCTACAACTTTCTATAGGCTTAATTAAAAATGCTGTAAAGTTATAGTTAGTGTCTTGTAAAATTGTATTGTGCAGATCCACTTAAAGACAGGGTCAACAGCAGTTAGAGAACAATGCTCTTTGTGCTGTCAGGGACTCAGTGTCTTGCTCAAGGCCAGTTCAGCAGGGTGGATGCACACTGACACGGGGGGTTCAATGACACCGGGCCGTTTGGTGAGGTCATGCAAGTGCTTGGCTATTGCTCCATATTTATATTTTAGAGGTATGTTGGTATTATAAGGAAGAAAAAAATGTAACTTTTGAACGCACATTATGTAACTTCTGCTGCTAGGGACGGCGTTGGGCGATGTTGTGAAGTAGTGTGGGATCATGGGAGTTGTTGTCTTCACCACCATTGCTGTCAGCTTCTCCCAGTTTGGATTCCTTCAGTGTCAGTTGTTCAGGAAGTTTTAACCTGGAGCTGCATTATCCAGAGGTTTCCTCTCCAAATCAAACAGACCTTGTGATTATAACCAGTAGAAACACTGAATAAATGAATTTAACCTTTTAAAGTTGCTCCCGTCCGGCGGACAGGAGACGTCGGGGAAGGGCTGGGAGCTGAGATTGCTGCTAACCTTTGTTTCTCTGATAACTTATGATCCAGACGTCCAGGAGGTTTGTGAGCTGAGCTGCCTAACATTTGCCTGGCTTTTTTTCTCCCGTTAAAATGCATAGTTGGAAACAGCCAAAGGTGTAAAAAGTGTATCTTGTAAATGTTGCTTAAAACTGAATAAAAGTCCATTTTGAGCTTTTGGCAGACAACCAAACGCATGCACAGACGGGATATGACGCCATTGACAGGCGACCAAATGACACATAGCGTTACCATGAGTAGAATCACAGATTTCTCTAGGTTTGAGAATTGCTGGAAACATCTGGGATAATGTGAGAACACAACATAAAAAAATATGATGTAGGTCTAATCATTTGTAGAGATTTTAATGTGGAAAAGTTCCATATTATAACTTTATGGATTGCTTACAAGATAGGTAGTTTGGGTTGTTTGTTTGTGTCCAGCACAACCTACATACTGCTCAACACAGTGAAGGACCACCAGGCTCAACCTTGTTCAACTGCTTATACACGATTTACGCACAGTAAAATTCCTTTAAGGCTCATTGTCCAGCCAAGTGTCTAGACAGTATGTGTTACAAAACATTCAGCTAAATGTTTTTTCATATGCTTTTACTCATGTTGATACAGGGGCGGCAAAATTATCTCACACAGTAATCTAGATTATTGTGGTAGATATTATGAAAAAAAATGCTGCTTTTCCGTGGTTCTGAAATGCCTAAACCAAAACCAGTGGGTCTCGCATGCACACGATGAAATGCCCTGCCAGCAAACACATGTTTTACATACTGAGCAGAAAGCTTATGTCTGTCTGAAGGCCACAGAAAAGAGTTTTCTGCTTTTCTGTGGCCTTCAGACAGATGTTGGAATCACACTGACTCTTGATTGAAAGCATACCTTCAATGTTGGTCATTGTTTTTGAATCCCCGGTGCCAAATCTGAAGATGTCTACACCTGCAGACAACAGCTGCAGGGGCAGTAGCATGACAGCTTCTTCTGAACGTATGTGTATATTTATGTGTGCACGGGTGTGTTTGTGTGTACACAAATCCTACTGGACACCTTAAGCTGCAGAACAGAAAAGAAGCATATGCGATATTTTACTAGAGCAACCTGCAGGCCATTTTAGATCCTGGACTTTGAGGAAATTCAAATGAGACTGTGGGAGACAGGCATTCACACACACACACACACACACACACACACACACACACACACACACACACACACACACACACACACACACACACACAAACCTGAGGAGCCACAGTCATTTCTAAGTCTCTCTCTTGAAGAATCATCAAAGGTAAACATAAAGCACCAGACTCCAGCTGCTGTAGACGGGCCTCGCTTCATGTAACTGGCCACTGTGTTTTTCTTATTCTATTGCTGCACTCGTTCTCACTCACAGCGGTTCACCAGGAGTATTTCCTGAATGCCTTCAATGTAAGGTTTCATTTTTTTTTTTTGTCACGTCTTTGATTCTGTAGCAGCCAAGAAAACGAGCCCCTCACCCTCTCTCTAGGATTTCATTTTCTTTTGTCCTCAAGGACAAGGCACAGAGCTAAAGCGGGGGCGGGGGGGTGGTGGTGGTGGTAGTAATTAGTAGTGGGTAGAAAGGAGGACTGTTCTCCCCACTGGCCCGTTGTGTGAGGGTCAGGAGTTCAAAGTTGACAGAACATGGATCCCAGGGAGGTTTAAACATAAGAGTAAGTGTGCTCTAAAAAGCACTCCCAGCTGTGTGTTGATGTGAAATATATTTGACAGTTAAGGTTGTATGACCCATAATTTGATATGCTGGGAGTGTGTGTGTGGGTGGGTGGGTGGGTGTGTATTTTGAGTTGTTCCAGTTAAAGCATTTTTTTTATTTTATTCTTCTTTCTTTTTTTTCCTACAACTTTCTATAGGCTTAATTAAAAATGCTGTAAAGTTATAGTTAGTGTCTTGTAAAATTGTATTGTGCAGATCCACTTAAAGACAGGGTCAACAGCAGTTAGAGAACAATGCTCTTTGTGCTGTCAGGGACTCAGTGTCTTGCTCAAGGCAGTTCAGCAGGGTGGATGCACACTGACACGGGGGTTCAATGACACCGGGCCGTTTGTGAGGTCATGCAAGTGCTTGGCTATTGCTCCATATTTATATTTTAGGGTATGTTGGTATTATAAGGAAGAAAAAAATGTAACTTTTGAACGACATTATGTAACTTCTGCTGCTAGGACGGCGTGTGGCGATGTTGTGAAGTAGTGTGGATCATGGGAGTTGTTGTCTTCACCACCATTGCTGTCAGCTTCTCCCAGTTTGGATTCTTCAGTGTCAGTTGTTCAGGAAGTTTTAACCGGAGCTGCATTATCCAGAGGTTTCCTCTCCAAAATCAACAGACCTTGTGATTATAACCAGTAAAACACTGAATAAATGAATTTAACCTTTTAAAGTTGCTCCCGTCCGGCGGACAGGAGACGTCGGGGAAGGGCTGGGAGCTGAGATTGCTGTAACCTTTGTTTCTCTGATAACTTATGATCCAGACGTCCAGGAGGTTTGTGAGCTGAGCTGCCTAACATTTGCCTGGCTTTTTTTCTCCCGTTAAAATGCATAGTTGGAAACAGCCAAAGGTGTAAAAAGTGTATTCTGTAAATGTTGCTTAAAACTGAATAAAAGTCCATTTTGAGCTTTTGGCAGACAACCAAACGCATGCACAGACGGGATATGACGCCATTGACAAGGCGACCAAATGACACATAGCGTTACCCATGAGTAGAATCACAGATTTCTTAGGTTTGAGAATTGCTGGAAACATCTGGGATAATGTGAGAACACAACATAAAAAATATGATGTAGGTCTAATCATTTGTAGAGATTTTAATGTGGAAAAGTTCCATATTATAACTTTATGGATTGCTTACAAGATAGGTAGTTTGGTTGTTTGTTTGTGTCCAGCACAACCTACATACTGCTCAACACAGTGAAGGACCACCAGGCTCAACCTTGTTCAACTGCTTATACACGATTTACGCACAGTAAATTCCTTTAAGGCTCATTGTCCAGCCAAGTGTCTAGACAGTATGTGTTACAAACATTCGCTAAATGTTTTTTCATATGCTTTTACTCATGTTGATACAGGGGCGCAAAATTATCTCACACAGTAATCTAGATTATTGTGGTAGATATTATGAAAAAAAATGCTGCTTTTCCGTGGTTCTGAAATGCCTAAACCAAAACCAGTGGGTCTCGCATGCACACGATGAAATGCCCTGCCAGCAAACACATGTTTTACATACTGAGCAGAAGACTTATGTCTGTCTGAAGGCCACAGAAAAGAGTTTTCTGCTTTTCTGTGGCCTTCAGACAGATGTTGGAATCACACTGACTCTCTTGATTGAAAGCATACCTTCAATGTTGGTCATTGTTTTTGAATCCCCGGTGCCAAATCTGAAAGATGTCTACACCTGCAGACAACAGCTGCAGGGCAGTAGCATGACAGCTTCTTCTGAGCGTATGTGTATATTTATGTGTGCACGGTGTGTTTGTGTGTACACAAATCCTACTGGACACCTTAAGCTGCAGAAAGAAAAAGAAGCATATGCGATATTTTACTAGAGCAACCTGCAGGCCATTTTAGATCCTGGACTTTGAGGAAATTCAAATGAGACTGTGGGGACAGGCATTCCACACACACACACACACACCACACACACACACACACAACACACACACACACACCACACACACACACACACACCACACACACACACACACAGCACACAAACCTGAGGAGCCACAGTCATTTCTAAGTCTCTCTCTTGAAGAATCATCAAAGGTAAACATAAAGCACCAGACTCCAGCTGCTGTAGACGGGCCTCGCTTCATGTAACTGGCCACTGTGTTTTTCTTATTCTATTGCTGCACTCGTTCTCACTCACAGTGGTTCACCAGGAGTATTTCCTGAATGCCTTCAATGTAAGGTTTCATTTTTTTTTTTTTGTCAATCTTTGATTCTGTAGCAGCCAAGAAAACGAGCCCTCACCCTCTCTCTAGGATTTCATTTTCTTTGTCCTCAAGGACAGGCACAGAGCTAAAGCGGGGGCGGGGGGGTGGTGGTGGTGGGTGGTGG
>NW_019174793.1:49791-112517 GCF_002260705.1 Seriola dumerili | reverse complement strand
GGTGGGGGGGGTGTAGTAATTAGTAGTGGGTAGAAAGGAGGACTGTTCTCCCCACTGGCCCGTTGTGTGAGGGTCAGGAGTTCAAAGTTGACAGAACATGGATCCCAGGGAGGTTTAAACATAAGAGTAAGTGTGCTCTAAAAAGCACTCCCAGCTGTGTGTTGATGTGAAATATATTTGACAGTTAAGGTTGTATGACCCATAATTTGATATGCTGGGAGTGTGTGTGTGGGTGGGTGGGTGGGTGGGTGGGGGCAGAGCAGCAGCCAAGGATATATGAACATACAGTGGTTGAGGGTTGGCTGCTCTTTGCTGATTTGTACCTTTGTTGTTGTTGTTGCACGTATGAACATGACGACCATGTTTACTAAATGGCTAGATAGAGTGTTTTCAGTTACACAGGCTGAAGCCTCATGGCCCTACAGAGGACAGACAGAGGCACACGGCCCCCCTCCCTGCAATTTCAATATACAGCTGCTTGGATGGCCTTGTCTGCAGATAAGATTAGCAGCACACCCAACTCCAGGCATTATCAGAGCTTACAATTTAGGCGGCGGTGGTGGTCTGGTCCTGTGTCACGCTTCTACTCAGTGTAAATGAATCATTGGTCTGTCCCTGGTCAACTTATGTGTCAGGAAGTGGCTTCATCAGCCGGTGATTCATATTTAGCTTTTTAAAAGTACCACAGCATCTTAGCTGATTAATTGGCTGAGGTTTGGGTCTGTGAGTCACCTCAGAGCGACGACAGCGCATTTTTATCTCTGCATCATTAATACGGGGGAAAAAAACACGAGGCAAAATGTCTCATGAATATGAATGGGGTGTGGGGGTGTGGGGGGGGGGGGGCGAGATGACGAGAGAGTCATTTTTATATTTGAATATTACAGTTCTTGTAATATTTTTTAAAATACATTTTAATTATGAAGTTGATTAACATCAAGTTTAAAATGTAGGTTACACAGTGACGTAGCAGTTTATTTGGTACATCTCTATACAACAACCTAATACAGTAAATCCTCTCATCTGTTGACACTGAGACCTTGACTGAGCTCTGTCGTCATTTTTTTGAAGCTGTTATTATAATAAACTGCATTATATTGAAGTGTTTCTACTATAAATGGGGTGAAACACCTTTCACTATACAGGTCATTTAGTCTAGACACTATAGACAAGAGCATTATGGTCATTTTTAACAGCAGACATTTTGACTTGTTAAACACAGGTTTAATTGTTAACAATAATGGCTGCTTTCCTTTTTGGCATACCCATAACAGAGCCCTGGAATTAGCCTTTTGCGCAGCACACATTTTTACAGATTGATTTTTACTCTGTTCCACTGACTGTCAAATTATAAGCTGGGCAGCCGGCGAGCGTGCACAAAACCTGAACCTCGGACCATCCTTAATGTTATTAGCTGCACCTGCAAATCTTCTACTATGACAAGTAAAAATGCAGAAGGTGTATATACGCTTCAGAGATTTATTATTGGCTGTAGTTCACTTTTCTCATTTTCTGAATACTTTTTTCTGCTTGTCTGTGGTTCCAGGTACCAACAGGGCACTGCTGTGTAAGTCCAGCAGCGACGGCCAGAACCAGGTTCTCCAGATCGGACGACCGCACAGTACCGACAACGAGGACGAGCTGCAGAGACTGGCCACCCTGGGTGAGACACAGAGAGGAAGTTACCTAGAAAGATGACAGAAAGGAACACAGATGCACCATCTGACCAGAGTTAGTTTGGTGCACTTCTTCAGTTCAGATTCATTTTCCATAATATTTTAGGAATTATTATTTTTTGTTTTCAGTTTCCTTTTCTTCTTTTCTGCTACTTTCCATAGAAGAGAGTCGCTCAGAACAGATAAAGGGCTGAAACCGGCAGAATGCACATATGATGTGATGACATCGTGAACTTGCTCATTAGCATATTACATCATCTAGCAACATTTAGCGACTTTTTGAAAGTAGATGTTATGCCTCCGCGTCGGCAGCAGCCAGGGCCGGACGCATTATGATTTCAGGTTGTCTGCTTGTATGTCCCTGGGTCCCATTCTCATGAACGAGATATCTCAGTAATGCCTTCATCAAATCTGGCACAAATATTCATTTGGATTCAAGGATGAACTGATTCGATTTTCGTGGTCAAAGGTCAAGGTCACTGCAACCTCACAAAACACGTTTTTGGCCTCTTGAACGTGATATTTTCAAGACCGCCTTGAGGGAACCTCTACAGATTTGGAACAAACATTCACTTGGACTCAAAGATCAACTGATTAGACTTTTGCAGGCAAAGGTCAAAGTTCAAGGTCACAGTGACATCCTATTCCTGGGAAGATGAACTGATATTAAATTTGTTAGTCATACGTCAAGGTTAATTCATACGCTAATTATGATACAATTGAACATAAACATGTAATGGGATAAAATGATGAAATGATGACATTTTAAATCCAAATGGCCAAAAGTCACTGTGACATAATGTTCTGCAAAAACACGTCTGGCCATTATTCAGCTTTGTAGCTCAGGGAGGGGAGACTGTGGCCATAATTCCTGCAAATTGATTGGTTGGTGGAGTTATACAACCGCAAAACGGTCATCGTAGTTTACAGCAGTTCCAGCAACCACCTCCTCCTATTTCACACATTGACCATACAGTCTGGCCATTCGGGATGGGCATTTTCAGTAATTTCAGTATTGGAGTATTCATACCTTATGAACGAGTATTCGATTACTCGCCGTATACCGTTAAGAAAAGAAATACAGGAGGTCCGTGACACGTAACGCTAACCGAGTTGAACTAATGTAGCCAAAAAACAACACGTGCGCAGGTGTGCGATAGTGAATCGTTACTCGAGTACTTGTACCCGTCCCTACTGGCCATATACTACACTTTGACCAAGTTATGTTTGCTGAGAATTAACAACACAGAAAATAATCCTAGAAAAGACTAAACTATTCAAATTTTTTTTTAAATAAACATAAAATATTTTAGAATTTTGTGAATTTGTCAGTTACTTCTGTCCGAATTCTTTCAGTTCAGCTCAAGGCTTTTTTAGATTGGATTTCGTTTCATCTTCTGTTCAGTTTTTATGAAGTTAGATAACTGGCTGTGAACGATGAATACACAAGAAAGTATCTTGGTGTTGAAAGAAATCAGATTATCACAATAGCCTTAAGAACATTCAGACACACCTTTCATTACATTCTTTGGATTCTGTGCAGGATATTCAGGCCGATAGAGACACAGCCATTAGTGCCGACTCGCTGGCACAGAGACGCACTCCGAGTCATCTATCCATGGTGGACAACCAGGCTAATGGTCCATTAATGAGGGTTTGTGTATGTAACAGAAAATACATACATTGTGATTAGCTCTGCGGAGGGAGCCTTCGTTGCTGCCTGGCACCTGCAATAAATATAAGAGGGACTCAACATTAACGGCACTGTTTCCCAGCAGTTCCCGCCGCACCATTAGATGATGAGGTGGTGCTCTGTCTCTCTTTGTTCTCTCGCTGCCTCTCTCCGTCTCTGCCAGTCGGGAGTCTCATAATTATTCTGTTGTTCGGGCCTTTCTCCGAATGATTTAAATGAAATGACAGTCATTCCATTAACCCAGCTGAAGGTGACCTCTCCCCTATTTTCATCCACCCCCCCACCCCAAACACAAATATGCACCCCTCTCCACTTCCCACCCCCCACCTCCTGCTTCTACTTATTGCTCTTGTCTTATTGCTCTCTCCTCTCCTCTCCTCTCCTCTCCTCTCCTCTCCTCTCCTCTCCTCTCCTCTAGGTGTGGACTCGGCTCGTGTGAGGCAGGCGGGGCAGATAGCGGGACAGAGTAGCACCAGGAGGCTCGGAGACTACAGGGTCAAATTCAACTACAGTGAAATTGACCTGCTCAGGTGAAGCCTCTTTTTAAATTACGTTGGTCTTTTGTCTGTTTATGAAACGCAAAGGAAAATTGGAAAAATGAATAATTTACAGCCTGAATGGTAAAATCATCTAGAAATATTGAACCAGTGAATTCAAACCTACAGTTTCTGTCTGTCTGTCTTTTCCTGTTGTTTCCTTCTCTGTCTGACTTCACGGCACGTCTTAGTCCGTCATGAAAGATCAGAAGAATTAATCAGAAGTATCAGGAAGAAAGACAAATTAAATACAACTCAGCAATAACAAATAGTTTTTTTTTTTTAAGTAAATAGAACTTCATTTAAATGCATACAGAAGATGTTCCTTTAGAGATCCAGTTTTGTATTTTTGATGAATCAGTGAGTTCATCTTCCTTCAGATATCATCAAAAGTTTTTTTTCTTTCTCTCTTGTTCTTTTCAGGCAGGAGACAATTAGCGAGCAGGAGAAACAGCTAGTCCGACCCTCTTTAAAGATAAAGAATCTGCTGACCTAAAGAGCTAAAGCTCACTAATGAACACGTTATATCTCGCTTGTTTAATCCACAAAGAGAAAATCCAATGACTTCCTCAAGTCTCCACTAGTTGCCTAATTGTGAGGACGAGCAAAACAAATGAGATTCATTCGGTCTTTATTAAGGACACAGCTCATGGGGGGGGTGAGGTCCGTAGAAAGAAGGTGTTAATTAGTGTAGTGTAGGTGTTGTAGATGTGCTGGTGGGCGGATTTTGTTTTGTCATTTGACTGGAGAGAGACGGGCTACATGTTTCCTCATACTTCCAGTCCTTATGCTAAGCTAAGCTATTCGCCTGCTTGAATACAAAATAAGAAAGTGGTATCAGTCCTCTCGTTTCCCTCTGGGCAAGAAAGGGTTCACCATGTTTTCCCCAAATGTTGCGCTATTCCTTTAAGAACTGTGGTTCAAGGGAAACTGGGGCAGCGAATGAAACATTTTAATGTACAATCATGTTTTTTTTTGGGGGGGGTTTTCCCTGTATCAGTGTGTGTCCTCTGCGGTACCTGGACAGTGGAGGCTTTATTATCTGATCTGACTCTGTTCCAGCCCTCACTTTTACCACAGCTGAGCCTCTTGAAATTCCATGATCCTGGGGGGGGGCCCCTCTCTCTCTCTCTCTCTCTCTCTCTCTCTCTCTCTCTCTCTCACTCTCTCTCTCTCACACACACACTCATTTCCTGTTCCTGTGTGCTGTCCAGGCCAAAGCGAATCAGGCTCACATATCTATGAGTCATTCCAATTACTATACTAAATAAAACTCGTAATAGAAGCTTTCTAGAATATCCTCCTTAGTGCGACCAGAGAGAGTGCAGGAAATTTGATGTGGTCACAGTACAAGCAAATTCTTTGGCTCTATGAGATTATCTAGATTTATTGTATTTAGGGCAGGTGCACTTATGTCTCTCTTTTTGTCTCAGTTCCTCCCTCTTTCTATTTCCATACCGTCTCCCAGTCTCTCCTCCAGACTTGATCATTTACTGTCTTTTCTTTTATCTAAATTTCACTTTCTGTCCCCGCCCTGCCTGTTTTCCTCTTTCTCTTTCGCTGATATTCATTTATCTCCTCATATATCCATCTCCTCCTGTCCTCCTCTACCATCAGTCCGGCCAAGACGAGGCCAGTCGTCGCAGAGCCAGAGATTCATGGCAGCCAGTCTCTGGACGGTGTGACAGGCTTCTTGTTGCTCATGTCAGAAGGTCTAATCAATGCCCTTGAGTCCGCCCACGGCCCTGAACAAGCCAATCAGGTTAGTGCATTCATCCTGACATTTTCTTCCCTCCTCGACCACTTTTCCCTCTACTTGTTTTTCTGGTGTCTCTTTTTATTTATTTTCTGCATTAATGTTTCTCTTCCCTCTTTTGAAATCCACCCACTCTTGTTTGTCTAAATCTGCTTTCTTTACCCTTCCTACTTCCTTCCTATGCTCCTTGTCATCTCCTCCTACCCAGACATCCTGTTTTATCCTTTTCATCTTTCTCTTACTTTTCCTCGCCTCTTCTTTTATTCCAAGTCCTGTTTTCATGGCCACTTTAGTCTAAGTGTCCATTATTGTTTTCTTTCACTCACTTCTTATGTTTTCTTTCTTTTCCTCTTTGGCTTCGTCTTCTCCTGTCTTTTCATCTCAATTTAAAATGCTTCTTTTCACCCTCTTCATCGTACTTACTTTTTCAACTCTAACATCAATATAGCTTTTCTCTGACTCCCCGTCTCCTCTGCTGTCACTGTAGGAAATCGTTGCCATGGTAGCAGCAGAGCTGGCCCAGCAGAACAGTCTGGAGGCAGTGGCTCAGTCGGTGGTGGAGCGCGTCAAGCGGCTGCACCACGACGTCTACGTGTCCGGCCGTCAGAGGTCGACCTACTGTTCTCGGCATGAGGACATGACCCTGCTCATCCGCACGCTCAACATGCCGCTGGCTGATGGAGCGCTCACGCCCACACAGGGTAGGGGAAGGGCATTCTGGGATTAGTTCACATTTCACAGACAGCCTGTCCAGGGACAAACCGCCATACTGGCTACACCAAGGCCAGTGTTCCTCATTTAAAACTTTAAGAGTTTAGAGGCGTGTGAAACATGTTTTATTCACATCATGCAGTATGTTGAAAAATTGTACTTTTATATTAGTGGTTTCCAAACTTTCTGGCTCGCAGCACTTTAAAAGAAAGTCAACTCACAACCACTTGTCAAAGGTCACATATGTTCATGAGCTGCTAGCACTTTAAGCAAAAACGAATTATATCATAATTAACTTAAATCAGAATTTTGGTTGTGCCAATGGACGATGATCTTGGGTGTTGCCAATCATCAGAGTGATTACCAATAGCTTATGGACCATGTTAGACTTCAGGATAGAATAATCATTACAAGTACAGATGTCCTGAGCTGATCCTCAGGATCTGTATCATCAGAATAATAGAAACTTATCAACTTTATAGTTTTGAATCGGGACCTTCAGTATTTGGTTCAAGGAGCTTGAGAAAAATAGAGCGTGCCAAGTTGTATCTCCAGCTGTTATTTCAATGTGTCAGATACATATTCAGTCAGCAGTCAGTCAGGCGAAGAATCAGTAGATATCCAATGTTAAAGGACTTGGACCATTTCAGGATTGTTAAAAATCAGAACCATATTGAAGTTTATAAAACTCCAGTTCATGTTGGAGTAAATATATATTGGATTTTTTAGGGTTGGTTTCTCTTGGATTAAAATTAGTCCTACGCTGAAAAGCTACACTTACACACAAGAAATCTTAAAATCATAGTATGTTTATCCATGTCTGAGCAGGCTTTTAGAAAAAGACATCAAAGTTTTTGAGAGGTGAAGCCAAAAATATCACATTGAGCCAAAATAACAAGGTCCAGAAAGAAAATATCCAATTTACTCTGGGTAATGCCCATTTTATGCTGAGCATGCACACTAGTTTCACTCAGAGTTTCTTGATAATAGTACTTATGAAAAGTAAAAAAACAACATTGTTATCCCTCGGACATTTTCGTTTGAAAACAACTGAACAGGAGACGAACTGGACTCAAGAATTTCATGTGATTTTATTTATTTATTTTTCTTAAATCTTCTTTCAGGTGGTCGTATCTACCCCGTGTCCGTGCCCTACTCCAACAGCCAGAGCACCAGTAAAACTAGCGTCACCCTCTCACTGGTCATGCCCTCCCAAAGTACCCTCACCAATGGAACCAACACTGCCTCCACCTTAGAGGAAGGCACCCCCACACCAGGGTAAGCTCGGTTTGTCTCTTGTCCCTGCTCGTTCTGGGTAAGCTTGATTTTTACATCTTTTTTTTTTTTTTTTTTCCTGTTTTCCGCGCACGCCCTTCTTGCCTTTTTTTTGCCTCATAACTGTTGTGTTCTTTATTCATGAGCTTCATTTTCACCTGCTTTTCTCCTGCTTCCTGCTCTGTGTGTTTTTAGAGGCTTGGTTTGAACTCCCATGTGCCACTCCTCTTGTGTTCACTCTTGAGTTATTCTGTCTCCACACTTCCCTCCCCGCTGTTGAGTTTATTTTTGGTGTATTGTAGATAAACAACATTTTCAACTCCCTCGTCCTTCCCTTGTTATATTTGTTTTAGGTAAGCTTGATTTTCACTCCCCTGTGTCCCTCCACTGCTACGCTTATTGATGTGTGAGCATGGTTTTCACCTCCCCATTGTTCCACCATGTGTCAAGCCTGGGCTCCTTTTCATAGTGTAGAAAGGGAAGCTTGATCAAATACAGCTGCACAAATAATTTAATATTGAACTTTCCCATGAGAATACAATGTATACCATATACAGTAGTGTAAATCTATAGATGTAATGCTCTCTGATTTACAGTGTTTGGCAGAAACAAATTACACAGGAACATATTTATGCTTTTCCAAGAAAATTAATAATTTGACAAATTGCTGCTCCAGCATCAGTGATGAAAGGAACTGTCCCCAGTCCTCTGCTTGTGCTGCCAGCTGGTGGCGACAACAAGCTTTTCAACACAACCTGTACAGCAGTGACAGGCATTTGCCCTGCGGAGTTCAAACAAATGATGACTAACATGGTATTCAATCAAACCCAAGGAGCCTATACGATGTGTCCACTGCCTCGTTGAGTGTAACGGTAACAGGTGACCTCGCTTATGTTGCGCTGCATTCGTGTTGCCTTCCACAAGTGACTTTTCACATGTTTTGCATTTGTGATTATTCACTCAACTTGACTTTCCAGTTTCCTGTATTTTGCATCGAGTGATATTTGTTTGGAATCACAAACATATTCAATGTTCTTCCTCCAGGTAAATTAACAACACGGCGTGGATGATTTATAGCTTTTCGTCAGGATTCTTGGAATGTGGCTTTTGTTTGTCGGGTTACCTGCCGTAAACTACCTGTAGTGTAACATGACTGAACATGAGAGAACTGTTTGAGCTGCTGCATGTGCTTCATTTTCTTCTTCTTCTCCTCATTTGCCCCTCGCTCAGTCATCCGCAGGGATTACTTTCACTGTCTCCACTCCACTCTGTTCCCGTCTGTCACTCACTGTCTGACTCACATCTATATTTCTCTTCCTCATGGTCCCCGACTTGCCAATATCCATCCTGTGTCCTACTCTCCGTCCTTGCCTCTCCTTTTGCCGCTCCTTCAGCACGTTTCGCCCCACTACCTGCCAAACCTCCGTCGACATTCTGCAGCCCATAATTGAACTCCCTTTTTCCTCTCTTTTCCCCCTCTCCCCCCTCCCGACACTCCCTCTCTCCACCTCCCTCTTCTCCATTTCCACCACCCCTCCTCCTTTCCGTCCTCTCCACATCTCCACCTCTCTCCTTTGTCTGTCCACCCCCGATACGGACCCGTTCCTCCCCTCCGATGCCCCCACTTCCTCGTCCTCTATTCCAACCCTCATACCTGTCTCCTCCCCGTCCTCCACCCTCCCCGACCACCCACCTTTCTCCTCCCCCTCCACTTCCTCCTCCTCTGCTCTCCCCAGCAGTCAGAGCCCAACGGCCACCCTCCAGTCCACCAACACCCAGACGCAGAGCTCCAGCTCCAGCTCGGGAGACGGGAGCTTGTTCCGCCAGAGAGGCAGTCAGGCGGCGCAGCCCGACGAGACGGGCCGGGTCCCGCCCTACGTGGACTTCAGTCAATTTTACCGCCTGTGGGGGAGCGACCACAGTGACGGTCAGAGCACCCAGGGAGGACTGGGACCCCAGTGATGAGGATGAGGAGGGTGCTGGGTACACGGATTGTGAAGGGACAGAGATTTTAGGAGGTGGTTGGGCTGACCGATGAAATGCTATTAATGTATTATAACTAAAAATTAAGTGACCTAAAGGTGCATGGGGGACGCATGGCGGAAGGACAAGGGTTTTTTTTTAATTCATGGTCTTGCTATCAAAGAACTGTGAAGCCAGTGTGGGAAGGAACGATCCCTGAAAGAGGGAGAAAACGGTGTCATTTCACACCACACCAATGATCTGTGCTCTTCCGTAATAGATGCTGGTCGTGACTGATTGTGAATATATGTAATCCAGATTGTATCCGGTTTTTTTTTCTTTATTTGTCAGCTGTAAAAACATATATCTGCAAACAGGAATCTCATAGACCTGAGATTTTACAGAGCTGAGAATAATTACATACTGTAAGGCCTTAAAGTGGAATGAATGAATGGAGTTTGAAAGTACTTTTTTTTTTATTTGCAATGAAATATATCACCCAAATGAATGAATAGACTCTCTGGGCGACTCGTCATATTTACACTGGCGTACTTGACCGTGTCTTGATGTCTTGATTTTCACTAAACAAGACTTGTAGATTGGCTCATGTGGATGGTGACAGGCGGTCACATGCATGCATTTTTTAATAACACACACCCATCCTAAGGTGTTGTGCAGCAAAACATCTTTCCAGTAGTTCATCAGAAAAAGAGGTGCTGCTCTGTACAGCTCCACTTTCAAACAAACTACAATCATTAAAACAGGAAGCACATTCAGTTTTATTTCGAAAATGATGAAGAGCAAAACAGGAGCCTTAAGCTAATCCTTTTCTCTTAACACAAAAATGACAGATGTGGTATTTTAAATCAAAATGTAAAGAATTAAAGTTAAAAATCTCTGAATAGACCTTAAAAAAAAAAATGTTAATTTGATGTCAAAGTGAGAATGGGGACCTTGTATAAATGTACATCTTCCATGAATGAAATCAAGAATGATCATGCTGTCCATGTATTTTTTTAAAATGTACTATTTCAAGGATTCACTCTAAAGCTAAGCTCTAAAATTCAATGCTTAAAAACAACAGAAAAGTTCAGTTTCACGAGATGACATCACAAGTCGATCCTGATAACCAAAACGCTGAATTCTGAGTTTTTCCAGGGATCAACAACGAGAGATTTGCAAGACAAGCTGCTGTACATAATGAGAAGACTATGAGACTGGAAGCTGCTCTGGACCAGAGGGCTACAGAGCGCCGTGGCTACAATGTTGAGTCCTTGACTGTGAGGCTCGCTCTGCTCTTTTCAACACGACAAGGAAGAGGGATGGAGGAGGATTTCTCTTGACGCCTCAGCAGCACGCTGTTGATGGATGGGGAGACCGGAGACTTGAACATCAGCAGATTGTGTTCATAACGCAGTCAAGTAAAAATATAATCGACCATCATGTGGGGCTGGGCGAGGGTGTGGAGGGTCCGCAGGAGGAGCTGAGTGATTGTTGGAGCAAATGGAGCCATCCATCAAAGTCGAGCTGAGCCATCACTCTTTGGTTTTCCTATCTGATGTGCCACCATGATTTCAGAACCACCACAGCAAGAATCAGACACTCTTCCTTGCAAAAAATTAAATTTGAAACTATTAAGTTTTTTTATCTCACACTGGTGGCTATCAGTTTTTTTGATACAGTACACCAGCATTTTCTGATCAAACTTTTCAAGTTACTTCTTTCCCTTTACCTGCCTCATCAAATTCTCCCACTCAAAGTGGGCTCCTGTTTTCCAATCTCACATGCTTTCACTCACACTACCAATGATAGATGCACAAATACGCAGTCTGTAACTGCATGGCGCTCTGTAGTGCAGTATCTCAGCCTCCCCCACCACTGAAAGGACGGTTGAAATAGCAGTATCTCCTTTGTGACAAGAATAGCAGAAAAGTTTCCAGCTGTTAGACTCTCAACATCATATTGCAATGTCTGCCTTTGGCTCGTGTGTTCGTCTGTGGGAATAAAAAGATATTTTTATTAAAACTTTTTTTTTTTTTTTTTTTTAATGCTATTGCAGCCAGTTACCATCGTATCCAGCGTTCTTTTCCTTCCTCCTGGAATTCAGGAGTTAATTTCATTCCTTAAATTAACTTCACACTGTTACAAAACCCTAACTGGCTTAATCACGGCAGTGATTAGAAACACACATAAAAAAAAAAACTAGTAAGTGGAAGAAAAATAATTTCACATTAAACCTTCAAATCGGCAGTTGGAGCTGTACAGTAACAAGAGAGCTGTGTAGTATCAAAGCCGACATAGGGCATGTCGCTAATTGCTCATTTTAGGGGTAATTGGTGTTTTCCTCCTGCTCAGGCCATGACCCAGTTCTTGAAAAGTGGGTTCAATTAACTTTTATTGCTCCTTGTAGAAAATGGAAGAAAATAAAAAGTCTGAGGTGAACGATGAGAGGTTGAACCGAGCTGCAGCCGCCACCGCACTCTGCTTGTGGACTGTTTGTCTCTGTCAGTAAAAATTGAAATCCTTTGGTTGTGAAGGAAATGATGTATCAAGAATTCTGTATTTTGTGTTAAGGTTATTTTGCTGTACGAGATGATTCTGCTGCGTGCTGGGAGATAAACAGTAGCGCCTTGCTGAAGTAAAGTGTATTCTAGAAACGCAGTGTGTACTGAAGATGACCTCCTGTGTTGCTGTGATGGATGGTCTCAGGGTGAGCTTGATGTAAGCGGCGTGGCCTTGGATGTTGACAGCCCCGGGCTCTGTTCCCGGCCTGAAGATTTAATACTTTTACTTTTTTTTTTTTTTTATATAGATAACAAGGCTTCAGTCTCAATTTGCAAAGTGCATATGCAAAGTGACACTTAACCAAAAGAAAAAGATGATGCATATTATTCACATAACACAGGCTCTGTGGCCATTACAGAACTGCACAAGTCAACATTAGATTGAGCTTTTGAGATTTGAAAAGATGATGTCTGCCAACTGACTCCAGTTCAGATTTAGTTAGCAGGCAATCAGAGCCTAAATTGAGTTAAAAGAAGACATTTTGTGAAATCAGCTTATTTGCTTTCTCTCTGGGAGTGAGAGGAGAAGCTTGTCATAAGGTTGGCAGCAGCACGTCACCCTTCTTAAAACCACAGCCTTGTGCAGGGTTCAAAATGCATTCTGGTGCTTGAACCTTGTTGTACTTGTTGGACCAATTATGTTGTTGTTTGTGTGTGGATTAAACAAACAAGATAAATGTTTTTCCATCAGTGAGCTCTAGAGCTGCTGGTAGGCAGATTTTGTTACCTTTAAAGGAGCTATCTGTAAATTTTGCTATTGCTACTTAACCAACGTTAGCATTCACAGCTGTTTATGAACCAGTCTAGAAGAAACATTGCGAGTTCAGCATTAAACTTAATTTCTTTACTCACCAAGTGCTGTCTCCAGAGGTGGAAAGCAACATCAGTGTTAACTCATGTCTCTATCACGTCTTTTCTTCAACTGAAGTTAGCACGCTAACCAGCTAGCCCTGGCCCATGTTGTCACTCCGATATCGACTCACTGTAGCCTCCAATCTGCCCTGAAGACGTAGCGCTGTTCAGAGGGTGAATTATAACCTCTTGTGTTATAAAGAGAAAGATGGCCGAAGCTCTTGTCGAGCGACACTCACCTCCACCCGCTCCCGGCGAGAAACCACGTTCGACGGCAGAGAAAACTTACAACAGAGCCAGACTAGCTGTTCCCCATTTTGAGTCTTTATGCTAAGACAAGTCACTTGACTCCCAATTCATGAAGTACAGACGTGAAAGTGAAATTAAACTTTTCATCAAACTCTAAGCAAGAAAGCAAATAATCATATTTTACAAAAACTTAAATAGTTTCCTCTAAATTGAGTGTGAATGGCTGTCTGTATATGTGTGTTATATGTGGCATAGGTAATAGATGGATGTGACTGAATACAGCACAGAGCTCATTACAGAAAGTAAACACTAAATTACAAAAGGAAATCTGAAGTTGTGAAACTTCAGATTTCTACCTCAGAATTTCTCAGAAAACAGGACTGAAGTTGGTAAAGGTTTTAGCTTCACTGGCACCAGTCTAATCTTCAGGAATACGTGTGTGTCGATGATCATTGTTTGTCTGAGAACATACACGCTAGGTGTGAACCAGTGTGGGACTAAGGAAGAGCTTTAAAACAAACAAGACTGTGGCAAAAGTTATAAAAGCTAAACACAGAAGGAAACAGGACATGTAAGCACTTTGGTAAATGAAAGCTTGTCCAGTCATAGATTCATGACAGACTGTCAGTGGTATTCTCTTACATAAATAAAAGTAGAAATACCTCAAGGTAAAAATACCAGCACAAAACTCCTGCATTCATTTTGCTTAAGTAGAGGAACAGACATATTAGCAGGCAAATGTACTTAAAAATGATAAAAAATAAAAGTACTCACTTGGCAGAATGGGACTTGTTGGTTTTATATTATGGGATTGTTCTTACTGATGCATTACTATACATGCAACATATTTTTGTTGTAGCTGGTCAAAGTAAAGCTCATTTTAAGTGATTCATATGATGTTGGGGAGTTTCATCTATAACTGCATAGTATTTTAGAAACTCATGTTTTGTATATAACACCTTGATCTGTACAGTAACTGGTAATTGTCACTCTCGAATAAATGTAGTAGAGTAAAGGATTATAAGACAGCTATATAGTCAAAAACTAATGGTAATACAAGTACCTCAAAATTTAAGCACAGTACTTGGGTAAATACAACAGCCATGATCATCAGTTATATCATCAGAGACACTGAAAAATCCTCTTTATTTCCTCAAATGTTGCTGATTCTCCAACAGAATTTAGGTTTCAAACCTAATTTCTCTTTGCTGAATTCTGACAAACCAACCTACAAACCGAGCCCCCGGTTACTGCCACTGCTGTTTGTTTCAGCCGGTCCATCAGATGGCATTGTGGAGCTATTTCTAGATCTGTGGCAGACCACACTGAGAACTAGAAACATGTGCCTTCAAGTTCAGACTGAATTAGATTTTTTGGCAGCGTGGTGCCCAAATGGTAAAATAAATAAAATAAACAATCATCCTGTAACCTGAAGCTTTCAGGCTTAGTCACCATAACAGTTAACACCCAGGATACAAGAAATGTTGTGCAAGTCATCAGCTGCATTCTTGATACTGTTTCTTTCAGCAGATAGATAGATAAATAGATATGAAAAAAGAAAGAAGTCGAGTTGTTGCTGCCTATCATTATATGATTCCCTGCAGTGGAGGTAAAAGGTTACACCAGCCACAGGATGGATCTGATGATCTGTGGGTGTGTTTAGGGTGTAAACACAACCAATGGAGCAGCACATTTATATGTATGTAGTTTGTCACCAAAGAGAGCGTGGACTGCTGTGCTTGTTGAGCCCACACACACACACACACACACACACACACACACACACCTGATTCATATCACCGTTAATAGCAGAGCTCGTTAGTGTCACCTGGGAGCAGGAGTCCATCCAGGACACAAGAGGAAGTGGTTTACCTGGAGCCTGACGTTGGACTGCGGCTGTGATACCTGGACCACGGAGAAAACAGGGCAGAAGTCACTTTGAGAGGTAAATACACAAAGACTGAATTATTTAAAGTCACACACTGAAATAACTGTGCGGAGAAGGAGATTAATGTGTGTGTGTGTGTATGTGTGTGTGTCTGTCTGTCTGTCTGTCTGTCTGTCTGTCTGTCTGTCTGTCTGTCTGTCTGTCTGTCTGTCTGTCTGTGAACAGATGAGGGTGTGACAGCATGTCTGCTATTATTCAGGTAATGAAGGAGAAATGCTGTGATCTTTTTTTTTTTCTGTAAATTCTCGCTGTAAGTGTAGTGACCTCTGGCTTCGCCTCTGAGAGTAAACACTACTGAATTTGTAACTTGTTTTTTTTCACAGCAGAGATGGACAAATGTCTAAAAGTAGCGAAATATCTTTCAAGTTAGGTCTCTTTTTTTTCTTTTTTTTTTTTTCTTTTTGTTCATTAATTTGTTCACAAGCAGCGTTGGTTCCTGACAAGTACTTTTACAAGCTATATATGTATAACATTACAGCTTGCAAAAACAGGAAGCTATAAATGCAAAATGAGCAAGTATCTCTAACATTTGTTTATTCTACAACATCTGTTGGTCATGGAAACTGCTTTATAAAATATTAAAACCTGTTCTGACATTTTGTTAAAATGCAAAAAAAAAAAAAAAAAAAAAAAAAAAAAAAAAAGAAAAGCAATGAGTGTATTTCCTTTCCTTTCAGTCATAACCATTTGGACTAAGATGAAATTTTTGAAACAACACGCCCCCATATTGTTTTGATTAGACTTCAGATTGAACACAGTATATGGCCTTATATTGGCTCCCTTTGCCTCTTTGTCTCCAAGGCAGGAACAAAACCATAGATAATACGCCCTTTAGCCACACATACACTTCCATGTCCCTCTAACCTTGAGTGTAGTCCGATCCGTCTCCAGCTCCAAATTTCTGTCTGTCAATGTGGAATTTTATCTGAGGGAGGCTTGGTGGTCGCGGAGGTGAAATCTGTAGCCAAGAGTAATGGATCAGTTTGTCTGGACCCGGATCAAAGTCCTGCATAACCCTCATATCTCCCAGTGCTATCTGAGAAGGCTCTTTCCCTGAATATTTTACATTCTGCATTTGGAGGTCTCTCCCTCTCTCTCTCTATATCTGTGTGTGTGTGTGTGTGTGTGTGCTTGTGCGAGCGTGTGCGCACTTATACATCTAGGCAAATGAGATCCATGTTGAGAGCCTGCAGAATTTTCCATTTTCTCTTGAACTATGGCTTGTGAGCTTGTAGGATTTGATATGTTAAGACAGAAGTTGGCTGTTTTTGTAATAGTCTTCAATTACTGTTTTAAATTTGATCTTTTAAGTAGCGTAACAGTTTCAAGTTTCTCTCGTTTAGTATTTACTCTCGTCAGGGTGGTGTTATTGTATTGAGACTTTAGAGACTGGTCAGATTCTCCAGTGAAATTTGAATTAAATTCTTTATATTGGCTCCAATCCCTCGATCAGTTGTCTCTGGACCCTGTAAACTTTGAGTCTGTTCATTGAAGAGTCAGTTATTGATGGATAATTGGCATTTTGGTGTTTAGGAAGAAGTAACCACAGTATACTACAGTTATGGCTTGCAAAAGAAGGAAGTTGTATGTTGGGGTTAGTGATCCATTAAAGGTGCAGTTAGTATTTTCTGGAGCCTAAACTTTTTTTGGTTTGTTTAAAGCCGTAATTGAAGAGATGTATGACGAATTGGTATTTTGATATATCTATGTTAATCAGAAGTAAAAATATCGGCTGCTTTAGTTCCAAAGTGCTGATGCAAACAGATCCGTTTGTAGAGTGGGGAAACATTCCTACATGATCTGAATTATTCCTTATCCATACAAAAATGAAACTCACCACTTAGTTTGAAATCTGAGCCCGCTTGTTCACAACTGATCCGTCACACTGTGAAATAATTGGTGGTGGGGGGGGGGGCCGGTTTTCTTGTCTTCTCCAGAATTTCGCTTTCGCGGCTGACCAGATGTTTGTGATGAGTCAAATTACCAGGAAAAATACAGAAGAAGGGGGAGAGCAAAACCCGGAAGAGTCCTTTTTACTTCAAATCATGTTCCAAATTTGATGGGGCTCCGGGTATGACTAACACTAACATCATAACCTGGCTTTATGAGACCGTCTCCTGCTGTCAGGGATAAAAACCTCTGCCACACTTGGTGATGCCGACAGGCTGATATCAATATTTGATAAAAGGTAGAAGCAGCATGAGATCAGGGCCTCTAAGCCTCCCTCCAATGGCTGCTGACTTCTCAGAGGGAGACCTAATAGATGGTGTGAGTTTTAAGATCTCAGGCTGATGTGAAATATGAAGGATGTTACACTGCTGGGGGCCTAGTATCAGGTTGGGTTTATTGTATAACTAACAAGCAGAGGCATTCAATTTCACTGACCTACTGTGTGAACACAGTAGCTAAAAAGTAAGTAGGTCATATGCCATTTTAAGTCTGAGCAGTGTTACACCTGCCAAATAATGAGCACCTGGACTTCTTGTTCCCATGAGTGAACAGCCCCCTTCAGGCTTGAATCTGAGAAAAAGTGACTCAACTGTAACCTGATTATTAGCTTTAGAGCTATTTTATCTATTATGGACAGAAATTTGACCATCAGACAATATGATGACATCATCCATCACCTGTTATTCCTCTGAAAGAAGATAGCATTTGGTAAATATGAAAAAGGTCAAATTTATTTATATGGTGCTTACACAGAAACAGAGCCTCACAAGGGTTTCACTGCAAAACAAATGAGCAGTAGCTGCAACAGCTGTAGCATCAATACTGTGCAAATTATAACAAACATTACCCCGGACAACATTTGCAAACACAAGTTTGTCTCCACAAACTGTCAAAAGCTGGAAAACTTCCCAGGCCATTGCATCTGAGTCCTGGAGGCCTTTTAAATGATCCAGCTCGCAGATGGGGCTAAAACTGAGCATATTTTTGGTGCCTGAATTTAAGTTTGTATTAGTTCAATTTGTTTTTAGCCATGTTTGTCAAATCGCTCTAGGGATCAGTCAGTCCACCACTTTGATACAGACTGAAATATCTCAGCAACTGTTGGATTGATTATCATGTCCAATACTTTGTGACAAAATACCTGCACTAATGCAATCCAGTCCAATCCGCCTCAGCGGCACTTGGTACTAATTAGCAAATTTTAGCATGCTAACATGCTAAACTAAGATGGTGACAATGCTAAACAGTAGAGTACATGCTAAAAATCTATATATTGGCATTGTCATTTTGAGCATGTTAGTGTTTCCTATTAGCCATTAGCTCAAAGCATTGCTGCCTCAGAGAGCCACTAGGCTGTAAGCTAATTTAGTATCAGCAACCTCTAATTGTATCATCCTAGTATTTAACCAGTCAGATTTTGTATTAATACATTTTAATAACTTAAATTGAGAATGATTTAATCAAATAAGTAAAGTAATATCACACATTTGACCGGACAGTTTTGATACCTTGCCTTAGTTGTAACATGCAAATACAGTGAAGTACCACATGCTGTAAAATGTTATGTAAAGTAGATGCCCTGGTTCTGTCAGACTTTTTAAAAAAGAAAAACATGTGATGAGACTGATGGAAAGATCAACAGACCGTCCAAACACATGCAAACACAAAAAGCTCAATTGCAAATTTAAGGGTGTGGTGTGTGTACCTGCGCTTGTCCATACTCACATCCAAGTGTGTATAGACAAGTCACCACTTTATTGTTGGTTTGAGCTCTGATGCTTGATTTCAACAGGAACTCTAATCCTCTCTCTAAACATCTGTAATGGGAGCATCAAAAGAATGCATTCTCCACATCACTAGTGTCAGACTTCCCTAGTCATTTCACCATGTGGACCAGTATTACATTGTTTATCATCAGAGTTTTTGTTTTACTGACGAACTTCTACGTGACTGGAGTTTAGGATGCACCTGCACACATTTGAGATAGCAATCAGAAGCCTGTATTTGAACGCTGCAGTGCCCCATAACAGAGTGCTGCATTTGTCATGAGAGTTACTGTAATTACCAGTTTCTGACTTGCAAATAGTTCATGACAGTTTATGATTTTCCCCTTTATAAGTGTCAGAATAGGCAAATATGGATGCATCACATCAGCCAAAGTGCGTCTTTTTGACCAACTCTACCGTAATACAACCATCAAGTTGCCCTGTGACATGAATCACAGGTTGCAAACATGTAAATCTCTGCCATCCATCCCATATCACATGAAGTATAAACCCTTTTGATTTGAAGGAATAGGTCGGCTATTTGGGAAATACACTCTTTCGTTTTCATGCATGGAGTTAAATGAGAAGATTGAAGGGTTTGTTACAGTCAACACTGGTGAAATGTGCCAAATGGTTTATTGAAATGATAAACATGAAGTTGGGGCCAACAGCCAATGGCTAAGATGAGTATAGTGACTGGAAATGGGAGAAAACAGGTGGGAAAATCTGCTAGTCGTTCACTGATTAACCCATTACGTCCTTACGTGCTTAATCGTCACGGAAACCTAAGACTAAATTTGCGGTTTAGCCTTTCTCCACCTATTTAAAACCACAAATCGTCACTTTTTTTTTTTTTTGTACAAATTAAATAAACGATCTAATGTTATTAGCTAAGCTAATTAAGCTAAGCTAACCAGCTTCTGGCCCCAGCTTCATAACACAGATAATATCTGAGTGGTATCGATGCACTCGTCTAACTTTTGGTGAGGAAATGAATAGCCTACAGCAGGCCTATGTGTATTTCCCTATTTATAGCGTATACAGTCTATAGGCTAGTGTTTCTCTTAACTATTCCTTGAACTTATAACCTGGTGTCCTCTGGCGCCTCCCTCAGGACAAACTTCACATTCTTTCACACACTAACGTTTCCAAGCAGCACTTGTCTCTTTATATTTTATTTATGCAACAGTTTTTCTCTGCTATGCAGTGAGTGTGACGGCCTCGCGGACGCTCTGCTCTGGTCACAGTCTTGTCTTTCAGTTCTGCGGAACTTGTGTGAGCTTGAATAAATTTAGGCAGAAGCTGAGACTCAGTATCAGAAGGGAAGCAGTGACAATAATATCACTCCTCTCTGCTTGAGCCTCCGCACAAGTTCACAACTACTCCCCCCCCCCTCCTCCCCCCATATTTCCTCCTTTTAGATCTCCCTCCTACATGATGTGCGCCCCCCCCCCCCCCCCCCCCCCCCCCCTTGTCCGCCGCTGATAAGCAGCATAACGGGGAGGAGCTCTCTTCTCGCGGGGCTCCTCCTTCCAGCCCCTTCGTTTTCTTTCACTTGCCCCCACACACACTCGTCTCCACCTCCTCACCTCCTCCTTCTTGCAGCCTGATCGAGAGGGAGAGAGGGAAGATGATAAAAAAGAAGTAAAAGAGAAGAGAGCTGGGGGGGGGGTCTTATTTTCTTACGAGCGGAAAAGGCGTCACACCGGGCGGAGAGCGCAGCGCGGAGGGCTGAAGAGAGGGAGACGCATCACGGGGAGAGAGAGATAGAAAAGACGGAGGGAGGAGGCGACAGGCTCGTAAACACGACAGAAAACGGCGAATAGGACGGCAGACAGCGGCGATCACCCCCCACCGCCACCCCCGTGTCCCTCCTCATCTCTCCATCTCCATCCCTTTCTGCACGGCTCGTTCCTTTGCGCACCAGAGCAACTCGGTGTTTTTGTGATTTATCTCTTTTATTTGAATCTTTCCTGGACAAACAGCCGCTCGGTCTTTCGTAGAATAAACATCAGAGGCAAGAAAGGAGGCTGAGACATCACCGCGACCGACGGGATCCACCGTGGGTCCTGCCCGGGACGATCATCGGCGCATCTGATCCGGCGGATAAAAGCGGAGGGAGGGGAAGGAAAACACTGCGAGATGACTGTAGAGTAACCCTGCTGAGGCAGAGACGGAGAGAGAGAGACCCCGGCCCCCGGTTATCACTGAGTCTCCAGCATCACCAATGCGATGGCATAGCGGCTTCTGCACCAAAACTACCAGACTACACTCAGATCAGCAGGGCTCTCATCCACCATGAACCTCTGAAATATCCGACACAGGCACAGATGGGTAAGAGGAGATGCCCTGTTGTGTGTGTGTGTGTGTGCGTGAGTGTGAGTGTGTGTGTGTTTTTTTTTTTGGTAAATTCCGGGATATGGAGGTTAGGGAGGGGGAGTGGAGGGGAGCAGGAAGGCTTGTGACGTGAGGACCCTTGCCATTGCACTTACAGTATAAAACTGCAATGTAAGGAGGTGTAGCTGTGTGTGTGTCTGTGTGTGTGTGCGTGCGTGCGTGTGTGTGTCTGTGTGTGTGTGTGCGTGCGTGTGTGTGGTGTTGATGATGAAGTTGCTTCTCAAAGCAGATGGGTAGAAATGAACAGATGGCCTTTTGCTACCGGTCAGACGGGAGATATATGAAGGAGTGTGGCTTATGTCTTCTCATATGATTCAGTTCTATTCTGCTGTGTCTTTGGCTCTTTGGGCACGAGTTAGAGAAGCGTCCTCCTGGACCGATACTGAACAGGTCTACTGTGGGCACACAGGCCCAGGGGCCCAAAGGGTCAGGGGGTCAAAGTGTCACAGAAAGAGACATAAAGCGACCAAAGAGACGCCACAAACGGCCACACAAATATTCAAAATGACTACAGAGAGATACAAAACAAATACAAACAGACACATAATGATCACAAAGGATGCAAAACATCTACAAAGAGATGCAAAATAACTACAGAGCAGTGCAAAGTGATTACAGAGACACAAAATTACCCCTCAAAATGTTGACAAAGAGATTTCAAATGGCTGCAAAGAGACACAAAATAACTAGCACATGTGTCATAATGCGTTCATGACCTGGACAGTGCAGGACTTTAGGCCAAGCTTATTCCCCCCACACTTAAAACAATTTAGTTTTCAAGTTTCCAAATCACAGACAGTCCTGAGCGGCTCATTGGATTCATGTTGCACTGACGCTGCCAGGATCTTGGGCTTGTTTCCTGTGTTTGGCTGCCCACCCTTGAGTGAATCTGTGGTATTATAAATCACTTGATCATCATGATCAATCATAAAGACATTTTCACACCATCACCCCCCCCCCCCCCCCCCCCCACACACACACACACACCTGAACCGATGGCAGGGTTCAGCCTTGTCTCTGCTACATCTTGCAGCCCAGAGGAAAGCCCAGCTGCACGTCACCTCGCTGCGTCTGAATCACTCCGTGCCAGGCGATTGTCTTCTGTATGCAGCGACTGCGAGACTCGCTGACAAAACCCATTTTCATCTCCCATCCAGTCAAACCAAAAGCCAGCGCCGTCGACTGCTGATTCCATTTCTAATTTCCCACGAGAGCGGGGTCTGCTGGGCCTGCTGCTCGGGGGTCAGGTATTGATCCAGGGCCCCAGATGGGTTTGAGTATATGAGGGCTTGAGTAAGCTGATCCTTGATAGGCAGTTAAGTGCAAATATGGAGCAAAACGAATGAGGGGGCGGCGGTAGCCTGGAGTCTGTAGAGAAACAGATGAAGATTGTGACTGTGGAGAAACACACTGGGAAAATCTGGCTGTGGACAGTAAACATTGAGCCTCTTTTCTCTTTTTCCCTTTGACATGGCGCCCTTGAGCAAGGCAATTAATCAGCAATAACTCCATTAGAGCGGCTCAGTGGTGCAACAGTAACAGACTGTAGCTGTACCTGGCGGTTCCCAGGTGTGAATGTGTGAAGCAGGGCAGCACTGATGAGCATGCTCAGTCTCTTCCCTCAGGGGCGGATGCAGGTTTTTAAAAGACGCTCGTCGGGTTGAGTACTTACTTGAGAAGCTGAGGTTGTTCAAAGGGAGATCTGTTTCAGAGAGCAAGACATAAAAAAAAAAAAAAAAAAAATGTTTCTAAGGGTTTTGGATGTCACACGGGGAGTTGACACAGCTGTCGCACCTCAGTGTTCACATTGTGTGTGTGTGTTAATCAGAGAGCAACACAGTGAACAGTAAGTGAGGTGAACACGTAGCTGCAGAGCTCAGGTGGGGAGGAATGTTAAGATGGAGAATAGACGGATACAGAGGTGGGAACCTGAAAACGAGAGGAGAACAGAGCGACTGAGGAGGCTGGAGGGAAGAGTGGAGGGATGGCAGGATGTTACCCAGTCATCTGTCTGAAAGAGTGTGTGGACTCCAGAGACCCACCTGAGCCCCACAGCTGAAACTCACTACTTTTGCCAGATTTGATTAAGAAGACACTCCTGTGATTTCTTTTCTTCCCCTCTCTCAATTTCACTTTCAATTAGCTTTATTAGCGTGACACATACATACATCTGTGATGCAGAGAGAGAGGAAGGGAGGCACAAACAAAGAGGTTCTCGGTGTAATGCAGTGATCTATGAGCAGACACCATGCTTATTTGCTTTCTTGCTGAGAAGACTGATACCACTGTTATGTCCTCTAAATGTGTAGCTGGAGTCAGCAGCTAGTTAGCTTAGCTTAGCAAAAAGGTTGTAAATGAGTGGGACACTGCAACCCTGGCTCTCCCCAAAGACACCTTTCACCTAGCAGCATCTATAAAGCTCACTAATTAACATGTTATATGTCTTAATCTGTCCTGAAACTGCAATTGGAGTTAGGTATCAGACTATTTCTTGGCCGGGATGAGAAACTTCCTGGAGTCCCAACCAAGAAAGAGACTGGCCTTGTTAAAACATGAATTGTTGTTTTTGTCTTTAATGTACAGATACGAGAGTCGATCTTCTCATCTTAACGCTCGACAAGGAAGCCAATAAGCGTAGTTCCCAAAATGTCGAACTATTCCTTTTAAGGTTAGAGTCAGCTTCAGATATTATTTGTCACCTGTCTCTTTCCTCGTGGCAGCAGATAACAAACTCAGCTGCTGGTCCTGCACCGTTTCTGTCTTTCCCTCACAAGACAAAAAGGAAGCTTTTCATCCCCAGGCAGGGTCATGATGTCCAGAAAACTGAGGCTTTTTTAAAACTTTGATCATGTAGGTCTAATATTTTGTGTTTTTTTTGACAAGTGCAGAAGAAATGTTGATGCTAGTCAGCAGTGGTTGTGGTTTCTCACACTGTCTCACCTTTTTCGACCGCGACAAGTTGGCGAATACCATGTCAAAATATTTCATGGTAGTAAGAATGCATGTGGAAAAAATGATTTGGTTAATGCATTTTTTCATAATGCTACTCATCTCATTAATAAACTGTCATATGCAGCTTTATACCTATCTAGGTGTTTTCATCAGTGCACACTCGTTTCCACTCATCTATTCTTTCTTCCTTTCTTCTTCTCACTCAGCTCTTTCATTATGGCGCTCCCCTCTTTTCACTGCCTGCGACTCGAGTTGCAAGGCCGAAACAAATGGCTTTGCTGGCACATACTACAGGCTGTCAGTTCATATTGCCAGAGGAGATCTTAGTGCGCAGAGATCAGCAGCCTCTTCCTCTTCTACAGCATCCTGTTATGTAGACTTTCCCCCTAAATGACAGCCATATTTTTTTTTTTTTTTCTTTAAATTCTTCGAGGAAATCAGATGTTAGCTGTGAGTCACCCAACAGTCACACGTCTTGTAATCATAGCACACTAATTTCAAAATCTCAGGCCGCAATCGGATGGAGAACGCTTGTTAATTTGTAGACTGGAGAGTGTGTTTTTTTCCCTTTGGTTTTGGGTCGGTGAAAACATGTGCTGTTTAACAAATGCAGACCTCTGTCTTTTCCAAGTCAAACGTATTGCATTTTGTAAGAAGTGAGAATGTAAGTCTGCAGGAAATCACCACAAACCAGGCTTGTTGTTCTAAGCAGATGGACGCAGACATCTGATATCCTGCAGTGTGCGAACTCCAGTGAAGGACAGCAAAGAGCAGAAAAGACACTTTTCGCGCAGCCAAAGTAAATTCCTCTATCAGATGAAGGAAGCTTCCTGAGAATCAGTGACTTTAGTTTACACACTGTGGTCCTGTGGAACTGGGGCAGAGTGGACGTAATAAGTCAAATGCACAAAACCTGCTGAACTTTTGCATAATGATACTTAGAAAAGAACATTAAAATACAAAACTTTTAACAACAGAAATCAACTGTAAAGATCTTGGCGTCAGGTTCCCAGAGGTGGACAAAGTACACAACTCCATTACTAGAGTCAAAGTGTCGATACTTCAGTACTGGAGTACTTGCTTTTAAAATAAAATAAAAATAAGTATTCAGAAGTACATTTTCTACATCAATGCATTGTTGTATTGTTCCACAGTGGATTTACAGAACCTAATGACAACCTACTGAATGACTAAATGTAGATCCTGTGGAATAAAAGTCCGCTACAAAACCTATAGACAGGTCATTTGACCGACCATAGCATTAAAAACAGCAGCTACTACAAGCTGTCTGTCTGTCTGGAATTAAACAAACTTTACCTTGACATGCTTTCTCAAGTTGGACTGCTGATTAGTGATGAAGGTTGGTCGTGGTAAAACAAAAAAAGAAGCTTCCTCTGTTAAGATAAGGTCGTGGCATCTTTATCTGATGTAGCCGTCGTTAGGACTCTGCCGAGTTCAAACTGAGCTGTTCAAAAATGACTGACGGCGTCGGCGTTGGCTGTAAAAGAAAATTCAATCCACTGACTAAGTAACACGTACTTCATGGAAATGTGGTGGAGTGTAGTGGAGTGTAGTTCTCGAGTACTGTACTTCAAGTAAATGTTCAAGGCAGATTTCATAGTGAAATGTGTTCAGAGTTGCAGAGGAGTGGTGGTTGTTTGTGACTGCAGGTTTTACATTTCATGAAGCTGTGATCTCCAGACAGTAACTGAAACTAGTTTGCTCTCAGGATGCAAATCTTTTCTCCTAATTCATTTCCTGCAGACTCTTGAGGCGAAGATTGTGGCCTGAAGCACAGCAGCTTGTAGAAGAGCACAAATCGATCCTGGTTGCATTGACTTGTTCAGCTGGAGCTGTTGAGTCGGCAGCAGCAGCAGAATGATCTTTAAGTAAATGTAAAGGTTGGATGGCTCACACTCACCTGTGTCTCCGCACTGTGAGGTGCTGTAGGTGGAGAAATTAGAGCAAAGGTTGAGCGGAGCTGAAAGACGTTGGAGGCCGTATTTGTCCCAGCAGCGAGTGTTGCTTCCTGCCCGGAGCCATCTTTGGTATTAATATGCTCTTTATTCCACTGGAAGTCAGTGGGACAAAGGGATGTTTTCACTGCTGAGACACAGAGGCAAAAACCCTGGTGAGCGCTAAAGTAATTACAAGACATAGCTCAGCAGAGAGTGAAAGGAGAGAAAAAAGAAATGCAACATGAGACACTGGAAAATAATCCATTTTTGAGCATTTTCCCTTTAGATTCCTTCTTCTTTTTTACTCTCGTGCGCTTCATTGTCTGTTGTTTTTCCCATTGACCTGGATCATACAGTAGAACCAATCTCTGTGTGCATCATTACCGCTGTGTGTGTGTGTGTGTGTGTGTGAGAGAGAGTGCGTAATCTGTGCAGTGCAGGCGGGGTCGTCCCAGGCTCCAGGATGTCCAAACGGCGCCATGCTAACCCCACCAACAGGTTACGTACAGCTGAGCACAGCCTGCTGCTGCTGCTGCTGCTGCTGCTGCTGCTGGGGGGAATTAAGCCTTGTTCCACCTCTGATCTGGCATCTGAAGACACACACATACACGCTTATGGGCACACACACACACACACACACACAGCGAGGATCCTGGTTGTGCTCATGCTGTTCCTGGAGAGAGAATCAGACACACCCATACATCTCTTTCCTTTTCTTTTTTCCTTTTTTTCTGTCTGTCATACAGTGTGTATATAATTTCACTTGACTTATCGGTCCTCCAGTGAAGTTCCATCTCTCTTTCTCCGCCTACACATCTCATATACAGGCATTAAATACACAACGCATACCTGCATCAAGAGCACCCCTCTGCCCACGCATGCTGCAGATCTTGTGTTGCGTTTTAAAAACAGCACACATGAGGATGGCGGGGGGGTAAAAAGAAAAAGAAGGAAAGAGGTCTCAGGAAACGTAAATTTCCTGGTTTGTCGCCCCCACTCGCCTTGGGGTTCAGTGTTCAGAGCCCTCATTAGTCGGCTCAAAGTTTTCCCCGTCACAAACCTGCTGTCGCCCGACAAGCTGCAGAGATAAAAATATCGTCCCTGAGCTCAGCACATGAAAGGTAGCACTCTGGTGTTCTACTTTGACTCTGGAAGCTCACATGTTTTCTGCGGGGCTGTGAAGTTGGTATTTCGGGTTCACAAGCACACGGAATAACTCTATGTGAGATGTGCCCTGGAGCAGGGGATCTAATGCACGGATAATGTAATAGTGTTTCCAGACAGTCAGGTGCAGTGATGGCTGCTTCACTCATTTGCCAGCAGTGCATATTCATACTGAACCAGCATCGGAAGCAGGAAACTTCAGTCATTAATTTCACTTTTGATTGACGATGTGACGACGGGCTGAGCTGATGAAAGAGATTTAGATGTGAGGTGACACTGCCAGCCTCTGCAGCTGCGTCACAGCCGGGCGGTGTGCGGATATTTATAGTTTGTCATCTACTGAAGCAATAACTTTTTTTTTTTTTTTTAAATAAATGTGTAAATTATCATCTAAACCAACTTGAAATCCAGATTTTCTCCATATAATTTCTGATTATAATGAAGAATTTGAAAGTTTATGTTATACTTAAAAACTATTAATCCTCAACTCAAGGTTCCCTCCTTGACAATTTTCTAAACTGTTAAAATAAAGTTTGACAAAGCAAGCTTTTACTCAATGCCCCTTTACCAGCTTTTCCCAGAGCTTTCAACCACATCTCACAGTCTTGATTCAAGATTTTTCTTATTTGTATGTGGGGGGGGGAATATGAATGTTTACAAATACATTTTCTGAGATTTCATATTCATTTTATATTTAATGAAATATATGTGGATATAGTTTGAAACTATAACTAAACTCAAGTTAACTCAAAGTCCACTTACTAGCTTTCAATCACCTCTCACACAGACACATAGTGAAATCACTGTTTCCAAGGCCAACAACAAACCACAGTCAAAATATTAAATATTTTAATATATAGTATAATCATAGCTCGGTTAATGAGGAATTCTGTGCTGTTTCCTGAATCTTTTCTTCAGACTTGATTTCTCTTTTCCAGTCAAATCCATTAGCACCACATTACAGGGTTGTCCCAGAGGCCTTTACAATCTCCAGAGTAGGACATCCTTTATCCTTGCGCCCTAATTATAATTATGATGCTGATAATAATAAGGCTTTCATTATTAGGAAGTGATTTATTCTTTGGATTTGTCGGCCATTTGTGTTCGATAGAAGTTGTTTACTCACTGAAGACTAGATCGACCATTGTCTCAGTGTGTGCTCTTCACTCTTTATTTGCTTGTGCTTTTGCAGCTGTGGTGTTTTTTTTTTTTTTATGGCGGTGGCGTCTAAAGACAGAAACAAGGCAGGGAGAGATAGACGTGATTCAAACCCACTCAGCCTTGATGCCTAAGTGCCATCTCCCAGCCTATAAAGATCACTATCGGAGCCATTTCAGACACAAACACTTTAACAAGGATCTAAAAAAACAAACATCAGAAACGTCCTACAGGTGCCGACAGCCTCATCGCCTCCGCTGGTCGACATAAAATCGCAACCTTTCGCTCATAAACTTGAGAAAAACAGTGTTGCAGCGGCCGTCGGTCGTATACTGTCAGATCTTGGCCTTGTTGTTGTCTTCATAAAGCACAGACTGACAATGTCGTGTTAGTCCCACTCACTGAGCACTGCGCTGTCTCTCACACACATCACATATACAAACGGTCCGTCTCTCCGGCGGGGTCTTGAGGGGGCTGCTGTTGTGATGATGAAGTATGGATTTCTGCTCTGGGAGGTCAAACTGAGTGTGTCTGAGCCTTGTGTGGGGGGTGGTGGATGGATGAGGAGCGCTCCACACACTGCTGCTGTTTGTCATGGACAGGACCGACTGGTGGAGGGAGCAGTATCGCAACCTTGTCCTTCCTTCCCCCTGTTTTCCTCCCTCCTTTCCATCCCTCCCCCTCTTGCTGTTTGGAGGGTGCTCCCCTTTTCTAAATAAGGCAGTTTCTCTCTCTCTCTCTCCATGACCCCCCCCCCCCCCCCAACACCGCCACCTCTTCTGCCACACACACATGCCACACATGCACACACACACTCTGTCGTGCTCTTGTCAGACAGCCAAGCGGAGTTCACCACCGGGCCAAAATAGAAGTTGTGTGTCCTTGAGGATGTCTCGCTCTCTTGCTCCCTTTCTCCTCACTCCCCTGCTTTCCCTCGCTCACCCTCGCTCTTTTTTTTTTTTTTTTTTCCTCTCCCCTCTCGGGCCGCCTCAGTGTCACCTTACAGTCGTGTCCCGCCGTGGACACCTCAGGAGACCCACCTAATCAAAGGAGAGAAAATGGTGCTGACCTGTGCTCGACCCAGCATGTGTGTTTATTGAGGCTATAGTGCTGGAACGTACCAATTTATAGGGGGTGTCTGGTGCCAGTTGGAAATGTACCGCGAGTCAGGCCTGGGTCAAAGATGAATATGCAGATATTTCTTTGCCTGTTTAGTCTGTGTGGTCGACCAGATGGTTTGTGTTTGTGCTCTGCAGAACCAAACATTTTACAAATAATTACCGAGTGACTGTTTTGCTGATTTTTATTATTCATCTGGGTTAAAAATGGGCTAAATTTATAGTTTTCACACAACACCATTGTTTCAACAGCATTTTAATGAAATTATTTTCACCCTTACACCACTGGAATCCTTCTTTTATATCCAGCAAGGACAAACATGCACATACGGGTCCAGATGTTGTTTTTCTCCAGTATCAAAATAATTTGAGTTGATTTTTCTATCTGCATTGTTACGGTAGGGCAAAAAGGAAGTGCTAGCAGCTAATGTAGCTACAGTGCGACGTTTCGTTCTGCACATTTGTCAAAATATTAAGAATTGCAGGCCCAAAGCTTAACTCACTGTCTCCATGGCAACAATGTACCTGCTGTTTACATCAAGCTAAAATATGATGGGAACTTCTTGAAAAAGAGAAACTATACAAGTGATAACAGAAACTGTGACTGACCTTTTTCTCTGTATATTTTATGAAGTATACTCATGAAGCCCCCCCCCCCCCCCCCCCCCCCCCCCCCCCCCCCCCGCCCGTCACCCCCCCCCCCCCCCCCCGGGCAAAGCGCGTTGCTTACGTTGAAACATTTTCCACCCACACCCCGTCTTCTTCTCCGTTTGCACCGTCCTGGGAAAATTTCGTGCCCACTTGCATTTTCCTTTGCTTTTACATGCAGTCACGAGTCTCAGATTCGCTTTGCTCTCTGTCTGAACACACCGTGAGATTAGCCCGCCCTGTCCACACAGTGCGTATCTGCACCGGCATTCTTCTCTGTGTATTTACATATGGATATACAGATCTACCCTGTGACCTTTGGATATACAGGATAATGATTTTTAGATTGCATAGAAAGAAATGTACCTTTTTTTTTTTTTTTTTTTTTTTAAATAAACCTGACTCATAACATCAACAGCGCACTTGAATTGTAACACCTGTGAGTGTGTAGTGTCAGTATAATGATGTGTGTGCCAGGCTTCGATAACGCACAATGTGACTACGCCATAAGTCTGTAAATAAAAGGAGTAAAAACAGTATAACAATCAGGGTTCGAAGAGTTAATGTGTAGTTAACCCCTGCTACACTCTCAAATGTGTGAATGACAATGGAGATGATGGAGTTATTTTCAATGGCAGATCTGATGATACTTAAGTGAATGAACAGAAAGAAAAAGCAGTAAGAGAGAGGTGCAGAAGACATGTCTGAGCACTGAGCAGGTCATTTCCCTGTTTTTGTGTGTGTGTGTGTGTGTGTGTGTGTGTTACTGCTGTTGACTTGAAGGTTGTCTCCATGCAACACACACTCACTTCTGACACACTTGTGTTTTATCGCCTCCCAAACTGACTGAAAATAGCCGACGATGTTTGTTTGTCCTTCCTGAGCACAAATAAGAAGGCGTACCGTTTTGAACTTGTCAATTCCAACTTCAGTGTGAAGAACAATAAAGCTTTTTTTTTTTTTTCTTGAGAGTGCCAGCATATGGTGTCAGTGCTGCACAGAGGGAGGATTTGTGAGAGAGATTATTGTCATTTTTCCAGCATGAAGTCTTTCATAACACGCAGTCAAGTATGTGTTAGAGAGAGAGAGAGGAAGTGTGAGCGGAATAAAAGAAGAGAAGAGTAATCTGAAAAGATCAATGGGGGCCGAGGTAAAAGCTACAGACAGGAGATGGAGGAAGGAGGAGGTTGGGGGCGTGAATATGATTCATTTCAAATAACAACAAAAGCTTTTTTTTTTTAAAAAAAAGAATGACAGTGACGCACGGTTATCGCATTACTTCTCTTTGTAGCTATTGAGAGATACTTGCGTCAGTGAGGAGTCTGTCACTGGGAGTGCGAGGGAGGTGAGACGTGAACAAAGGTGGGAGAGCGAGGGTGGCCGGCCAACTGTTTGTCTGCGGACGGACGAGTGGATGGACGGATGGAGGGAGAGAGAGGGAGAGGAAGACGAAAGACATTTTCATCAGGATTATCCTGCAGCAGAGAATCTCATCTGGGAAAGTGGCCCGGTGCCTACTGAACACACACACACACACACACACATTCTCGCTCACACACAAACACACACACACACACTGCCTCTGGAGGCTGGAAGAGCTGTGCTTCACCTCAGGTTGCCCAGGAAAGCCCCTCTTTCTCTTTCAGGCTGCTTGCTACACTGTGGTCCCTCCCAAAAGACCCTGCTGCTGGATCTTAATATATAATGCTGTGAATGTGTGTGTGTGTGTGTGTGTGTGTGTGTTCCATCCGTCTGTTCTCCTTGTTGAATCTCAGTGGATTTGCTGCCACTTGATTACACTGTTTATTTGCGGTGTCTCCCCCAAACTCCTGCCCACCCGCCAGCAGGCAGCAGCCGGGAGGGAAGGCCTTGATGGCAGCGCGGTGCTTTGTATTCCACGGCTGCAGTTTAACGCACGGAGACTCGAGGCCAGATGCGTACAACTCTTGTGTAGATCCAAGGCTAGAACAACGTGTAGGCACAAAGGCAGGAGCTATGTGGTGCCAAAACGTTTAGTCGATTCCTCAGATAATTGATTAGATGACAAATCCCGATCATTGATTCTGATAATGTTTGGCAAAAGTGCCAAACGTTGGCCACTTCCAGCCTCTCAGATGTGAAGACTCGCTGCTTTTCTCTGTTTTTATATCACTGTGAATGGAGCTCTGGACTGTTGGTTGGATGAAACAAGTGTTTAAAAGATGTTTCTCTGGGCTCTGGGACATTATAAGAGACATTTTTCACAGTTATCTGATATTTCTTTTGGGGGGGGGGGTGTATTTTCTGCTTTTATTGGACAGTGTACAGTAGAGAGCTGACAGGAAATGAGAGGATAGAGCGTATTGTTTATATTACTGCAGGGCAGCATCTTAATCCCCTAGGCCAACAGGATGCCCCATTTTCTGTTATACACCATTAATCAGTAAGTTATTAAAAACACACAGATCTGCATCGGATTCAAAAAGCCACAGGCATGGTTCTGTTTTCATAACTCGGTCGCTCACTCCCACAGTTCGACGTAGCGGTATGCAGACGCACCCTTAATGAACTGTATGGATATGAACACCTCCATCACCTGTCGGTGTCCTCACCCACAGTGGCATTATGTCCACATACGTGCAGCTGTAAAGCAGCGTTGTCAGACCTCAGGGGGGTAATCAGTAGAGGTGTGTTTCCTCCGCTCAGTGAAGTCCACACATCTGTACACAGCGCATGTTCTGATATAAAAATAACACATTTACATTTAAATTTGCACAGAATAATAATACTATAATAAATAATAAGAATGCAGTACAGTGATTTACAGCTGGCTCGATATGATTAGGGTTGAATATTTTTCCATTTTTAGCAATAAAAGTATGATGCAATCACCTAGTTCCTACATTTTTATTAAATCTACTGGACTTGAAATGGGGGGGGGGGGGGGTGTCTCCGTCATCAGTGGTTAGCACTGTGGCCTGCTAGCAGGAAGGTTCTGAGGTCAAGTTTGCTCCGTCTTCCTCCCACAGTGTTTCAGTATCTTTCCGTCAACACACATCACTTTTTAAAATAGCCAGCGAGGGGTGTGTGTGAGAGAGTGTGTGTGTGTGTGTGAGACAGAGTGTGTGTGTGGGGCTCTGGGCTTATTTTATTGCTTGTTTTTGAAGAGTTAATTCAATGTAAAGATTTCAGGCAGCATGTTACACACAATTTCCTTCAGTGTGTGTGTGGGTGTGTGTGTGTGGGGGGGTGTTATGGATGGCTTAAAGCAGGTATGTGAGTGGGGAACATAGTGAGCTAGCAGGAAAGTGGCAGGTTGTACTCATCGGCACACACACACACACACACACACGCACACACGCACACACCAGAAGCAGAGAACTGGAATTATTCAGAAATGTTTTTCACAGCTTCATGCAGAATGTGAGTTGGATCCTTGGTTGTAATCTGTTACTCTTATGTATTGGTTGATCTTGAGTAATTATCCAGCTGCGGTTCTACTTTCTCCTCCTCCATGAGAAGTTTTCATTCATGGATTTATTCTCGGCACCGGTGGGATAAAGCGTGTGTGCGTCGTGTAGGCAGAGCCGAGCTGGAATAAATGACAAAACCCACTGCTGGGGGGATTCACACTCTCTCCCAAACACTAATGCTCTTACTGCGAGTGACCTGTGGCTGCACCAAAGTAAGTTAGTCTTAACTTCCTTCATCAGCAGATGCACATGCAGACAACAGGAAATATTAAAACATACAGAGGTTTTATAGAGAGTTGCAGAGAGAGAGAGAGAGAGAGAGAGAGAGAGAGAGAGAGAGTGAGAGAGAGAGNTACTGCGAGTGACCTGTGGCTGCACCAAAGTAAGTTAGTCTTAACTTCCTTCATCAGCAGATGCACATGCAGACAACAGGAAATATTAAAACATACGGAGGTTTTATAGAGAGTTGCACAGAGAGAGAGAGAGAGAGAGAGAGACTGGTGGCTTTGTTAACACATGAACACTTCTCTGCTGTTGCATGCTGGGAGGGGGTTGAGTGTTGTCTGCTTAGCTGCAGGAGAGCAGGATCGAACTGGAGGATCAATATTAATTTAGACATTATTAATACTTGCTGTATTACAGATTTTTAATTTATAGGCCTAATTATGTGATTAAATACTTTATGTCATAATCATCATGTTGTTTGAAACCCTCCGGCAGACTATTTTTTTTTTATTTTTTTTATATTGAAATACAAAGGTGTAGAATTTAATGTAGTGCTTGATCTGAGAGGTTTTGCTTGATGATTTACGGTCTATTATTTTTCCATCTCGTGAAAACGTTACATTCTCATCCCCTCCCCCCATTTGTTGTAATCACCTGAGGCATTGGATTTGATTTAGTCAATAAGCCGTGTGTGTGTGTGTGTGTGTGTGTGAATGAGAGATAGGTTAAGGAGTGAAAGAATGATGCATTTTAATAAGGACAGTGGGATGTGGGAATATTCATCATATCACACCTCGCTGTCTCCTCATGGCGTCATCTTGTTACCAACATGGTTGTGTGTCAGTGTGTGTGTGTGTGTGTGTTACAGAGCTGTCATCGGCCTGTGTTTAATTGAATTCACATGCGCGCACACACACACACACACACACACACACAGGTCCTGGTGTAGAACAGCTGGGAGGGGCTGGAGGTTCAACACACCGTCTCATGAGATCACAGGTTCAGTTCCCACCATATCTGATAAGATTATCCCCTGCTGCTGACTAACCATGACCTCTGACCTCTAAAGCACGTACGTCAGTATCTCATGGTGATGTACCTCTGATTGATGTTATTGGTTGTTTTGCTTGACACTTATTACTTACTTATTATAGTATTTTTGTGTCAGAACTTAACAGCAACATTTCCTGCTCATGTCCTTGTTTTAGACAAACCTTAAACTGTTGAATCTGAAACTGATTTGGTTCACAAATATTTCTTCAGATTTTGAAATCAACAAAGTTTGGAGAAGATCAATATGATACAATGTTTTGGAATTAATAAGACAATATACTGGAGTTTGGAAGCTAAACTTTTATTCCTAAGAGACATAAAAGCACAAATATGGACAGAAATCTATTTACGCTCTAGTGACACAGTATTTTTCCATCAGTGGTTCATGTGATAATGAAACCTCAGATTCTTGCAGAACTTGGCTGTGAAATCCATGTTTCTAATATTGTTTCGACTTTCCTTCTGAACAGATGCAAAGAGAGTCAGGCTCAGCGCAGCAGTTGTGTTATTTGGCATGAAATTTATTGACTAAAATTAAGATTGAGTTTGAATTAAGAGCACATGTTCGACATTTTCCAACAAACACAAAGCCGCGGGAACAAAGTGATTAAAACTATAGTCTGATTTATTTATTTATTTATTTTCTTATCATATGTCTCTCACTTGTTTTGGATTTTAAGCCACCGTGTGTGATGCCAGCATAACAATAAGCCCCGTATAAGAGCTGCACACCTCACTGCCCTCGCTGCCGCACAGTCGAACACTGAACACAGTGTTTCCGCTTGACGTTTCACTCCACCGCTGGTTCATTGTTCTGTAAAGGTTGTGTAAGGAGACACCAATCCCACCGGTGCTGTTTCTCTGTCGTAGATACCTGGAAGACAATGGCGAGCTGAATAGGTGTGACCGGGCCGCAGCTATTATCTGGCAGCAGCGAAACGAAGACAGAATGTAAAGAAAGGTCATGTGAGAGATCAGGTGTGTTTGGGACTCTGTGTGTGTGTTTTTTCTCGTAGCATCAAGGTCACACTCTGCAAACATAAGTCACCTGACATTTACACAGATAACGGGTCAGTCTTACGCACCTTGTATTTACTGTCAGTAACCCAAGGCGCTCGTTTTACATCAATTACTACTTAAACAATGTGTACATGTCAAACTGTACATGCACAGACAAAGACATGGCTTCGGGCGACTTGTATGTGTCTTACTTCACTGACGTGTGTTTAAAGCAGAAAACACATCGGGATAATGTCAGTGTGTCACATGTCATTTGATACTGTTTGTTTATGAGTGTTAGATAATATCTGTGAGAGAAAACTAAGATGCAAACATGAAAATTTATACATGAAAAATATAATACAACACAAGGCACAGTCAGAATACCTGTATAATAGGCCCTTTAACCCCCCCCTTTTTTTTTAATCATAAATAAGACATACAATAAACACAATAATACAAAGAAATCTAAGTAGGTACAAGCTAAGCTATTAGTGTGTGCATCTAAAATCAATTCTGTATAAGAGAAACGCTGCCCACTCTCACCAAATGACTCCTCCTGTGGAAGGAAAGCACTTTATTCGTTCTAACTTTTGCCATAAATCATGTGAAGATGTTTTAAGAACAGGCTGTAAGGAATACAGAGATACTGAAGACCTCTGAGGTTAGATAAATCCTCCTCTAGTTTTGGAAATTTACAGATGATAATGCCCCAGTCTTGAAACAGATATGTTAACCTTCGGGTTGCAACCTTTGGTAAACGTTTGCTCCGTCAGTCTTATCAGTCAAGTGTGAAGCTGTGTATTGACCTAAAGCGTTTCCTCATGCATGCCTTCTCTGGCTCTGCCTCTGAACTTGCAGGACTTGAAACATGTAATATTCATGTAGTCACTGTGGATTGCAGCTCTAACACCGAAGACGGATGTGTTTTCATATCTCTATTGTGTTTCTGAAGTTGTGAAAATGGGTGTTTAGGTATTATTATATCCATTACTAATGAGCGTTGAAAGGCCATTAGGTTGCCCTGTGTTACCTTAACATGTGGCATGATGAATAGCTTTCATAAAGCATGTTGCGGTTCCCCGGCAGTACTTGATCAGGGCCTGCAGTGATTATAATTCACAGGCTGACACGCCAGCCTGTCATCACATTTGCTCATGATGGTATTACATCAACGTAATGACAATTCAAAGATGGCTTTATTGAGGATTATGTGAGTGCGAGGCAGGGTGTGTGTTTGTCTCATGGACACACACACACACACACACACACACACACACACACACACACACACACACACAGCCCCCCACCTCATCAGGAGCTGTGATACAGCACTATCCCGGAGACGGGAGGTGGTGCAGAGTTGAATGGGCTTCATTGTGTTCCAGCAGCACTGTCTTGGAGACAGGCTGGCGAGCCAGCCAAGCGCACACATACACACACATGTTGTCATAGGTCACTTTCGGGGACAGTACCCTTAAGCTTTACCAGTTCACTGGTCTTCAGTCTGAAATTTGTCCCCAAATGGAGCCTATGACAGATATACACACACACACACACACACACACACCCCCCACCCACATGTACCCACATGTAAAGTATCCTGCACCCAGGCCTACGCTTGACCCCAAAATACTTTGTTTCATTCTCTCTCTCTCTCTCTCTCTCGCTCTCTCTCTCTCTCTCTCTCTCTCTCACTTTCACATATATAAATAAATAAATATATATATATATATATATATATAGATCACACACAGCACTGTACTGTAATCAACAGCAGTCTTGTTAATAAGCGCTGCATATGAAGGCTATTTGTCCACATTAGCTTCTGCTTGAATCTAAAACTCATTATACATCCGACACTTCTACACACACATTGTAGTCAAATCTGGTCATTAGGTCTTTTGTTGCAACCATAGTGGAAATCTGGTGTCCAAATATTTCTTTTATGACAAGTTAAAATTTAGGTCACATACGGAGTATATCATCCTTTATATTTTCTGTTTTCAAGACCATGGGGAGTTTTAAATTGATTGTACAGAAATGATGAAAGATGTAATTAACCACGCTAGCAACCATCCTGGTCCAGAGTGAAAATATCTTACAGGGTGAAACTTTGTACAGACAATCACGTCACCCAGTCATTGAATTCTATCAATCCAGTACTTAAAAATTAGCATGTTAGCATGCTGAGGTTAGCATTTAGCTTAAAGCGTTGTGCAGCCTCACAGAGACATTAGCATGGCTGTAGACTCTTAGCCATATGGATATTAGCTAATGTTTATAAAGGAATATAATATGAATCAGTCTGCCCCAACATGCTCATAAAAATGTTCTTCATACAGGTTTCTTTCTTGAAACTGTGTTTACCTAACGTCCTGTTATTAGCGTTTAGCTTTACTTTTATGTCTCCGTGTTGAATTGGATCTGTTTGCAGAGTCAGTCACTCCTCATGCTTGTTTGGAGTGTGACTGTTGTAGCCTACATGTCTCTTTTGTTTGGTATGTTAAGAACCTAATAAGTCTTATACTAATTGTCTTCTGATTAAAGTTATTATTATTATTATTATTATTATTATTGCAAATGTTGATTATAGTGTCAAAAGTGTTTCCACCCAGAAAGCCTTGGCAGTATGACAGTTACTTGTCTGTCTAGCCTAGCTTGTTGTTGTTGTGTTGACAATCCAGTGTTCAATCCAAGACGTGGAAACATTATTTGTTACGAAAGAACAACAGTAAAAACATGCTAACTCATTACTTACAGCATTACAGAGTGTGTTTACTACCTGAAGTTGGTTAGAACAAATTCAAACAGCTTCTCGCTCCGGATTTAGGAAGTGAAAGCCACGGGGTTGCTGATCGCTGCAGATATGCCATCACACTCTGATAAGAATCAGAACATGTTGTAGCTATAGAACCTAATGTCTTTTTTCGGTAATCTACTGATCATCTGCAAATGTTTGAGGGCCTTAATTTTTAGAGCATGAATGACCCATGATTCTCTGTTTTGTGTTGGAATTTTTCAAGTTAAAAGGAAAGGAACATTGTTTTCCAAAATGAATTAAAAAGATTAAATGCAATAAATCAAAACAGATCTCAGACTAGATTTCATAGATAGATACCGTACCTTACTAACAGACAAGACCATGAATAAATAAACACCACAGTACAACATGTGATGAAGCTGAGATATTACAAAAACTACACTGAGGGCTGGCACACACACGGCTGTCGGCTGTGTGCACACATGCTGTTAGATCTGTCTTCTCTTTCTCTCTCTCACTCACACACACACACACACACACACACACACACACACAGATGCTATGACACTTCTCTATTGTTGCCACACAAAAACAGAAGCTTTCCTTTTGCTCTAAACTGTTTCTCTTTCTCACACTGTGGAGTACAATCAGTGGATATGTGACACACAGTAAAACGCCACTTGAATATAAATCAGCCAGCAGGAGATAAAGGCCCGCAGACAGGTAGAATCGTTCATGCTGTCTGTATCAACACAAATAAATGACAGTCATAATCATCCTGCGCAGACTTCACATGGGAAATGCCTACATGGTGTAGATGGGAAGTACACATAAACAACAGTATAGATGCAGTGTGTAACTTCCTCTTTACTTAAGGCCTCACTGTTAACACACAGCACTCCTGACCGCCTTCGCCACAAACATTTTCTCAAGTCATTGTTTACCAACCTTTACACAACCTTCACTTATATCAGCTTGAGCATGAACAAGCAAGATTGTTCTGTATATGCACAAATAAACCCGTCGGTCTGGGTTAAAGAACAAAATGGATCTACAAATGGAGAGAGAGAGAGAGAAACATTTTCTCAGGTTGCCCAAATTTAACGTCCCTGTCAGGTTACAGACGCCGGTGGGGAATCTTCTCCTCACACGGAGTGACTAATCAGAAATTTAGAGTAAAAGAAACAGTCTTCAGTGTCTCAGTGACTCAGGTTGTGTGCAGTTTATTTGCAGTGCGCAATCTGCATTTATTGCATAATTGTTTTACAATCCTGTTTTACAATCCTCAACAGTGAAATTATGTGATTAAAGATTCAACAAGACTAGAGATCCAACCTCGATTCAGTTACTTTGCAGAAAGTTTACATATATGATTAACAGGCAATTACTGGAAATTATATTGTAAAAATGCAACAGAACGTGCAAAAAATCTGATGTTATGATCTTTTTTTTAATGCAGTTTTACATTAAAGCTCAGAAGATGACCACTATCATCAGCCGAGGGACTGTTAGCTGATTCAGTGGAGCTGTAATGTTGTAAAAAGCCTTGCTCACGGACTCCCGTTAGTAAGGGAGAGATGGTAAACCGTTTTCCCCCTTCTGAAGATGTCAAGGTTGTGCTTATCACCGCAAGGTCACTTGTCTGATCATCTGTTGTCTAATTGTAACACACACAGAGAGACACAGAGACACAGACACCCACAAACACAGTCACACAAAGTTTCGTCTCATTTTCTCATTTCAGGTCACCTCCTACCGCTCTCTACCTATTTTTGTCTCCTTCTCTCAGACTGACTCTTGTTCAATGTCACGCTGCCTCTCTGCAGGTCTGCTGCCATTACTGCCAATCTGCCATCACAGTGTGTTTCATCACAGTGCCGGGTTTTGGCGGAAAGGCTGCTGAAAAGAAAAGCTCTATTAATACACACGTGGAATTTTGCTTTAAGAAGAACTCGTAGGATTTCAGTGACTCAAGTAGCTGTAAGATGCTAACTGAGAAAACGGGGTCTATCAGGACTGTAGATGAAATAGATTATAGTAAATATAAATACAAATGTTTTTCTTTATCTTTTACCGTGATCAAACCAAAATTTCCAGTGATACCAAAGAAATCTTATCAGTCTCTCTCTCTCTCTTTTTTTGAGTCCTGCACTCACAAGTGATCAAACAAATTGGTGGTGTCACCTTTGGTCAATAACCATGTTGCGTTCACAATCTGGTAGTTATGACTGATAAGATGAGGTGGGTGTCTGCGTCATTGTTTTTCCAAAAGTCTCTGTTTCTGTCCGTCCAGACTACAATGCAAGAGCGGAGTTTTCAAACTGAAATGGCTCCATGGAGCATTTCCAAAAGTTTCTGTTTTTAGGGGCTGAAAAACTCTGGAGTAGTCGACGTCAGGTGTTAACGTAACGCAAAAGTGATGTGTTTTAAAACTACAACCTGCTAGTGTTGATTAGTGTTTGCACTCGTGTCATCCGTACCAGCAGCTTTGCTTTGAGGGAACACGGGCTAATGTAAGTTGAACAGGGCCGAGGCACGTGACAGTATAGTTCATGAACGCGGCATCGGGGGAAAATATTGACCAAATTAAGCTTCATGAGCAGGATTACAACAAATTTGCTTTATCATCAGTCGTTGAAAATGTGTCTCCTGTTGTCATTTTGCTACATTCAGCGCATTTTTCACGTCCTCTCGTTGATACTGTGGCACATTTAACCTGTGACATTCTGTCTACGGCTAACCAAACGAGGTTCCCTGCAGTGTTTTTATAGCAGAGGCAGTGAAAATTAAAACTTCTATAAAAATAAAATTTTAACATTCAGGGGGAAAGAGGCGCTGTGTGACACAGCCGAATGTCAGATGTTTAATGGCTGTGATGATGGTTTGGGCCGTCGTCCACAAACTAAAAGAATCATGGGCTGAGCAGTTTACTGGTCAACGATAACTTAAGGAAAAACAACCACAAAGAAAAAAGATCTCTTTTCTTTGAATGAACCATTTATTGTTAAGAAAGACGACCTGGTGTGAAGCAGGAAGTGTGTGTGTGTGCGCTCATACTGATGTGTGCGCATATTTTGAACGTCCATAATTCTCTCTTAAAGACTCATTGGCAAGGCATGAAGCCCCCTGACTGTTCTGTACCCCTCACTGTTTTCAGCCACATAATGCAGCATTTCATGAGAAAACAGAGAGGCTTGTTTGTGCGTCTAAATGATCCACTTTATCTATTTGAGCATACAGCCGTATTTGTGTTCAAATTGCGCCACAATTCAACCAGATGGACGGCTCCGCCATTGTCAGTTTAATCCAGAAATTTGTTATTCTGTTTCGGTTCAAGACTTTCTTTGTCCTGAACGGGGGAAACTTCATTCGTGGTGAATCAAAGAATACAATACACACTCGCACAACAACGCATGCATGAATGGGACACATTAAAATTAACAATGGCGGTGGCGAGACCCTCTCACCTTTTTTTTGTCAAGAGTGCAAGTTGCTGCAGGCTGAAAACTCATCACGTTAAGAATAACCTCATGTCACCCCACTGAATCACATCCTGTCTCCTGCATTGTTCTCCCCTCCACTCGTACTAATTGCTCTCATTTAAAGAAATCCACCTTCTTCCTCTCCCCTCACTTGTCTTTACCGAGTCCTCTCCAACACGGTCCTTTTTTAAAAGGTCACAGGAATTTGTTTTTGCTGTGTGTTGCTGGGGAGCTGAAGCAGAGGCTTTTCCCCCGCCTGCTCTTCTTCTTACAGACGGTTGATTTAAACAGAAGTGATCCAGGAAATGAAGCTTATTCTGCTCTTGACGGCAAAAAAAAAAGTAAAATGTAAGCAATGCAAAGAGCAGGAAATTGAATGAGCAGTGAAGTGGAGGGCGGCTGGAGCGTTTTCTGAGGTGAAGCTTTGCGGCAACTTTGGCGTCTGTGGAGGAGAGTTGGTGTGGGTTAGAGCCAGGGTTCACAACCACTTGATCTGCGATCAGATCAGTGAAAGAAAGTATTTTCTCTTCTCAAATTATTTTATGTGAATGAATTTCACAAACCTAATCTTGTGTAGTAGATTTATTTAGTTCCTTTCATCTCACAACCTCTCACATAGTCCTGACTGCTATTTTTCACTATCTTTTTTGGTTTTTTAGTTTTTGAAGGTCCCATATTATATAACGTGAGATTTCCATGTCTTCTTTGATTATAAAGCAGGTCTAGGTTTTATATTAATACTGTGAAAGTATCAAAGCCTCAGTCCACAGAGAAATGCACACAGCCTGTATTCAGAAACCGAGCCTTTAAACGAGCCGGCAGGACTTCTGTAACTTTGTGATGTCACAACAAGCCCCGCCCACCTGGACCCACCATCCAACCTTGCAGGAGTTGGTATCTCTCGCTATATTTTGATTTGATCATTCAGAAACCAGTCAGCCAATCAGAAGAGAGACTCAGAGCCTCCTCTCTTCTGATTGGCTCACTGACCTGCTGTTACTGTAGATCTCAAGAGAAAAGCCTGAGAAAGGAGATGTACAACTACATTAAGATGGTTTTCGGTTCTTAAAACGAATATATCTTATTATGGATATCAACACAAAAAAGAAAATGCCAGAAAAATGTAAAATATGAGACCTTTTTAATATAACTACACAGCTCAATATACAGGTTTTTGGACTTAAGATGCCGCAAACAGCCTCTCTTCATGAGACGAACCTGCAGGCATATAAAGTACCTGTGAAACAGATGGCAAAAGAAGGAAAAAAAAGATGAGAAGAAAAACAATTCTTAATATGAAAATGTCTAAGAATAGTTTAGGAGTCAGAGGCAGGTGTTGTGTTTTGGGGGGAACAGGTAGCTCGGAATGATGGATGGTTTTTCAGTATTTTTAGCGAAATGAAAAAACCCTCAAATCCTGGCAGAAAGTCAAAAGAAAACATTGATTTTTTAAGTTTTAATCAAAAATTTCTAGTACAACAAATGCTCTGCAAATTGTTTTGTTGGTGTTGGTGCAGAAATGATTTATCCACGGCATCGATTAAGACCGTGTAATATGATTTTTAAATGTCTGTACTGAGAGGAAAAGCTGCAAAATTCATTCTCTGTAGTGTTTATTGACACATGAGTGACGGATTGCATCTGACGGCAATATTACTGTTCATGACTGCGTGTCATTGTAGTCAGACAGAAACCCCATTTCTCCAAAATGACAACTTTTTTTTTTTTTTTCCATCTTGACACAGCTATAAGTGAGTGATCTCTGCCGACTGAAGGCCCCAGTAGCTCATGTTTTCTCCCAGTGTCTTTAAGTTTATTATGTCCTTGGCTAAATGTTAATCGTTTTCAGGATGGACCGGCATTTAAAGCAGCATTTACAACACCGTGTCTTTTGAAATCCACCGAAAACCCAAACTAACGTGATGTTTCAGGGTTACAAGCTTTTAAATTGCAAATTGACCCTTTGAACCTGATCTGTAGCAGAGGAAATGACACGTTTACATAACCTTTTTTTTTTTTTTTTTTAATTAGCTATACATCATAAAAGCATTTACCGGAACTTGTGCAGAAATTCTTTGCTCACTGAGCACAACATCATTCCTCAGGGTCCAGTTCCAGCTGCGAGCCCGAATTCAAAACAGCACTCGGAGGGAATACGCCAGCACATGCAAATCTACAGCGGCTATTAGATGTAAAGTCTCTCATCCTGCCATCACTAGAAGGAGGGCTTAACGGCACTAATAGGCCCTCTGTAAGTGTGTGTGTGTGTGTGTGTGTGTGTGACTGATTGAATGCTGAAGAGTCAAGATGAGGAGTAGTGGACAGATGTTGTTCAATTGCCAGCAACTCCGTTAAACCTCATTGCTTGATGGGAATTATACAGTGTTGTGTGTGCGTACTTGAACGTATCTGTAGCTGTATGATACGAGGTATGAGTTTTCTATAGTCTGAAGCAGCCATGTTAGTAAATGGCATCTTCTGCCCGTCTGTGTTTGTGTATATTTTTGTCGCTTGTTTGTCTTTGTGTTGTCATTTATTTCTCATCCCGTACCGTCTTGATAGCAGGGGTAAGGTGCGAGCTGAGTGTGGCGCTCGCCCACCGCTCGCGTCATTAACGGGCTGTCTTCCAAGGTTTAATGAGCTGCCAGTCGCCTCTCCCTCCTCTCACAGGTCCCTCCACAGACAGACAGACAGACCTGACAGTGGCCTGATGGAGCAGGTGCTCATCTGCTAATTTTTGAATTTTTGTGCAGTTAAAAAAAAAAAAAAAAAACCTTTATTGTTCCTCGGTGTCAGTCCATGTGACATCCTGCATGTATCAGGCGGGGGCTTTTATTTACGTCAACAAAGAGGTGGCAGGTAGTCATTAGAGGTGGGTTATTATTTCTTCTGGCAGGTGTGTGTGTGTGTGTGTGTGTGTGTAGTTTTGACTCTTCTGTGAAGTGGACATGTTTATAAAAAAACTTTATGTATACTGAAGTTGTATTAGACATTTCTGTTGAACAGTACAGGTTGCTGAGTTGAGATGTTTCCTGTTTTTTGCCGCCACGTCTGTGGTTATTTTTTATAATATCTTTTATTTTAATGTTTATATTTTATCATATATTATTGCCAATTTTCTATTTATGCTTCTTGACTTACAGTACTTGTTTTATCTTTATATTTTTCTATGTACAAGGTTTATTGTTTGTCATGCACCAAAACACAGAGGCAGATTCCTTGTGTGTGAAAACCGACTTGGCAATGAACCTGATTCTGGCTCAGATCTGGCAAATGAACCACTAACATGCTTGTACTTGTCTTCTCTTTATTGGTCCATTGATTCCAGCTCTGGCATTTTGTTCTCAAGATTGTACATTTCCTTCAGTCATTATTGAAAAAGGAGTAAAACACTGTCCAAGCAAGTGAGCTTGCTGACTCTCAGGTAGCAAGTGATTAGCGACACAGCTAATGAGATCACTAGCAATGAATTGATTTCGCAATGAAATGTCACAGTTTTAACTGCCGTTGAGACTTGGCCTTTATACGGGTGTAAATACATGCTGCTATAAACTGCTTGGGTAATAGCTACAGCCAGAACTACTAACAGCATTAATGGAATAAATAGTCAGTAATTTCAAACATATTTATTTATATAAGATTTATATAAGAATTAAGTTAAACATTTTGGTATCATTGAACTCTTAAATATTCTTGAGCTGATCAATTGGTAATTGTCAGAAAATTCACTAGCAGCAAATTTGATGATTGATTAAAGGTTTTAAAGGTCCAATATTTTACACTTTTCCGGTGTTTTATTTGAAGTGTTGATCCATAAGAAGATATATTTGTGGTTTTAAGAACCAAAACAACATCTCCTCTCTCAGGCTTCTCTCTGCAGCTCTAGTAACAACAGGTCAGTGAGCCAATCAGAGGAGAGACTCTGAGCCTGTCGTCTGATTGGCTGACTGATTTCTGAGAGATCGACTAAAAACATAGCAGATTTCCGGTAAACACTCCAAAGAGAAACCAAATCTTGCAAGGCTGGATGGTGGGTCCAGGTGGGCGGGGCTTGGGACATGGCTGAGAGCGGTGACTGCTTTGTTGTGACATCAAAAAGTTACAAAAGACCTGACGGCTCATTCTAAGGCTCAGTTTCTGAATACAGGCTGTGTGCATTTCTCTGTGGACTGAGTGCTGTGATACTTTCACAGTATTAATATAGAACCTAGACCTGCTTTATAATCAAAAATGACATGGAAATCCACCTTTATACCATATGCAACCTGTTAATGTTTAATGAACATTTGCTTACCAGCCTCTCAAATGTGAAGATGTCCTGCTTTCGTTTGCCAGATGTGGTTAAATATCTGGGTTTTCTACTGTTCTTCAGGCAAAATATGAAGAAAACATATCGGACTTGCATTGGATATTTTTCACAGTTTGATTAATGACGTAATCGAGTATCAGCAGTGATTAATATAATAGGTGTTTTATAAAATTTTAAACAATATCTGCTTCTGTAGACATCATAGTCTCTGCGTTCCGACTTGTTTTTTTAGCCCTAGAGATGATTAACATGCCGCTCAGTGACGTTCGCCCTCCTTGCATTTTGCAGGAAATTTGAGTGTAATGTTTTTCCCATCCGAACAATTAAGCTTTTCATGCTGTGCTGGAGCTGTATCAGCATCATTTGCCTGTGGTGTCGCTTTTACGTGTGGCTCATGCAAAGTTAAAGTTCGACTTTGCAGGTGAAGATGAAACTTGCCTAGATCTGAAACAAATGGCAGTTGGCAGAGTGCATCAGTATGTCACTGAAACCACGCTGCTTTGAAATCATGTGGTGGACTGCAGAGTTTCATTTGAAGCAGCTGAAAAGTTCAGTCTCTCTGAGTGAGGGATCTGATTGATGTGGCTTTAAAGAAATTCTGCATATTTACTGCACATGTTGAAGTGTCACAAGATTAAGACCAAGAACAGGAAACAGTCACATACACTGTCATTACTGTTATTGGCAGTGTCATCAATAGTAAGATTTGATTTGTAGATGTTTTGTTGCAGCACTCACATTATTATTATTCCTCTGGTAGGAGAGCAGTTTGCGATTCTGTTGCAGCTACTTCCTGTGCTGCATTATGGAGAAAAGTTTAGAGAGATTAATTGTCTGAGGCTTCATGTTTGTTTAGTTGAACCCCACCACCCTCCTCTCTGCTCTTCTTCCTCAATTAAAGCAGAAAAATACAGTGCAAATGAAGTCAGATTATTTACATTTTTATTTAAATTTTCCATTTGCCTCCAATCAACCAAAGCACAGGAGGAGCCTCAAGTGGCTCATCAAGCCGCTGTGACCCGTCTGCTCCCGTCTGATTTTGGAAAATCAACAAAAATAAAGTAGCAGCAGAGAAGATGTATCAGTCTGCATATTTTTATTTTGGTGCTTGTTGTCAAGGAAGAAGCTCAGTCACCATGGCTCTGTCACAGCCATGTCACAATGGGGAAAAGTCTATTAATAATACACAAAAGAATGAAACTGGAAATGTTTGCCATGGATGGTAGAAAGCCCCAGAACAGATACGAACTTGCTGTGGTTGTTTCTCAACCTGTTGTTTAGATATGAGGACACACCTAACTGCTGCTATGAGTCTGAGGCTGATCACGACGAGCAGAAGCAAAGTCACTCCAGTGTGCCATGGCTCTTTTTATAGACTGGACTGTAAACTCATGCCAAGAATAAATCAGGTGCCCTGAAGCGGTTTGGCTGGTTGTTTACACATGAGCCGAACTCAACAGTTAATGCACAGTGTCTGTTGACACTTGACAGAAACATTTTACCAGTTATACACGCCTACATGCGTTGTTTCACGTTGTGACTTGACCACAGTTTGTCTTCCACTGATGACTGTTCCTCTTTTGAATTCACGTATTCTCAGGCTCTTGTAGGTTCTTGTAAAATTAGACTGAGAGTGGAAATGTAACGAACAGATCACTGCAGGGACTGATTTATGAGTCTGCAGCTACACGTTCATTTAACTACAACAAAATGATCCGTTACCTGATGTCGAGTTCATTACTGAAGTCTACAAATCTAATTTCCTTCCCTCATTTAATCACGATTTTACGTCGTCGTGTTAATGTAAACAACGTGCTCCAGTGGCGGCCGCGCCTTTGAGCTGCTCCCACCTGCCTGAATGAACACATATCTCACCTTTCTGTCTGCCATTTGAAGTTCATCATCATGTTGTCACCCCCGGTGATTTTTCGTGATAATAATGAATAATGTATCACGTTGATGTGCCGTAATGCTTTGCAAGGAGCTCTGAGCATTTGGCTATGCAGAAAGCAAGTAGCTCAGTGTTGAGTGCAGTCTGAAGCCGTGCAGCACTGGGAGCTTTAAAATGTCAGCAAACTTTCTTCCCCTCTTTCTGTGTAGACCCAAGATGACAAAGGAGGCAAAAAAGCAGGTAGAGTTGTGATTTCCGTCTTTAAAAGGCCTGGAGCAGAGAGGAAGATGGAGACAGGAAGAAAAAAAAGACTGAAGGGGGAGACAGGAGGAGAAGAGAGAATGACAATGAGGTGTCAGCAAGGCGAAGATTGAAAATGGTGACAATAGGTGTTATTTGTGTGTGTGTGTGTGTGCGTGCGCGTGTGCATCTGAGTGTGCACATCTGTGTGGAGATTAGCATGAGCGCTAGCAGGAGAGGGAGCACAGCAAACAGCCCAGGGTTATTTACCCGGCTCTCAGAGGGATCGGACATGCTAGCATGCCGCCTCCTCTCTCTAACACAGGTCTTGCTGACAAGTAGCTCAGGGTGCCTGACATTTACCTTTTCAACCCCCCCCTCCCCCCTCCGCCCGCCCACACACACACTCACACACACTCACACACACACACACGCGCGTTTTCTTTTACTTTTACATTCCTGACCTTTCCACTTAGCTCTCAGAGCGCAGGTAGGGCTTGTGCTGTGGAAAGGGGGAGAAGGGTCGGCAGAGATAAGAGCACTTGAGATGCTAGTCGGTTAGCTGAGCAGCTTAAGGTGGACTCCACTGGCAGTGACGCATGAGTTGAATGTAGAGCTACAGTAACTGACTGAATGTTTGTTGTTGGGCAGCTGCTGACGAATCATCCAAACAACAGCCTGACTTTATGTGGGTCTGTGCACCCATTTTAAAAATATTTGAGTTACCTTTGGTAGTTTGCCATTCAGTCAGTTTTGGTTTTATTTGTGCAGGTTCTGCTTCCATTGATGAAAATAAGTCCATTTGTGGCATTCACATAATACCATCACAGGCTTTGAACAGTTTTCAGAGGGACTATTTTTGGCAGGAACTAGTCCCAATGAAAACTGTTCACAGCGAGGTTAGTGGATTATCCAGAGTTAGGGGGATTTTGTTTCTGGAAAGGCAAGTTGCTTTTCAATTTTTTTTTTTTTTTTAAAGCTGCACCAGTGGATATTTTTTACATCAACAATGGATCAAAGACTGTTGAATGTAAAAAGGGGGGTCACTTGTAGCGACAAACTGACACAGAAATGATCATCTGACTCTGCAGGTCCCCTCCACTCTACAGAGTATTTTAGCATCTTTGAGCACATTATTTTGGTTTTTACAGGCCACAACTTTACACGTCCAGCACCAACCTGCACACAGGCGACGTTAGCAGCTAGCTGGAGAACATAGTGGCGCATTTAGTGGCTAAAGAAAGAGATATTTGTTCATCAGGAACAGATGTAGACAAAGTAAAACAGCTCCATTACTTCAATCAAAGTATAGATACTGTGTGTGTGTGTGTGTGTGTGTGTGTGTGCGTGTGTCCGCACACACATGTGAGCATCAAACAAAAAAAAAAAACAACCTAACCTTGTCACACACCTCTATCTTTATAAATGTGCAACAGCAACACGAAGCCTGACTGACAGTGTAGGAGTTGGCTGGGATTGTTTTTTTTTTTTTCTGTGACGAACACAGTCAATCGCATTTTCAAAATAAAATAAAATTCATTCTGCTTATTACCAGCCCTGCTTCAAAGTAACGAGTACTTCATAGAAATGTAGTGGAGTAAAAGTCATACGTTTCCAAAACAAATAATACTCAAGTCAATACAGATACTCAAAGAATATACTGAAGTACAGTACTCAAGTAAATGTACTTTGTTACTGTCCACCTGCAGATGAAAAATCTGTCCACCTCTTTGTGCAGGGGAAAGCTCACATACAGAGAATGATGTCTGAAACCTTGGCCCAAGACACTATTGCCATTGCTGGAGACCACGGAAAAGGAAGTGAGTGAAGTGCTTTGTGTAATGTGAGTGAAGCAACCCTTCTACATGAGAAAAGCGGGCGGGTCAGTGATGAAGGGAGCCTCCCTGAAACTCCAAGTCAAGCATTTCCAGATTGCAGTCTCTGATCTGGCAGCTGAGAACCTTTTTTAAAAAGTGTATTAATCAGTCTCTCTCTGCGACTCTCCTTCACTGGCTCTGACAGCGACTGGTGCCGACGAGACGGACTGCAGCCACCGTGACCTCTCGGTCGGCCAAGAGAGTAGTGGAGTTTCTCTTGTCTCGTGCTCCGCCTGCAGTGCGCTGTTTTATCTCTTCATCTTCATATCTTTCTGCTTCTCATTTTCTGCATATACATTCTTTATCTTGCCCTCTTCTCTTACCTATTTTTCTGTCTTGAGCCCATTTATCATCTCCTTTATCAGAACACTGCACAACATGTACTTCTTACTGAAAGGACATGCATCGGCAGTGTATACAGATGATAATTTACCCTGAAATCATGCATGCACTATTCAGTTACAGTAATTATCTGCCTCTTTCTTTCACACCCCCTCTCTCTGCGGGTTATTATGTAACAGCGCTGAGGTCAAGGACAGCAGCATAAATTTTTTTTTCCTGCACAGTTCTGCAATTAACTAAAGCTCTTCACCCAAACTGCAAAAAAATCCACAGCTGTGCTCAGGTCAGTTCAGGATGCAAAGCTCTTACACCCAGACCAGGTGATCGCTGTGAATCCCAAGTCTGTTTAAAATAGGGAACGGATGTACGTCATCGGCTGCTTTGAATGAGAGGCTTCTATGGCAACACTGCAGGAAGCAGATCTGAGGCTTCATCTTAAGTGGCACTTGAGCCGCATCACCACAGTGGATAATATTGCATGATCTTTCTCTGCATTTCACAAACTCTTTTTCACCCAGCTCGCACAATGACAAGAGGTGTCTGAGCGGTGTGTTGTCAAACAGGGCATCACCGGGTATTTGTGGATTTACTTTAATAGCATTTCCTCCAACTGTGCGTCTCAGTCTGCACAGAACCGTGCCTGACTGAAAAACACTGAAGAAGGTTATTTGAGTGGAAATAGGTTGGCGGTCAGTGCATTCCCAATTCTTTTTAGATCCACTGTTGATTCTCCAATATTAAGACCAGAGCTGACGCCTCATGGTGTATTGCTGTTGCCATTGGAAGCAACAAAAATTTATGTGGCCTTGAGCTAGTTCCCAAGCAGATGTCTTTAAAGTGACGCATCCATTTTTATCCTTCCGACGGGTCACAGGGAGGTTAAAGGAGGATTTTTAAGCCGCAGGGGAGTTGTGGATCGTGGAAAAAGGGAGTGAAGTTCGGTTTTAAGAAGTTATATTTCCTGACATTTTTATTTGCTTTCCATCTGCTTTGCTTCCCTGTTCTGTTCTGTTCTGTTCTGTTCTGTGCTGCTGCTAAAATTAACTTCCTAAATGTCAAGCCTGAACGTGAGAGAGAGGGTGTGGTGTGCAGGCTCAGTGTTATGGTGATAACAGTAACACACACACACACACACACAAAAAGCTAGTCTCTTGTTCACTCTTGCAGCAAAAAGGCGCACACAACACCCCCCCCCTCTCTTACACACACACACACACATACACATACACACTTCACAAATGCACACAGTCAGAGCCAACAACTCTGAATTCCCAGCGTGCACGGCGCCTCCTGAACTGTGCCTGTAGCAGATAAGTGAGCAGTGTGGTGCAGAGACGAGCCTTGTGATCGCACAGTTGGCACAGTCCGGACAGCGCCACGGCAGCACAAATGTGCCAGACCCGATCGGACGTCTCCGCTCTCACACGTGCAGCAGCGACTACAGATCAATCTGTCACACGGCTTGAAAAAAAAAAAACTCTCCCTGAGACAGGAAAAGATCTGTGCAGGGGGCGGCGGGAAAAGGGGGAAGTTTGTGTGAAGGCCCCTCTGTGCTTGTGTCTGAACGTGTTTTTCGGGGGGTTATGTGAGGTGAGGTACGTGGTTGTGGTATGAGTCAACAAATGGGTCGCCTGGCCATTTGCAGCTTGGACAGTGTGTGTTGACTCAAAGTAACTCTGACGTGAGTTGACAACCAATAATATCACAAGAAATAAAAAAAAAGGACTTAACTTTAAACTAATTAAGTCACAATTACAAAGGCAGTTTCACAGGAGGGTTATCATGATTATGTAGCTGAATGTTAATCAGCAGCATGTGTCAACTTTCAGAACGGGATTCTTCATTAAATACTTTTTTATGTGAGTTTTCAAAGCTGCGCACAGCAACTGAAAAGTTCAAAGCAGTCTGTGACTAAATTACAGGTGCAGAGACGGAGCCAAAAATGAGATGAAAATCATAAGAGAACTTGGCTTAAAGGAAGAGCTTCTTGATTTTCAAATTTCAAACAGCCAAAGCCTGAACCTGAGCAGAGCTGAAGTCTGGATTACACTCTTTTTTTTCTTTTTTTTTCCTAAATCAGCTAAAGAAAGCCAAAGATTCTTCAGCTGTTGCCAATTCTTTAATACCCTGTATTGGTTTGTGCAGCTATCTTAAGGCCACATCAACTCTAATTATTGCTCTGCATGGTCAACAATCAAGCAATGTTACAGGAATGGGTGTTCCCCTATGCCACGATAATGGTCCCGTTAAAAACAGAACACTTGAACAAGTTCAGACTTTCAGCCTTTAATTGGACCCACCAGTGGTTCATCACTTATTTATCCAAAGTTTTCCTCTTCCTTTTATCCCACAATGAACTCCAGTATCTTTCTACGCACATTTCAGACCTTCAGACTCTGCTCTCATCGTGACTTTCGCCTTTGACCTCCATGGTTGCTTGAGCTTTTCTTCTCTTGCAGTTATTCTCAGTTGTTATAAATAAGGATGGAGCTAACGGCTAAAATATACATTCAGCACTGATAAGCAGAGAGACACCTGCCTGTCAAGTCAAGCAACAAACTCATTCACTTTCACTTTCATCAGAAACCTCCTCAGCTTCCTTCAGTTCTCACACAACTGCACTTTTCATACTTCTCTTTTTCAGAGGCCTTTGCGTTATTTCCTGATTAAAAGAAATCGGCCTTAATCAGGACAGAAAAGTAAAATATGGTGATATGGTCCAGATACAGTAGATATAGTTAGTGAAATATTAACTGCACATGTTTGTGAAGGCTCAAATATGAGGCTGTTGTTGCTGTTTTCAGGATTAGAGGTTAGATTTTAGGTTAAAGATCCTTCTGCATAACTTCTGCATTTTTGCAGCTGTGTTATGTTGAAGATGAAAATGAAGCTTGAAGCTTAAATGGGCCATTTTGTAAGTTTCCTCTGCTGCTGAATGTGGTTTCTTGCCTGGAGCGGCTGGTGGTGATCGAAGCTTGACAAGAGCTTCAGCCATCGTTGTCTTTTATAATACAACAGGTTTCGATACGTCCTCTGAGCAGCGCCACGTCTTACGGGCAGATTGTGAGTAGCTATCGGAAAGTGACGAGATGGGCCAGGGCTAGCTGTTTAGCATGCTAACTACAGTCGGAGAAAAGACGTGATATAGACAAGAGTTAACATTGCTGTTGCTTTCCACCTCTGGAGACAGCTGTTGGTGAGTAAAGGAATTAAGTTTGAGGCTGAATTCTCAAAGTTTCTTCTAGACTGGTGAGAAAGCATCTGTTAATGCTAACGTTAGCTATGTAGCAGTAGCTAATTCTGGAATCTGACATTTTCATTAACATCTTTGACCTCTGATGCTAAGTATCAGAATTTTTGGCTTTCGTTTTGAGGTTGAGACCATGATCACCGCTGTTGTGGTTTCTGTTTATTCCAAATAAATCAAATTTTCCCCTGAAACATAAAATGGAAACTAACTGAATCCCTAAAATGAAGAAATTGTGAATTACTGCACTGTTGTAAAGAGTTGGCTGATTGAAAGGAGCATATTATCCATTTGTTTGGAGAAAAATATTGCAGATGACCTACATTCAGACCTCGTATCTCACCTCTCCCACCCCTCTACTCCCCGTGTCTCCCGCATGAAAACACAGATTTTGTGTGAACTTTTTGTCTGGAAAGCACATCGGAGGCGAAGGGGGAGGCTGGTGGCGTGTGCCAAGTGCTCTCAGGCCTTCGACTGGTTGTCTTTTGCAGTAAGTGAAGGGAAGATGACAGCGGAGCCCGGGAAGAGACGGGCTGAAAGCAGTTTTACCCCGGCTCTCTGCTTTTGTGAGATCACATAGCTGACAGGAATCACCTGATTCCTTCTTTCATCTCGCTTTGTGGGCGTCTGTTACTGCATCTCTCTCCAACTTCACTTCTCTAATGCGCCACTCTGCCTCCACCCTACCCTCACCCTCCATCTTTTACTCTGTCACTCTCTGTGTTTACATGCACTCGAATAATTTGATTAGAGCCAGCAGGGTAATATTGCAACTGTCAGATAAACCCCTTTAGAGTTATCTTACTCGCATTAAGGTTGTAATCGCAGAAGCAGAACTCGATTAACCCAGCTGGATTACTCAAATTCCTCTTGGCACCTATACAGCTTAGTGATTTCCTTCTCTTGAATAAAAAAAAAAATGTCATTGCTAGCAGCTAGCATTTTTTTTTAGCGGGTGACAGCAATAACAGCTTTAGTTTTTAACACTGTAAATAACTCGGCTTGTGTTAAGGTGCTATTTCATCATCTACCTGCAGTGTACAGTGTATGTACAGTGTACTCTCCCACACATTAAACCAGCAGTCACCACCGGTGGATAGAGCCAATATTATCAGCTGATTTTAGCTTATTATACACATAGTTTTTCAATGCACACGTCAGCTAATAAGAAACAAGAAACTGCAGTAGAAAAGATGGAAAACTTTCCATTAGCATCACAGAAAGGCAAAAACAAGAGAATGAAGGCTGGAACTAATTTACTATTAACTCATAATAATGATTATTTTCATTATCCATTAGTCCAACTGTCATTTCTTTATTGTTTTGTCAATAAAATGTCAGAATAATGTCTTTAGATGTCTGTTTTTTGGACAAGCAATAAATGACAAAAGCAGCAAAACCTCACATTTAAGAAGCTGGAATCTTGCTAGTTATTATTCGTTTAAAAAAAATTGTCAATTATTTTTCTCAGTTGATTAATCAGTTGATTGTTTCAGTTGTAGTTATGGGCAATTGTAACTTTTATGATGCAGGCTTACCCGCATCACACACTACTTTATTTAATGCTTATTTCATATCGGTGTAATCTATCATATCTGCATTTATAGTTGAGTCTTAATTAAAAAATCTTAAAATGTAATGTTATGTAGGTCTTTATCAGTTGTAAGGGATCCATATCACGCACATTGCTCTTGTTTTATTTACAAAGTGATCTTAATGCTCCACCCATGTCGTGTCCCCAGGTGAGGAACAATTATTCTCCCGCGGGAGTCTTTCAATCATTAACGGTGATTTGTGTGCACCCTGTCGTGTTGTATTCCACATATACATAATATAAAAGGAAGGGGGGAAAAAAACATAATCAAGTCTACTTTATTATTTTATTAATAAATTATTTACAGAAATTACCATGAATTCAAACATCAGTGATTAAAAAAACAACTGATGTCTCATTTGAGATAAATCGAGCTGCTAAGCCAGAGCAGTGTTCATGATACCCCCCCCCTCCTCCTCTTCCCCTCCTCTCTGTGATCCCGTCTACAGTCTCCATCACACACTCGCAGCTACTGCCTTTTTCTTCACCCAGCGCTTCCACTGCGTCTCTCCCACACATCTCTCTCTCTCTTTCTCTTTCTCTCTCTATTCCTATTTCTTTCCCTTCCTCCCTCCTTCCTTCCCTCGCTCACATCTCCAGTCACACATCCCTCTGTTGCACCAGCGTTCGCACTGACGTTCCTCTTCTCTTCTCCCACTTCCCCTTTAAAACTGCCCTTTTTTGCCTCCTCTTCCTCCCTCTAGCCGTTCCCTTTTCTTTCTTTTTTTTTTTGATTTTTCGTTCTCTACATTCCTCTCTCTAATCACTGTCTATCCCCTCTCTTCCCTCCCTCTGATCACACTTTCTCCTCGAGTGCCTCCATCGACCTGTAATTAAAAACAGTTGCAGAGGCCGAATGAGCTGCGTTCAAGTGTAATGCCCGTCTCCTGTTGTCCTCCTGTTTCTCAGCGTGGAGCTGCAGAAAACATTACCAGCATCAAAATGCCTATTTGCCACTGCAAGAATTCAGTGTATGGTTGTCAATTTCACGACTGTGTGTTCATGTTTTTTGGGTTTTTTTTTTTTTTTTGAACTTCTCAGCATTCAATATCCTGTTATGCATAACACAGCAACAATACTGGACACAATGGCACCATTCTCCGGGTCCATGAGGCCTGATTCCACTCATTCAGCAATTACCGCCTGGCTGGTAGACTAATGCAAAGACCATACGGCTTAACAAGAGCCAAAATGGAACCTTTCTAATGGCTTCCATCTTCCTGTTTCCGCAATAACAATGGTGGCCACACAGACAATAGGAATGTGTCAGCGAATCTCTGTGTTATTTGAGTGTTGGCCTACTTTAGCTAATCCCAGGACTGTGTGTGTGCCTGTAGTTTTGTGTGTTGCTCGGTTTACAAGTAAACCATTGTGATTGGAGCGTCTCTGACATGGACTATAGACTGGTGGCCTGACCTTGGTGATTGACCGGATCATTAGCCGGCTGCCTGGTTTTGTGAAATGCAATGCTTTCAACTTGAGATGATGTAGTGGATTGAAGTGGGGGGGCAGCAGCAGAAAGAATAAAAAATAGATGAAAGGGTGCTGCGAGTACAAGCAGGTGCGCTCCTCACAAAGGCTGGCTCGCGCCGGGGATGTGTGCTCATATGGGCAAACAAACAGACACGGAGAAACAGAGGTAAACTCCGCCACCGTCTGCTGCCAGTTCGTTTTTTCTCCCGCACAGAGAGACACAGTGACGCCTGTCGAGCTCATACCCCCACAGATCCACTGCAGGAGACCACTGTCAACCCTCTAACATGCTCCCATCCTCTCTGTCACACACACACACACACACACACACACTCACAAACAAAACTAATGACTTCAATAGTTCAGGCACAAATAGAAGAGGTAGTCCTCGCAGCAAACAATTCTCAGTTCAGCAGGCACCCGAGAGGAAGAGAGGGAGGACGGGAAGGTTGGGGAAAAAAAAAAAAAAAAAAACACAGAGAGAATTGGTGTTTTCATCCTGTCTTGAAAATAATGACACACCTGGGGAAAGCATTGCAACACAGAAAAGCATCTTTGTTTACTGTCAAGATGATCTGCGGAGCCCTGTCATTACCACTGATGTTACACAAACGCTAGCATGAGTCAGCTCGGGCCGCCATACAGTGACCACGCAGAGCGGTAACGAGCTAACGGTATAGCCGAGATGTAGCTGCCGGCCTTTTACCTTTCTAATGGAGTTCGAAGTGGGTGGGCGTGGCCAAAAGGAGGAGGATGGATGCTGTAAATGATTTAAAAAGAGAGTGAATCACCGCAGTGAAGATTGCTCTTTAAGCGAGCTGTGTTCATTAGCCGAGCTGCACAGTGATGTACGACGGTGCAGGGGGATTGTCGGAAATTGGGAAGATCGATGTTGTAGCCTTTTGTAGCCGAGGGACGTGTTCCCTTCGGCCACAGATGTATAATTGGCTTATCTTTTTAATTTGGTGTTCAGTCAACATGGAGTGTGGCAGCTGAACCGGGATGAGCGGGGTGGGAGCTGCAGGGACTCGTGTCAGCTTTTCAGGACAGAGAATATTCTGGAGACGCAGGGTAGGAAACTGAACCCAGATCAGAGCCAAGAAGAATAAGACGAAGGTGATGATGATGATGATGAAATTCACTGTATGGTGCGACTGGTTCTCTGTGGATGAGACGGTAACACTCTCAGTCTTAAACTGCAGGCCTCATTAGCTGTTTCTTCATGAGCCCTTTTAACTGAAAAATAACATTTCAGTCCTCGGCCTTTCAATCACGGCCGCCTTCATCAAATATGTAACATATCTTACATAAGTCCTCTAACATTAGCTGACAAGGCTGCACAAGTGAATTATGGGAAGTCCTGCTTTTCAAATTCAAAACACAGGAATGAAATCTGATTTTACCCTGTAGCTCATTCTAATTAAAGTATTAAACTTTAGTCACCGATGAACTAGTAGTTTGACAAAATAATAGCATTTTCTAGAGCTTTCAACCACATCCCATGGTCTTTATCAGCAGATGGTGATTTGTACAGGGTAGTTGAAATTAAGGATTTTAAATTATTAAAGGTTAAGTTTAAAAAATCTCTAATTGCTTTGTTCAGATACAATAAACAGTCTGATATTTTCAATTATGAGCATGATCCACAAGTGAAATGCTTCTGTTATATGTGAATAAACAAGTAACTGAAACCGTAAAATAGAGAAAATGGATTTCTCCTTTCACGACTGACTACAACTGATTAAAACTACAACTAGAAAAAATGCTTTATTTTGGCCACAGTTTGGCTTTTAACCAGTTTGTTAGACACTCACAGTCACACGTCTCCCCCCCCCCCCCCCCCCCCCCCCCCCCCCCCCCACCCCCCCCCCCCCCCCCCCCCCCCCCCGCCCACAACTATTTTTTTGTTTTTGCTGAGGTGGCCGTTATTTTGTATTTGTGAAAGATGGATGTAGATTTGTGGATGGATTTGGAGAATGTTTCACAGTGAGAACAAAGTGATGTGACGAACAAAATTAAAAGCACATAAAAAGTCACAAATTGCCGCCCACGCACAGAGTGGACCCACAACATCTTCACCTGCAACAGCACAACATCTGCGCTGACTGACACAGTTACAACTATTATTGTTGCAGCTAAAAATAACAGGCTCGATGAGAAATCATAGCAGTAACGTGACAGGTTTTTGAGCTGCACGTGAAGCGCTCAGTAAAAATAAGTGAAACTGTTGTGAGTGACTGAGAGCAGGAGACGAGGAGGACAGTGTGCCATCACAGTAAGAGCCATAATCTCTACTACCGGTAGACACTGCAGAGAAAAAATTAAACTAATAACAGAGGAATTATTCGAGCGAAGCTGAGACGAGATGAGGATCTGAGCATGTGTTCACTGCGCCTGTGAGCTGCTGGTGTCAGAGCGTTTTTCAGCAAGAGAGAGTTGGATTGAAAGAAAGGAAGGAAGGATGTGAATGAAGAGAAGAGCTGAATCAGCCTCGACAGAGGAAAAGAGAAAGTTCAGCTGAGCGAGGCTTTATTGTCCCTGAGGTACGCTGACTGTGCAGCTTTTACAGTTACAAACAAAAATATACAAGTACACAAAATCAAAACACCAGACCATCACTACTACTACAGCTGGAGCACCATGTGCACCTCAGCTCCTGATACTGATGCAAGATAAACTGCTGCTGCTGATAATATGAATGGATTTATTTCTAATGATATGAATATGATGAGAGTGATAAGAACATGTTTGCTGTGATATTGCGTTGGGCTTAGTTTGGTGGCAATATTATCTTAATAGGTGGAGATTGTTTCTGATAAAGGTGCATTCCACCAATTCTATGTCAAAGTGAGTAAAGTCAGCCTGTAAAAAAGCAGTTGTATTGTATGTAAAGTATTTTATGGCTCTGGTGGAGCTTTGTCAAGTCTGAGAGTCAACCAAGGATGCCAATGAGTTGCATTATGGGAAGTGTAGAATCCAGCATTGTTGGAGCTTGAGCCATAAAACCAGAGAAAAATCTAGTTATTTGCTGCTTCAATTTTGACCTTTTTTTCCCCTTAAATCTGTCTCTGAAATTCTCCAGCCTTCCCAGTATAAAATTTAAAATCAATATAAAAATGACCAGAATAGAGTGGTAATATTCATCATTTGCTTTCTTAAAAAAAATTCCAAAAATGTGCATTTTGAGGCAGATAGAGGGATGAATGGATGAAAAGCTCATGGGCAAGATTCAAAGCTTAGTCATCATGGCATGTCAAGCTTAATTATATAACAGATTTTATTCACAAACATGGTGCTTTACATAATGCATTAGTATTAAAATGCGAAATACAACATCAGACACCAAAAGTAGTTTAAATGACATGATTTTAGAAGAAATGAAAAAGATAAAACCAGTAATAAATGCACAGTACTTCAGGATTTAAGCAACATTAATGCTTAGGTCAAAAGCGATGGGCAATGTATATGTTTTTAACCTGGTTTTAAAGCTCTTGTTGCACATTTCAACAGATTCTCTATGTTCACATCTTCATTCAGTGAAATTCTCTGAGCTGCTGCTCAAAGCTGCTCTGCCTCTGGAGAGGTAGCGGTAGATGTGGATGGACAGATTCGGAGAGACAATGAAATGTACCGTGGAACACTTGTCTCCAGCGTCAGTGCAGAGAGAGGGAACAGGGGGGGAACGAGAGAAAGACCTCACGGACCGCTACGGCGCTGAATTATAGATGAGGCCGAAGGAATGGAGGCACTCCACCGGCTTTTCCCATCCTACCACCTCAATCCATGCTCACACACACACACACACACACACACACACACACACACATACACACACCCAAATCACGCCTACTACACCCAAACAATATTCTTCGCACGCACCAAATCTCTCAGAGGCAGAACACATTCTCACTGCAGCTCCAGCTCTCCACGTCTCATGTTCACCTAAACCCTGGTTCTGTCTTAACATACAGTTTCACACATGCGCACGCACACACACACACACACACACACACACACTCACTGTCTGAGGCCCTCACCATGGCTGCATTATTGAAACCCACTTAGCACGCTGGCTTTCTCCTGACATCTGACTCACCGAACCAGTGACCCGTGAGCCCAGAGAAGAAGAGCTTGAATTCCCCAAAACTGCCACAAAAGCGACAAGAGAAGAAGCGTTGCGTTTTGATCTGATCTGGCCTCTGATGCTACAGTTGGAAGGAAAAGAAGGGATGAATTGCTATTTATGGTGAAATGAAAGACGTTTCCAAATCTACTAATATCAGCTGAGTTTTAACACTTGTCAAGTGCCAAAAAACACCTGGTGTTTGTGTGAGATATCTAATACCAACAATGCAACCACACCAAAAAATGTCCCCAATGGAAACCACAAGCAAATAAGGGTTTGTGGCATGAATCCATAAGCATCAGATGCATTCATAAAACAGCTTGGGAAATTTTGAACTGATATAACAGGTTGATTTAAAAGCTGCCAGTCAAGAGTGGCATTTGGCCAAGTGCAACTGGAGAAAGACGCTAATGGACTGACATTAAAGGCATGAAACTAAGAAAGCAATATAAAGTTGTTTTTTTTCCGTCATTGGCATGAATAAGCTGACATCTTATCCTGTGTTAAACACACCCATGGAAGTTAGTTACAGCTGCATAATAGAACATATTAAAACTGTCAATGCATGCTAAAATCCACTTTTGAGTGTGATACTTATGCAAGCTTTTATCCCATAAATCAATCACAACAACAACAACAAAAAAAGGAGCTAACAAGCCTTTAGTTTGTGTGGTGGCTAAAGTGTTAGCTTCAGGTCACATGACGCACTCAGACCTAGAAAGGATGTGCGGCATCCATCCAAACGCAGCAGCTCAACACATCACTTCTATTCAAAAACAGCTTGTCCAGATTTGAACCCATACAGTGCGTCCAATATGGCGCACAAGCCACCAATCAAGCATGGCAGCCGGCCCAAAAAACAAACAAAAACAAACTCTAATGCACATGCATGATGGGCGCAGGGGCCAAGCAAACCTTTTCAGCATGTACATATTAAAGCACCTGAGCACCTCAGCGTTACGCCATTCTTTTTTTTAAACTATGCCAGTTCAAATTTAGCTCACTAACAGGAAATGTAAACAAGTGTAATGAAGGACAGAAAAAAAGTGATGTGAAACTCTTTGTCTGTAGTGAAGTGAAGGCAGCAGGAGGAACAGCAGAAGAGCCAGCAAGTGTAAAGCATTACTGGAAACTTCAAGTGAGCTTCCTAAATAACTCAAGTGTGTATGTAGTGTAGTGTAACATGCATTTGGCACGTTTGGGGAAAGGAGGGGGAGAAACGCAAACAAGGAAGTGCAGGGATTCCAGTCAGAGTGAGCTGTGAAGTTTTCACCATCTCACAATCTGTCTAGTGAAAAGCGTTTGTTTGCTAACGATGG